>NC_135331.1:12928440-13240363 GCF_023851605.1 Tamandua tetradactyla
AGATTGCTATTCATTTATGTTATATGAATAGCAGACTCACTGTTCAAAGACAATTATGTAATTGAATGTGTGACAATTCCAACCTCACATTCTCAGATCAAAGTCATTTCTAGCCACCAGGGAGCTAAGTGAACACTGCTGAGTCCTGTAATCCACATCCACGGGCCTTGTACCTGCGGGATGTCGTCATCATCGTCATCGTCACTCTCATCATCTGCAATGGGAGGCGGATGAGGGTCTGGGCCAGAGGTGATGAAATTCTCATAGCTGAGCTCTACTTTATAGTGACAGGAAGTGTCACTATCATATTCTGTAAAAAAGCATGACAACAACGAATTCTAAGCAAGAGCAGAACAGAAAAATCATTAACATGTCATCCTTGGATAAACTGGATTCTCTTAATTGAAATGACAGGAAGGATTTCTAGTATTTTGGAGATTTTTAAAGCACAAAATCAAGGAATAAATGATCATCTATAAATACTCTGAATCCTAAAATAGTTTTCATGGGAATAATTTATTCCTTATATTCATATAATTTGGAAAGTTCTTCATCGTGAGAAAAAATTAAACAGACTCTTAAATAGTTTGCAAACCAGTATCATGCGGGCCAAACATGTCTGAAGACATCTTTAGTGTGGGGAGTTAACTTTTCTCCATTGCACTATGAAATGTTTCAAAAAATCAGAAAAGTGGCATAGCATACAATTCTATACCCACCACCTAGATTGAAAATGAACAATTTTCTATACCTGAGTGACCTCGTTTTTAAAACAACCTAAAAAATGGTCAGCATTTAAAAATTAGATTTCATGTAAAATTCTGAGTTTTTAGCTGTCATAAAAACTAGATAATCTTCCAGGCTTGCATTTTCACAGGGCCATATTCTGCTGGCACTGACTGGACCTGGGGATGAATCTTTCAGTTTAATACAACTCTTCCAGCTCCCTATTTCTTTCAGCCGGCTTTGCAGATGGGTACTTGACTTTGCGACTCCTGCTCATAATGAGGATGCCCAAGTGAAAGGGGTGTATGGAATCAGCAGCATTCACTCCCTCCCCAGGAAGCAGTGGGGCCCTAGGAGGAGGTTGCTTACGTTGCTGAGCAGTAGCAACAGCAGCAATCCGGCATGGTGGCCCATGTGTGCCCGGGTCCGATGCTATACTAGTGCCGGCATCGTTGTCACTGTCAGAGGCCATGGCAAAAGGCAGGGCTTCGAAGTTAGCGCTGATCTCTTCTGCCAGGTCGGTGCATAGGTCAGCAGCATTGCGGTGGGCCTGACCTTCAGCATATGCAAATGGGCGGGAGCCAAAGTTAGCCCGAGTTTTGGTGTTCTGGAAAGGAGATCAAATAAAGGATTTGGAATGATTCAGTTGTTTAAGAAATTTTAAAAATTTAATTTCTTTAAATCGTCAGGTGAATGTCAGTAAATGCCAAACAAAAAGAAAGGCTCCGAGTAAGGTACAACATGGGAACCAGGCAGCAGGGCTGGCGCAGCTGCATATACTGGTACCAAGAGCTCTGGCCAAGCCATCTCTGTTACCTTCTGTGCTCATCATGCACGCTTTTGTTCTTTGCAATTCCTGGTGACCTTTCTCCTTCCCAACACTACTCTCTCCAGCTTGAGACCACTACACATGTTATTCCCTCCACCTGGAACATTTTTTTCTAGTAAAGACCAGTTACTATTCCAGATCCAGCTCAAATATGACTTCTTCAGGTAACGGGGACATGATCAGATTTGCTTGGTACTTATTTCCATAAAGTCTTATGATTCTTGTACATAGCATTTCTTCCAGTTTGGAGTGATTTACATATATAGATATCTGTATGTGATAATCTGATTAATGTCCAACTCTTCCAACTGATCATAACTCCATGAAGGCAGAGGCTATATCTATTTTGCTTATTGTTATATCTCCAGGGCTTAGCTAGGCATATGCACTCAGTAAACAGTTGTTGAATAACGGAATGGAGCAGGTTGAGAAATGCTGCCTTAAAGTTCGGCATCTTTAATTAATTCACTCAACAGACAGAGTGATCAAAGATAGGATCAGAAACATATTCAGGACCAGATGCTACAGGGTCTTGCAGACTCTGGGAAGCACTCGAACTTTCTATAATGGGTGACCTGGGAAGCCAGTGAGCGGTCTAGAGTGGAAGAGTGAAATGATCTGACTCACATTTTTAAAGGATCACTGTGGCTGCTATGTTGGAAAGACATACAAAAGAGCAACAACAAGGTAGGAAAAGGAGTTAGGAGAATATTATATTAAGCCACCCTAAAAATGATGGTGGCTGGGCCAGGGTTTTAATTGTGGAATGGGATAAGCGGTCAGATTCTAGATGCATTTTGTAGGTACAGCCAAAAAGGCTTGCCGACAGACTGGATGTGGAGCATGAGAAAAAGAGGTGTCAAGGAAGACCTCAAGGTTTTTGGCCTTAACAACAGGAAAGATGGAGTTGACATTTTCTGAGATGAGGAAGGCTAGGGAAGAAGCAGATTTAGGAGTGGGGCAGTTACGCTCAGTTTTAGACCTGTTACCTTTGAGAAGCTGATAGATAAGACATCAATTTCAAGATGCTTCCTAGGGTGCTAGATAAGTAAGTCTGGAGTTTAGAGAGAGGTCTGGGCTGGAGATAGGAATGTCAGAGCTACCAATCTGTTCCACGGAACAGTAGATTCTAATAGGTTCTGTGCTGGTTTGAAAGGATGTATGTACCCTAGAAAAGCCATGTTTTAATCCTAATCCCATTTTGTAAAGGCAACCATTTCTTCTAATTCAGCACTGTATGTTTGAAACTGTAATTAGATCATCTCCCTGGAGATGTGACTTAGGGAGTCACATTTTGATGTGATCTTGATGCAATCTTGAATGATCAACAGTGGTTGTTAAAATGGATTAGGTGGATATGTGTCTCCATCCATTCGGGGGGGGTCTTGATTCATTTATTGGAATCCTATAAAAAGAGGAAACACTTTGAAGAAAGTAGAAGATTCAGAGAGAGCAGATAATGCTGCAGCACCACAAAGCAGTGAGTCTATCAGGCTGTGCTTTGGAGATGAAGAAGGAAAATGCCTCACAGGGAGCTTCATGAAACAGGAAGCCAGGAGAGAAAGCTAGCAGATGAGACCATGTTCACCACATGCCTTTCCAGATGGGAGAGAAACCCTAACCATGTTTGCCACGTGCCTTCTTACTTGAGAGAGAAACCCTGAACTTCATCGGCCTTCTTGAATCAAGGTATCTTTCCCTGGATGCCTTTGATTGGACATTTCTACAGACTTGTTTAAACTGGGACATTTTCTCGGCCTTAGAACTGAAAACCAGCAACTTATAAAATTCCCCTTTTTAAAAGATATTGTTTCTGGTATATTGCATTCTGGCAGCTAGCACGCTAGAACAGGTGCTCTTCACAAAACAAAAAAAGTTTCATGAATAAATATGTTTGGGAATATGCTAAACATAAATATGTGTTAAATAAAGTTGAATTTCTGAATCTTTCCTGAGGGATTCCTCCCGAGCATCTGACAGTGACCTCTTGGGTCACTTTCAAAACTTATTTAATCACAGAATCATTTTACTGACATTTCAAGAAACACCAGTTTCCTTGGGCTATTTAGGAAACACAGCTAAATGGAGTTGAAAGCAGTTAAGCCCTTAAGTCTCTTGATTAAGCATTGTCCAATCCAAGACTGTGGGTTCAAGGCAAAGAAAGGTGGGCTCCTTTCCTTCTGTCATTGCCCCCAGGAAGGGTGGATACTTTTTAAGTTTTTCACTCTTGTTAGGAACACATTACTCAGGAGAATCTGTTTTCCTTTCCAAACCAGATAACCTGCCTTTTTCTGAATGTGAACCACAGGCCACATCCCACCAGAGACATCTTCGAGATACGGTGAGAGGCGTTGCCCGCAGTATGTGAAGTACACACGGCCTTTGGCTGGCTGCCCTGGAGGAGGCGGAGTCCCCTCTGTTCTCTCCCAGCCAATTCCTGCCACATCACCTACGGCACAGGAAAATAAGGGAAGCAGCACATTTTCCCTCTTTTATTGACGTCCCAGTTGCAACTAGTGGGACAGTGACACATACCACTGACTCTCTTATTTATTTATGCCCTCAGTTATATCTGAAAAGGACATGGAGTAACTCATTATATTTAAATTATAAAGCAGTAAAGTCAGACAACAGAAATAAACAATTTTAAAAAGACAAGTCAGAAACTATTCATAAAGAGGAAAATACCTAGTGTCTGAGTTCAGTTGGTTCCCGTGATTACACCCTAAATTTAGCTTTTAATTTCCTGGCAGCCAACACAAAAAGGGCCAAACATTGGGTATGATTTAAGAAAAAAAAAGATTATTGTAGGTTTTTCTATTGAGATGTGGGTTACTTACAGATAATATTTATCATGTATATAAAGGGCCTAAAGATAAAAGGGTAATATCTGTAAGTTTGTGGAAGATTTAGAAACGGTCTTCAAAAATAGATTTTAGGGGGTACAAAGGGAGTTCAGTGGTAGAATTCTAGCCTGCCATGCAGGAGACCCGGTTCTGATTCTCTGGCCAATGCCCTTCCTCACACCCCATGCCCCAACCCCCCCAAAAATTCAACAAATGAAGCTATGTAATACCAGGATAGTCACACGGAAAAAGAATGAAATGTGACCCCCATCATATAGCATACAAATAGAAAAAAAACAGATTTTAAAACTCAATCCTCTAAGCTAGAGGTATTCCATCATATCACATCATGCTCCCTCACTTCCATGTTTTAAAGTATTTTTGCTGGAAGCTAAGGTCATACAAGCCACGCTACTTTCTGATGAGGCAACTGGTTACAGGGATAGAACTTAGAGAACCAAGAGAAGCATCTCTGTTACAGCAGCTCTCTTGCATTGGCTGCCCTCTGGTCAGCTGCCAGGTGTGGCCTTGTAAGTAAGCAAATTATTGTAGAATTCTTCAATAAATGCATGCAGTTCCAAGGTTTTGTTTTTGATCACAGAATGACATACGCTTTAGATACCACTAGAATGGAAACTTCACCAAGGCATCCCCAGGGCCTAGAAGACTGCCTAGCATGTAGGAGATACTTCATATGTCTCTGTTGGTGAATAAACACCACAAGTGTTGATGCAGAGGTGGAGACTTTATTGTAAAAAGTGGGCTCCTGATTCCTCTTCTTTTCTAAGAGGAGAAACAACTTTGCTCTGAAATTATTCAAAGCCATAACTTGACCATAACTGAAAACTCAGTTCTCCCTAGAAAAGTACAATTTAATAAGCAGCTTCCTCAAGGACAAGTGACAGCAAAATTATCCCAGACCATCTATCACATATAACAATTTAAGTTTTACCAGAGATGATATGAAGATATACTGTCTGAAAATAATTAGCCAACATGTTTTGTTGCTTCTAATGTTAAGAAGACAGTGTTTATATTTTGCTATTGCTGGAGCAGGGGGACTGATTCCAATTAATTGACTGTACTATACAGATTAAGTTATTTTATGGAGGCTAGAAAAAAGGAGGGAATAGATGTATTTTCTATTGTTTTTCTTTACTGATCAATTGTCTGTGTGACTGAAGTATCTGCACAGAATATTTATAAAAGCTAGACCAGCGTTCAGGGCATTGACAGCAAAGCACAGCACACACCTACCACTGATGCATTTCACAAGCACCTCGTGGCTAATGGTCAAGTTCTCTTTATTTGAAGCTATTCATCTGTTTGTACTGAATAGCTAATGAAAGATCAAACTTTAGAAACAAAATTTTGATCAGAATTTTCTGAAGGTGGATGAATGGAAGCAAATGTGACTCGTAATTTACCAAATGGAGACTCTAAATAAATGATAATGGCCTTGGAGAATTAGGGTTTTGATGTAAACTAGGGAACAATATTAATGAGTATCCGGTTTTCACTAAAAGATAATTTGGCCCTTTCAAACTGCTAAATTTATTTAAGTTCAATTTATTTACACTCAAACCTGGAACAACAAAAATACACAGGGTTAAAAAAGTTCCCACTGCACTTACCAGGAGAGAGAGTCACGTCTAAACGAACGCTCTTCCACTGTAATAAACTGGATCCGTTGTAGTGCACAGCTCGGCCATTGCTTAGAAAAAAAATCAAAGTAGGAAAGTCAAAGAACAAGACTAATCAGTCAACAAACATGAAGTTAAGTAGTGATTGGGGGTGGGGGTGGGAATGTGTGTTTACTAGCATAAGAGTAATTAGAATTCCTCTTTCCCTAAACACAGATACATTGCTAACTGGTATGTTACACATGTTTTTGGGTAGAGATTATCATTATATTACTTTAGTACTAAAACACCCAAGCCAGTATTTTCAAACTGTATGCAAAGGAAAAAGGGATCTGGGTTTAAAAGCATTAGGAAACAAACAGCCATTTACCTGCAGAATTACAGCCACTTACTTATGGAAAAGACAAGTGCCCACTGGATTAGTCCACGCCCCATCTCGCTTTTCTGCTTCTGTAGCAAAGCCAAAGGAAACTATTGGTCCAGTGTCATCATCAGTATCTCCATAGGAAACAATTTCAATTTCCCAGTAAAAAGATGGGGCCTGAAGAAACATAAGCACGCAGACAATCAGAGGGCTCAGTCTGGGTCCTGCAACTGGCTTTATCCTTCAAATTTGAAAGAAGGCAAAAGGCAGCATCTCTTGTGATTTCTCACCTGAACTGGCAGTGGTGAGGTGGCATAGATAAATGTACCTCGGGGCAGGCCTCCACCAGCACTAGGGTCAGCCAGGAAGGTGACTGAAGTAAGGTGAGATGAGAACATGCAGGCTCGGACAGGTGGGAACACTCGCGAGGGGCTCCAAGTAATCTCTTTGGGCTACATTAGGGAAAAAACCCTTGTTCAGAAGAATTGCAAACACAAACCTCTTTATTCACTCAAAGAAGAAAAATAATTTTTATCTCATGGTATTATAATTCAGGTATGAGCCACCAATTTCACCTTTTTATTCTAAAGAAAAAAATTGAAAGCTGCTGCTCAAGACTTTGATACACTGGACTACTGGACTATACCGATACACTGGACTATTAAATTGCTATTGGTTGACATGGAAAAGTATTCTGCACCAACTGGAAAAAAGCTGGATATGAAACAGCAGGGACAGCAGAAATCCAGTCTTGTTTAAAAAATTACACGTACAGCACAGTGAAGGTAACTGGACAGGCTTTCTTTGACATATTTCTAACTCTTTATTTTGAAATAATTTGAAACATATGAGAAAATGCAAAAACGATACAGTAACTCTTGTATACCCATACCTGGATGTACCAACTTTTTTTTTTTTAATGGCAATTTTTGCGGCAAACTTAATAGAAAATACAACAATCACTCTTAATTCAGAAAAATAAAAGGTTGCGGGCACCAAAAAACTTTACAGGCTTACTGCTATTAAGAATGGACAACTGACTCGGTATCCCCAAGTTGGCAGTTTATTCTAAAAAACAATTACCCCAGTTACAACAATTTTCTTCCTTGTCCAGCATTTCCTTAACAGAAAAAGTTACAAAATTGGGGAGGGGAGATATGTTATCATAATTAATCAACTTTAAAAAAGTTTTATTAATATATAATTCATATATATATGAATACCCATTTTAATAGTACAATTCAATGTTTTAAAGTATATTTATAGGGCTGTGCAATCATTACCAAAATCTAATTTTGGAATTTCCGTACTCATTAAAAGAAACCCCATGCCTTGTTAGCAGTCACTCCTCAGTTCCCTCTATCCCCAGCACCTGGTTAACATTAATCTACTTTCTGACCGTTAAGGATTTGCTTATTTCAGACATTTCATATAATTGGAATAATAAAATGTGTGTTTTTTTGTGACTGTCTCCTTTCACTTCACATCAAGTTCTTGAGATACATCCACCTTTGGGAATGTATAATTCCACTTTGTAGATGTATCACATATTGTTTATTCACTCATCAGCTGATGGACATTTGGGTTGTTTCCATTTTTTGGCTTATGAATAATGCTGCTATGAACATTCGCAGATGCACCAATTTTAACATTTTGTCACATTTGTTTTTTAATTACTATTTCTCTCATTTTCTCTATATACTTATTAGAATGAAATGGATTAAAGATCTAATTTTTTCAAACTTTCTTTTTCTGTCATTGATAGCATACAAAAATTATTCACAAATTATTAAGTTCTGCTCCTTTGCTGTAAATTTTCAATATTCAGAATGTCAAACCAATGGGCTTTGACACTCAGATGAGAGCATGTCCTTGCACACACTGCACCTCCAAGTGGCTTTGCAAGTCCTCAGTCCTTTATTAATGTACTACTGTGCAGTGTTTTTGTTTCTGTTTTAATTTTATTAAGATATATTCAATAAAATAAAACCCATCTGAAGTATGCAAACATCAGCTCACTGTATGCATACATCCTCATGATCAACTTTAGAACATTATTATAACTCCAGGAAAGAAATAAAAATAAAAAAGAAAACCCAAATCCTCCCATACCCATTAACAACAGCCCCAACCCCATTATTGACACATAGTATTGGTGTGGTACATTTGTTACTGTCGATGAAAGAATATTAAAATAATACTTTTTAATTTTTTTTAACTTTTTAAATTGTATAATATAACATATATACAAAGCAAAGAAAGATAAAAACAAAAGTTTTCAAAGCATTGGGCTTTTTTTAGAATAAATCCCAGTAGTTTATTTTAAACTACTTTTATATTATCTATTAATTTTTTTTTTCATGGGTAGAGTCCAGGAACTGAACCCGAGTCTCTGGCATGGCAGGTGAGAACTCTGCCTGCTGAGCCACTGGGGCTCATTGCCCTGCGTGCAATGTTTTTAAATACAGTTGCTCTTATGACACTTGCTGCAGACCAGAAGGGTTTACCTGTCTCCGGTCAGCCTGCAGTGGAGGCGGTGGGGGCCGAGCACAGTCCCGGTACAGCATCCTCAGCCGTTCACACTGGACTTCCACAACCGGAAGTCGCTCTCCTGGAGAGGCAGACATGGAATCCGTGAAAACAACTTCTAAAACCCCCAAAGTAGGCTTGAACTTTTTTGCAGTAAGGGCAAAATACACTTACAGAGACTATTCAAAGTTTTACAAAAGAGTAAATAAACAGTATGAGACATTTTTGCCTAGTACACATAGCTCACTAGCACAGCAGTGTGGGCAAGGGCATGGACCCTGGAGCTAGGCTACCTGGATTTAGAATCTGACTCCATCACCCAGTATTTAACATCTCACAACATGCGGGGTTAATAGTAGCTATGCTTCACAGAGTTGCTGGGAGAATGTGATGAAATAATGCAACTAGATTCCTTAGCCAAGTCCCTGGCATATCGTAAACAGTTAAGAAATGAAAGCTATTATTCTTATCATCTAATAAGTGCAAGCTGCTATTCTGATCATCTAAGTTTATCTTTAAAGACTCTAATACCTTTTAAACACCTCCTTTGAGCAAAGCACATTGCTAAATGTTGGTGAATATGAAGACACATGAACCAAAGCCCCTGCTCCCGAAAGGAAACTTACACTCTGGGAAGGGAAATAAGACATATGCACAGACACAATGCAGAACACAGTATAAGGATATAGTATGCAATTATGTGATGTAAGGAACAAGTACAGGCACAGATGAATGAAAGATGACTTCATGCCTGGATGTAGGAAGGCATAATAGAGACAATGTTAAGTTAGATTTTACAGTAAATGGGATTTCAAGAAGCAGAGAAGGAAGGAAATTCTGAGTAGCCTGGTATGAGAAAAGGTCTAGAATACTTAAGTGCAAGGTATCTTAGAAGTACCTCACGCCATAAACAAAAATGAACTTCAGAGGTGTGCTGGTTTGAAAGGATGTATGAACCCTAGAAAAGTCATGTTTTAATCCCAATCCCATTTTGTAAAAGCCAGCCGTTTCTTCTCATCCCTATTCAGCACTGAAAGCTTGAGACCATAATTAGATCATTTCCCTAGAGATGTGATTTAATCAAGAGTGGTTGTTAAGCTGGATTAGGTGACAACATGTCTCCACCCATTTGGGTGGGTCTTGATTAGTTTCTGGAGTCCTATAAAGGAGGAAACATTTTGGAGAATGAAGAAGATTCAGAGAGAGCAGAGAATGTTGCAGCACCATGAGACAGAGTCCACCAGCCAGTGCTTTGTAGATAAAGAAGGAAAATGCTTCCTGGGGAGCTTCATGAAGCAGGAAGCCAGGAGAGAAGGCTAGCAGATGATGTTGTGTTTGCCATGTGCCCTTTCAGCCGAGAGAGAAACCCTGACTGTGTTCACCATGTGCCTTCCCACTTGAGAGAGAAACCCTGAATTTCACTGGCCTTCTTGAACGAAGGTATCTTTTCCTGGATGCCTTTGATTGGACATTTCTATAGATTTGTTTAATTGGGACATTTTCTCAGCCTTTGAACTGTAAATTAGCAATTTATTAAATTTCCCTTTTTAAAAGCCATTCTGTTTCTGGTATATTGCATTCTGGCAGCTAACAAACTAGAACAGGAGGGATCAAAGAGTATAAGAGCTAAAATTAGAAAGCTCCTAGAAGAAAAACTGGGTGCAAATCTTCAGGATCTTGGATCTGGCAACTGTTTCTTAGGTCTGACATCAAAAGCATGAGCAAGAAAAGAAAAAATAGACTGGGATTCACTGGACTTCAAAAATTCCATGCATTAAAAAAGGACATTATCAAAAAATTGAAAAGACAACCTACAGAATGGAAAAAAAATATTTGTAAATCCTATCTGATAAGGGACTTGTATCTGGCATATTCAAAGAACTCTTACAACTCAACAATAAAAAGAGAAAAAAAAATTGATGCTTAGGGTGCATGGGTGGTTCAGTGGCAGAATGCTCATCTTCCATGCAGGAGACTTGGGTTCAATTTCTGGACCATGCACCCAAAAAGAAAGAAAAAAAGTAAAGAAAAGACAACCTAATTAAAAATGGGCAAACAATTTGAATAGACATTTCTCCAAAGAAGAGAGAAATGGTCAATAAGCACTTGAAAAGATCTCAACTTTATTCATCATCAGAAAAATGCAAATCAAAACCAGAGTGAGATACCACTTCACATTCACTAGGATGGCTATAATAAAAAAAGACAGATAATAACAAGTGTTGGCGAAGATGTGAGGTTCCAATTACATTGCTGGTGGGAATATAAAATAGTGCAGCCTCTTCAGAACACAGTTTTGTAGCTCCTTAAAAATTAAATATAAAGTTACCATATGACCCAGCAATGTTACTCATAGGTATGCAACCAACAGCATCAAAAACATACGTCCATATAAACACTTGTGCATGAATGTTCCATAGCAGAATTACTCACAATAGCCAAAATGGAAACAACCTAAATGTCTATTAATTGATGAATGGATAAACAAAATATGGTTATGTCTATACAATGGAATGGTATTCAGCTATAAAAATGAATGAACTTCTGATATGTTACAACATCGGTGAACCTTGAAAACACTATATTGAATGAAAGAAGTCAGCCACAAAAGGCCATATATTGTATGATTCCATTTATATGAAATGTCCAGTATAGGCAACTTCATAGAGACAGAAAGTAAATTAGCAGTTGCCAAGGGATGGGGGGAGAGGGGAATGGGGAATAAAACAGGCTTGGAGTTTCTTTTTGGAGGGATGAAAATATTCTGGAATTAGAGAGTGGTGAGAGTTTCATAACTCTTTGAATGTACTAAAAACCACTGGCTTGTACCCTTTAAAAGATGAATTTTATACTATGAGAATTATATCTCAATTGAAAGAAAGGACATCTTAGTAGGACTAAAATGTAGCCCATTAAATACAAAGCAAAGGGTTTGTTTATGGTGGTAGTAAGAAAGATTTATTCATTTATACCATAACCATAGACACATAAAACACCTAAGAGGGGACAACGCAATACGATGATATGAGTTAGAAAGAAGAAAGATGAGGCAGGGGCAAGATGATGGTATAGGGAGGTGCAGAATTTAGTTAGTCTTCTACAGCTGCTAGTAAATAGCCAAGAACTGTTTGGAAAAACTGTTTGAGGAAATTCCGTTATGGGACACACATCATACACCAGTCTGGAATGGGTGGAAGGGCAGAGATCACAGGGTAGAACTGTAAGTCTCCCAAACTCTGGAAGCTGACGCCCCTCCCCCACAGGCACAGCAGGCTGTTGTGGAGTCACTCCCATGGGAAAAAGAAGCAGTCTCTACTAAAGGCAAGGAAAGGTGAGATCAAGCAAGCTTCAACTGTGGATTTACTTAACAAATCTGGAATGTTGAATACAGGCTCCAAGGAAGCAGAAAAGGAACCCTGAGGTCTCTCCTTACAGAGAGGAGGTGGGGCTGCCACAAAAAACAGAACCCCAAAACAAAAAAACCCAGAGACTTTTGGAGTTAGATGAGCTCAGAATACTGGAGAATAGCTGTGCTCCTAGAAATGGGGCTCAAAGAACCAGGTACCAACTCCAACTCTTATGTGACAAACCTGGGGGTCTGGGGACCAGCTCTGAAAAGGATTTTTTTTTTTTTTTTTTTTTTACATTTTAGCAGCCCATTAAACAAAGCTTCAGACATTTTCAATTGTTAACACTGGCCCAGGCAAGGGCAAAGTTAAGATCTGAAAGAAAAAAATAACTAGTCAAGTGAAAGAAATAATTCCCTAAAGGGCATATCTCCCCTAAGAAGAGAATGTGGGGGTAGGGGGTGGGCAGGGCCCAGCTTCTGTCTCAAACATGTCCCTGGCAGGGACAGGGTCAGCTGAAAATTAAAGGCACTGTACCACTTGGTGCCAGTGGGGAGCTGTGGGGTGATAAGCACCACCTGCTGGGCAGGACAGGAAAAGCATGGAAATAAGTCTGCTTCATCAGAAAGACTGGCAACCTGCTGAGTCTCATCCACAGGGAAACTTGGTACTGATTACCCCCACTTCCTGAGTACTGAGTCTATCTTATCTGGGAAAATCTGATTGGATCATTCCTATCTGGCAGAGCAAGAACCAGAAAAATAAGAGGTGAAAAATCCTGATCAGTTAAAAAGAAGCTATGCTATGGGTCTAGAATAAATTGAACTGAATGCCAAAGAACAGACAGACAGCAAAGTCAACCAACAAGAAAACCCTAGGTAAAAGAGGAAAATGACTTCCAGAATAAACTAATAAAATAAGATGACTAGACATCAGCAAAAATCACAAGTTATACTAGGAAGAATGAAGATATGGCCTAATCAAAGGAACAAATCACCTCAAATGAGATACAGGAGTTGAACAACTAATTAAAGATATTCAAACAAATATTCTAAATCAAATCACTGAGGTGAAGAAAAATGTGGCAGAAGAGATTAGGATATAAAGAAGACACTGTGTAACCATACAGAAGAATGTGCGAGCTTGAAAAAACAAATGGCAGAACTTAAGGAAATAAAAGGCACAACAGAAGAGATGAAAAATACAATGAAGGACATACAACAGCAGATTCAAAGAGACAGAAGAAGGGATTAGTGAACTAGAGGATAGGACATCTGACATCCTACACATAAAAGAATAGGTAGAAGAATGGAAAAATATCAGCATGGTCTCAGGGAACTGAATGACAACATGAAGCACTCAAAATATATGTGTATGTGTGTCCCAGAAAGAGAAGAGAAAATGGGTAGGAAGGTCAAAAGAGGAAATAATCACTGAAAATTTCCCAACTCTTATGAAAGACATAAAATTACAGATCCAAGAAGCAAGTGTGCCCCAAATAGAAAAGATCTATTCCAAGACACTAATCAGACTGTCAGATGTCAAAGACAGAGAGAATTGTGAAAGTAGCAAGAGATGCACGATCTATCACATACAAGGGAAGCTCAAGAAGACTATGCATTGATTTCTCAGCAGAAACCATGACTATGGGAAGGAATAATATATTTATGTTATAATATATTAAAAATACTGAAAGAGGAAAAAACTGCCAACCAAGAATTCTATATCTGGCAAAACTGTACTTCAAAAATAAGGGAGAGTTTAAAATATTTTCAGACAAACAGACACTGAGAAAGTTTGTATATGGGAGACTTGTTCTATAAGAAATTGTAAAGAGAGCACTATAGCAGATAGGAAAAAACAGGAGAGAGAGGTTTGCAGAAGAGTTTAGAAATGAAGACTATCAGTAAGGGTAAAAAGAGAGAAAAAGTAAGATATGACATATAAAATCCAAAAGACAAAATGGTTGAAGAAAGTACCGCCTTTACAGTAATAACATTAAATGTTAATGGATTAAACACCCCAATTAAAAGTCACAGATTGGCAGAATGGATAAAAAACAGGAACCATCTAGATGCTGTCTACAAGAGACTCACTTTAGACCCAAGAACAAAAATAGGTTGAAAGTGAAATAGGAAGGCTAGGGGCATGTATGACACCAGAAGGAAAGATACAGGATAAAAACTGAGGCTGTTTAATACAGCCAAACCTAGAGTGGACAAGGATGGTGATTAAATGTACAAATATAAGAAAGTTTTTACATGAGGGTGAACAAGTGAATATTAACAATGCAAGGTGTTGAAATGGGATGGTACATGGAAAAAATACAATCAGTGCAAACCAGGGTCTGTAGTTAACAATAACATTGTAATAAAGGCAATATACCAAAGCTAAATGCTGATACAAGAGGGATATAAGGGAGGGGTATGGGATTCTTGTTGTTGTTGTTGTCATTTCTCCTTTTTATTAAAAATTTTTTTTTATACTTCCTTTTTATTTTTCCTCTTCTTCCTCTGTGGAAGAAATGGAAACATTCTCATATAGATGGTGGTGGTCAATGCGTAACTGTGTGATTATACTGAGAGTCATAGATTGTTTATTTAGGATGGACTGTATGGTGTGTGACTAAAACTCTTTAAAAAACAAACAGAAGGATACAAGTGCTGGAGAGAGCTACCCCCATTCGTTGCTCAGATATGGCCTCTTTCTCTCTATAAGCCAACATTGCAAGCAAACACACTATCCTTCCCCCTACATAGGACATGACTCCCAAGAGTATAAATCTCCTAGGCAATGTGGGACATGATTCCCAGGGATGAGGTGGCTCTGGCATTGTGGGAGTGAGAAAGCCTACTTGACAAAAGAGCAAAAAGAAATGAAACAAAATAAAGTTTCAGTGGCTAAGAGACCTCAAAGAGAGTAGAAAAGTAATTTTGGAGCTTATTCTTATGCATTGTACAGATATCCCTTTTTAGTTCTTAGTATATTAGAATAGCTAGAAGGAAACACCTGAAACTGTTGAACTGTAATCCAGTAGCCTTGATTCTTGAAGTTGAGTGTATAACTATATAGCTTTTACGGTGTGATCTTGTGATTGTGAAAACCTTGTGACTGACATCCCTTTATCTAGTATAAAGGCAGATGAGTAAGAAAATAAAGAAAATACATAAATAAAAAATACAGGGGATAAGGGATTTGGGATGTTTTGGGTATTCTTTTTTATTTTTATTTTCTTTGGGGTAATGAAAATGACCTAAAATTGATTGTGGTGATGAATGTACAACTACAAGAAGATGATTCTATGAGTGACTGATTATAAACTTTGAATGATTATATGACATGTGAATATACCTCAATAAAATTGTATTAAAAAAAGAGATGAGGCAAAGAGAAAACAGAGATAGGTGGAGCCAGGAGTAAGACCTAGGCCACAAAGTGTGTGACCTGGTATCCTTTACACTTGGCACAAGTGTGGATCTGTGTTTTCTAGTGATCAAATCAAAGATGGAAACTGATGAGCTACAGGATTTGCAGTGTCCATTCGATAAAAGCAAACTAATGAGCCATGAAGAAAGGACTAATTGTAATAAACACTTCCCAAATATTTTTGTTACAATGACATAAAAAATTATTCCAAGGGACCACATAATTAGAACACTGAATAATAAGACAAAATAACGCCTGCAACAATGTCCTTATAATCAAGCAGTAGTTATGTTTCATGGAGTTCTTCCTGTCTCTTTTTTTTGTTTTTTTAAATTTTTATCGATCAAACAATGTACAAGCACATACATTCTTTTTTTTTACATGGGTAGGCACCGGGAATCAAACCCGGGTCCTCTGGCATGGCAGGCAAGCATTCTTGCCTGCTGAGCCACCGTGGCCTGCCCCAACACATACATTCTTAACATACAAACATTCCATGTGGCATACAATCAATGGCTCACGATATCACCACATAGCTGTATATTTATCACCATGACCATTTTTTTAGAACATATGCATCACTTCAGAAAAACCTCATACCTACCATACTCCTTCCCCTTCTCTCGTTGACTATTAGTATTTCCATCTACCCAATATAAATAATTTTTAATTTTAACATTTGTTCCCCCATTGTTTGTTTATTTTTAAGCCATATGTTTTACTCATCTGTCCATACCATAGACAAAAGGAGCATCAGACACAAGGTTTTCATAGTCACACGTCACATTGTCATGGAGTTATTTCAGTGCAGACAGGAGAAACCATGGCAAGCATGATAAAAGCAATTCTTAGGGGAGAAGAAAGACAGTGGGGGGTATTTGATAGAATTGGAGCACATACACTGCAAGGCAGGCTTAATGTAAAAGGAGACTTTAGAGTACCTAGTGTGACAATAAAAAAGCGAGTATACTTCAAATTTAATAAATAAAAGACTGATTTTTTTTCTTTGGTCATAGTAACATGTAACCACCAGAACCAACTGTAAACCCATCCCAAATGACAACTTCACATCAGTGACTAGGTATAAGAAAGCTTAAGTCACTCAATGAAAACGCCATGCTCTGAAAATAAGTCATTCAACTCAGGGCCCAGGAAGATTGAGATGAAAATGTGAAAAAAAAAAAGGGCAGGAAGAAGAAGGGGAATAATGCAGACATCTAAACAAGAGGTAAAAAGGACCTGACTTAAGGAATTGGTAGTAAAAATGGGAAGGAAAGGGATAAATTTCAGGAGGATTTTAAAAGAATGAGGTATGACTAGTGATTGGATGTGGAGGGCTGGTGGAGGCATCGAATTTCACTGAATATCTGAGCGTTGTGGTGTTAAAACCGGGTGTTGAAAAGGAGAGCCGATTCCAGAACCAATAATAACTTTGCTTTTAAAAATATTCTATTCATGAGGCTGATGTTACACTTCCAAAAGTGAGAAGATCTCCAGGGTGGTGCTCTGCAAGCCAGGAAAACAAAGGAGAAGGGCACAGAAGAAAGGTGGCTCAGGGTAAAACTCAGGACAGTGTTTCTTCAAGTGAGGACTGAGGGAGGTCACCTGTGTCCTAATCACCTGGGCTCACCCTCAACTTGCCGGTAGAACATGGAAGCAGTGTAAACATGCTTCTTATGAAAGTTCTTATGAACCTTCAAAGTTTGAGAACCTCTGGCTCAGGGAATGCTTGCATATAGGAAGCAGGGAGAAGAGCAAATGGCTAAAACTGGGAGCACCTGGCTTCTGTAAGGGTGGAAAGTAAAGTGGAGAACTTTATTGGATGCTATATACATTTTCTTCAGTTTCAAAATCTGCTTTCTATACTACTTCAACCAAGGGCTCTAACTGATTTCTCAGGAATATTTCCTCATGGAAAAAAGCTCTGTGGTATTATCATCCTAGACCAAGTGGAATTGGGTACTCTTTTCCTTGGACTGTAATAAGCTATAAAATTCAGAAACGAATGAAGTAATATTTTATGGCCAAGAGTGTCACTTAATTCACCCCAGATGATGTAAAATAATAGTAGGAATTGACTAAAATATGTTCACTATTTAATTTTAGAGAATCAAATCTTATTGCCTACACATTTCATGTGACATTTTAAAATATGAAATTAAAAAATTAAATACATTAAAAACACAGCAAGTGTATTCAACGTTGTGTTGGAAGTTCTAGCCAGAGCAATTAGGCAAGAAAAAGAAATACAAGGCATCAAAATTGGAAAGGAAGAAGTAAAACTATCACTGTTCGCAGATGATATACTATAGGTCGAAAACCCTGAAAAATTCACAGCAAAACTACTAGAGCTAATTAATGAGTACAATCTGAGGGGGAAATCAAGAAAAAATTCCATTTACAACTGCAACCAAAAGAATAAAATATTTAGGGATAAACTTAACTAAAGATACAAAAGGCCTATACAAAGAAAAACTACAAGAAATTGTCAAAAGAAATCACAGAAGACCTAAATAAATGGAAGGGCATACCGTGTTCATGGGTTGGAAGACTAAATATAATTAAGATGTCAATTTTACCTAAATTGATTTACAGATTCAATGCAATACCAATTAAAATCCCAAAAACTTACTTTTCAGAAATAGAAAAACCAATAACCACATTTATCTGGAGGGGCACGGTGCCCTGAATAGCTAAAAATATCCTGAGAAAGAAAAATGAAGTTGGAGGTCTCACGCTACCTGACTTTAAGGCATATTATGAAGCTACAGTGGTCAAAACAGCAGGGTACTGGCATAAAGATAGATATATCGACCAATGGAATCGAATAGAGTGCTCAGATATAGACCCTCTCATCTATGGACATTTGATCTTTGATAAGGCAGTCAAGCCAACTCACCTGAGACAGAACAGTCTCTTCAATAAATGGTGCCTAGAGAACTGGATATCCATATACAAAAGAATGAAAGGGGATTCATATCTCACACCCTATACAAAAATAAACTTAAAATGGATCAAAGACCTAAACATTAGATCTAAGACCATAAAACTTTTAGAAGAAAATGCAGGGAAACAACTTATCAATCTTATCATAGGAGGAGGTTTCCTAGACCTTACACCCAAAGTACGAGCATTGAAGAAAGAAAGAAAGAAAGAAATGGGAACTCCTCAAAATTAAATACTTTTGTGCATCAAAGATCTTCATCAAGAAAGTAAAAAGACAGCCTACACAATGGGAGACAATATTTGGAAATGATAGCTCAGATAAAGGTCTAGTATCCAGGATATATAAAGAGATTGTTCAACTCATTAATAAAAAGACAGACAACTCAATTACAAAATGGGCAAAAGACATGAACAGACACTTCTCAGAAGAGGAAATACAAATGGCCAAATGGCACATGAAAAGATGCTCAACTTCCCTGGCTATTAGGGAAATGCAAATCAAAACCACCATGAGATATCATCTCACACCTACCAGAATAGCCATATCAATAAAATAGAAAATGACAAGTGCTGGAGAGGATGTGGAGAAAGAGGCACATTTATCCACTGTTGATGGGAACGTCAAATGGTACAACCGCTGTGGAAGACAGTGTGACGGTTCCTCAGGAAGCTAAGTGTAGAACTGCCACATGATCCAGCAATACCACTGCTGGGTATCTACTCAGAGGACATGAGGGCAAGCACAAAAATGGACATTTGCAAACCTATGTTTATGGCAGCATTATTTACAATTGCCAAGAGATGGAAACAGCCAAAATGCCCATCAACAGACGAGTGGCTAAGCAAGCTGTGGTATACACATATGATGGAATATTACACAGCTGTAAGACAGAATAAAAGTACAGCAAGTAACTCTCCATTCTCTATCCCCCACTTTGAATCTTTTAGAAATAGTGTTTCTACCATGCACAATCTATGTCTCATGTGTGAGTTGTAAGAATCCACTGGCGTTGCAACCAGAGATGTAGGTTCTTTTCTTTGATTATGGGTAAATTATCTCAGGAGTTCACAAACTTTTATGTTTACTTTAAGCCCTAGAGTTCTTTCTGATAACCTAGTAAGTGAGTTATTAAGGATCCTTAAACTCGACACAGGCACTACTTGAGACTATAAATCAATGAGCACAAGCCCATAGTCTTCTCTTTTGTAATAATAGGCTTTCCACACATTTCTTTCCAAATCTGTCACCACAGAGTTCTTTCCACTAAGGAAAAATAGGTTAGGCAAGTCACGATCAAAAACATTTGAAATCACTGCTCCATTTTATTACAGATTCTAGCTTGCATATGAAGTGCCAGTGTTAATTCTGCAGACTAAGACCCCTTCATTCCATAAAACTTATAAAAGAGGATACCTGGAAAGAGTACTACAGAAAAGCAAGTGATTAATTCAGCAAGTTAAATGCCTGCTAAAATCTGTTAAAATATGTCTTAGAATGCAACCTAAGTCAAGAATATTGAAAAGCAGAGGCAGGAATTAAGGACCTACCAGAAATACAAAGTTAATTAAATTGCTGGCAAAAATGTAGTCATGTGTAATTTCACCCTACTAGCCTAACAAATTCCTTTTCTTCTGTTCTTTTTCTCTATTTTTAGAGTCTCTCAGATTTATGAATCCTTTCTGGATCTTCTAGCTGGAGCATCTGCTGGATCCAAGGGACTGCTCTTTTCAGAAGAAGGAGATTGGTGAAGTCAATCAGATACAGGAGGAATACAAATTAAAAAACGAAAGTCAACCAAGAGAAGTCACCACAGTGTGAAGAGGATAATGTTTCAGGATAGGAAAGAGATTATTAGAGTTACTGAAAATGCAAACAGAATGAGAAACAAATAACACAGGTAATAAAACCAAAATCATTAAATAAATTAAAGATATCCATTTCTTTCACACAGTTTGTGAAAATGTTGGTACCAGAACACTGGAAGAATGCTCATAAACAATTCTAGTAGGGAAATGAAGCTAATGAATTAATATGAATGCAGAAAAGAAAACAATGACATGGGCCTAAAGTTTAATTGAAAAATGCTGATTTCACTTCAGTATATATTGAAAATTTTTCATTTACATTTCCAGATTTGGGAAGAAAGTGAGTTGTGATAAATGTTTTTAGTGGTTAGTTGTTTGAGTTGTGTGTGGTGACAATGGCTAACACTCCATTATCAAACTGTAAGTGTACTCATAATATTCAATAGTAGTATGGCAGTTAGGAAAATAATAGATACTTACCAGGACTGCACTCCTGGGCTACAAGGTTAAGAACTTCAACAGCTGCTGGACACTGTTGTATGAATTCTTCACAAAATAAGCTGTCTTCTAAAAGCTGGGCCATGACCAGGCATGCTCTTAATATTAAAAGATTTATAACATTTCAAAGTCATCAATGTAAATTCTCTAAAAAAGTCAACTATGAAAAACATTTCAATCAATTTTGTCCCCCAGTTTACACTAGGTTCAACTACCCATTCCACTTGCTTTTTTCTGAGCTGGAACTGGCTTATAATACATAAATAACTTGTCCTACACAGTAACTGCTGACATTACATGGGCAATCAGAAAAGGGAAAAATGATCCATCTTCACTAAATGGAGAGAAATCAGTACCCTCCCTTAAGAGCTTTTCCTAACATGCACACCAGAGACCCTACTGGTACTTTAGGAACAAAAGGGTTCCAAAAGCTTGGGAAATCCATATGCTAATCTCTCTCACCTGATTCAAAATATGAACTAGAACGTTCAGAGAAATGCCATTGTCAAACAAAACAAAACAAAAAAACCCACAGCAGAACTGATTACTGCTGCAAAAATATTTATTTGCAGGAAGAGAAAGGTTTTCCTCTCCAATACCAATGAATGCGTGTATTTCCTAATTTTCACATCATCAGTTTGGAAAGTGATAAACCAGATATGTACTGATATGGCCCAAACCATTATAAAAGGCTTAGTGACCAAGGAATTTCTGTGATAGAATAACATTCATTTATAAAGCAAATCAGTGGAGTCTTATGTATGTGTCCTACAGAGCCACTTCAATTGTTTGTTGATTTTCCTAGGTGAATAACCAACTTTAATTTTGAAGTGCAGTTGGGGAATGCAGAAAACTAGTAAAAATAAAACAACAACAAAAAAAGTGTGGCATAAGCTTTAAGCCGTGGACCCACTAAGCCCAGGGTGGAGGGGCCCACACCAAGGACTCCTGCTGGCTTGCACTGCCTCAGCAAGTTAGAGGGTCTTTGGAGGGTGCTCACCTTGTTCTTATTTCAGCCAGGAGCCGCACGACTGCCATCACAGGAGCTGACCCATCTCCTGTTGCAGGAAGTGAGGTATGAATAGAGAGACTTCCCTCCTGAGGAAGCAACATGGACTGGACTGCCTGTACTACCTTCTCAGTAATGGACAGTTTATGAAGAGGCAATGCCTGATGGCGGTGGTGGTGGTGGGGCATGGCAAAAAGTTAAATTCAAGTAGTTAGTTTATAAGAAATGAGGGTGTTATTATTATCTGGAGTTAATTCTTAAATTTTCAGTTAAAAAAATAAAATCACCACTCAGAAAACTGCAAAACAATTTAAAATATAATATACTGTGGAATATTCCTAACCCACAAAGACATGAATTTTGTCATCTAGATGAAAATTTCATAGACATTACCATTAAATACTTATAACAAATATATAAACACACTTTGCAAGTAAAATTTAAGATAATCAAGTTAGAGCTTCTATACTGTGCGTGTATGTGCACATTATTCACGACGGTACAGTTACCATTTGCAGTGACATTTTATGATGCATTTAAAAATCACCTTACCTCTGATCTTGGAACACAAAGTCTAGACAATGGAATAGTCAATGTGTCTGATGCTTGCGAAGTCTTTCTACAGTCTATGGGTGGGAATCTGACTGTAGCTATACCTTCCTGTTCATTGATGGAAGCCACTACTCCAACACTTCCTGAGATTCCTCTACCTAAAACCTAGAGATAGAGATAGATTAGCACTACCTACCAGCTCTCAGGGGGTAAGCAGCTATCTCCTGCAGCAAGTGAGAAGAATAAATTCTACAGTTGTCATTATTGGCACTACAGTCTGTTTATTGCAATGCAGATAGTAAACTCTGGATTTGAATTCAAATAATAGGCCGTATAATGGCAAGACAATCATAACACACCATCATCTCAAACTCTCAGTTCTAAAATATTGCTGATATTAATAACACTGAAGAACACAAGTAATTTAGTTAACATTACATAGTACTACATTTAAACTGACTGAATAATTTGTAGTATAGTGCAGATCAGAATTCATGACTTTGTCTGACTCCTTATTTAGCCTTAAGGAACAAGTTTTTTTTTTCCAACTGGGTTGAAAAAACTTGTCTTAGAGATGATCAATTAATCAATGGATGCTATATATAGGGAAAGCAATGACTTTGGGGAAAATAAATAAAGATGGGTACCTGAACTTCAGACCCTATCTTGATTGTCTCTTTGAAGCCTCCAAGTGCACACAGTGCGGCGATGGCCTGCCGGGCAATTCTCTGAAGTTTAGCAAGTTTTCTGC
Source organism: Tamandua tetradactyla (assembly GCF_023851605.1). Taxonomy (NCBI): domain Eukaryota; kingdom Metazoa; phylum Chordata; class Mammalia; order Pilosa; family Myrmecophagidae; genus Tamandua; species Tamandua tetradactyla. Next base: position 12,951,713 of record NC_135331.1, read on the forward strand.
CACTGCTGCTGCCATTTTCTAGAATGCTCTCTGCATGCTTTCCCAATTGCGGAATATACATCAATGCACGAGACAGAACCTAAATGTAAGAAGCAGCCCATGTACTAAAAATTAAAGCTTCAGCTGTTTTTTTTTGTGTTTGCTTGTTTTTAGCATGGGCAGGCTCCGGGAATCAAATCCAGGTTTTTGGCATGGCAGGTGAGAATTCTGCCACTGAGCCACCATTGCTCACCCTTTTTTTTCTTTGCTTCAGCTGTTTTGATAACAGGATAATGGTGTGCCTAAAACAGTATCTAGGTCCTATGTATTGAAGGAACTCTGGATATAGGAGGGACCAAATAATTATCTGATAGAATCAGTAGCATTTGCATATATTTGCCTTATGTATCTGACAGAATTAGAAAAAATGCACAACCTCAAAGCATGGGAGAATCAAACACTGTGCTAATAAAACCCCTAAACTAAAGCAATTGCTTGTCCAAAGGAAAACCATTGATACTGCCAATATCTCAACACTCTTGGTAATTACCTTTAGAATAGGTGGTAAGCAATTCAATTTGACAAAGGACTCTGTGAAAGGGGGGATGATTACAGATCTATAGTTTTGAGGAAGCTGGACTATTGTTTGTATGATGTATCACTTACTGACAGAGCATCTAAGGTAGCATCTAGGTAGGTTATCCTTAGGACTTAGTAGGTACACCTAACAGATCCAATAAACCAAGACAGGATGATTTCCTAATGTCAGTACCAATTTAACACAAGCAAGAAAAAGAAACAAGGACTGCTATTCTTTTCCAGAGAGGACAGTCCTGTCTTTGCAAAATTGGCACTGGCAGCAACAGGAGACGTAGATTAACAGAACTGAAACCGCTAACTCAAACTCCAGGGAAAAAATAGCAGGTATATCTGGCCAATTTGGGAACTCTCTCTTTATTAAAAAGCCCCATGCTAGGCATGATCTAAATGCTGGAACTGAACACGAACTTTCTCCTCACTTCTTCAGTGAAACAGCAACAATGTACAAACCTTTTCTGCTGTTGTGGTCCATATTTGAGCAGCATTTGATTCAGGCGCCATTAGCAAGCTGTGAAGCAAGGCAATCACTTCTGCAGCCATGCTGTTTGCCACATGCCCACTGATAAAGGGTCGGACAGGATCAGTCCTGCAAGTGTTAACATGGAAAATGATTGGTGTCTAGTGATTGTTAAAAATGAAGATAAGGGCGGGCCGCGGTGGCTCAGCGGGCAAAGTGCTTGCCTGCTATGCCGGAGGACCTCGGTTCGATTCCCGGCCCCAGCCCATGTAACGAAAACGGAGAAACAAAATACAATAAAACAAGAAAATGTTTAAAAAAGATGTTTCCCTTTCTTCCTCTCTTCCTTCCTTCTATCCTTCCTTCCTTCTCTCTGTCTTTCCTTTAAAAAAAAAAAAAATGAAGATAAGAGGCTTTCAGGGTTAGCATCAGAGGAAATGTTTTCTATTTATACAAGAAAAAGTAGATTTTGTTGATGGAGACAAAGAAAAACTAAATTATCACTTGGAAGAATTCATGCCTTCATATTCTTTCTGGTATATGAAGAATCCTGTGACACTACGAACCTCAAACTTTTTATTACATAGGCCATCAGGTTCAAGGAAAAGACCTTTTCCTGGCTTGTAAGCACAAAACACCTGGAACAAACTTCCCAGTGGCAATGTGCATTCATCCCTTCAATTCCTAGAAAGAAGTTTATGTATACAGTTGTGGTGGTGAAGAAACACACACACACACACACACACACACATATATTTATATATATATTTTTTTGGTGACAAAACCTGTGAACGAACAAAAGAAATATATTTTGAAAGAAGGAAAGGTAGCAAGAGCAGAGTTTATTAAGACTCAAAAAAGCCTGTAAATGGTATTCTTGGTCAGGGACTTTCTTAGAAAAAATAATGTCCTGGCTATAAATGTCTAACCAGCCAGGAGTATCTCTCCGTGCTCTTACATTACTGTCTCAGAGCTACCTGGATGATTGGCACTCACTGACCCTCAGACTCCACTTGGAGAGCAATTCCTACAACAAATAGGTTTAATTTTAAGCTCTCAGTACTCATTTCTAGCAAGTCAAGGGAATGGTATACAATTCAAACCCTAAAAGCAGACCCTTTGGAGTGATTGCTTAATATGTGTAGCGTGTTTAACTAGATGGAACTAAATGTGTGGAAATGGACAGAGATAACAGGAGCACGCTATTGTGGGAATAATTAACATGCTGAGTGGTGTGCGAATGCAGTGGAAAGGGAAAATTTAGAGTTATGTATGTCACCAGAAGGAAAGTTGAGTTAAAACATGGTAATATATGATACCATGAATCTTGTGGTGAAGAATATCTGTGATTAGCTGTACAAATACTAAAAAGTTCTTTCAAGAAAAGGAACAAATACATGACACTATTACAAGGAATTAATAACAGAGGAGTATATGGGGAAAATGTATGTATTGCAAACTTCAACTACAGTTAATAATATTTTAATATTCTTTCAACAACAGTAACAAAAGTACCACACCAATACTAATGGTCAATAAAGGGGGGGGGAATAAGGGTTATGGGAGGGTTTGAGTTTCCTTTTTTCTTTTTATTTCTTTTTTGGTGTAATGAAAATGTTCCAAAATTGATCACGGGGACGTATATACAACCATGTGATGATACTGTGAATTAATGATTGTGTTCTTTGGATGGGTTGTTTGTTGTGTGAATATATCTCAGTAAAATTACATTTAAAACAACAACAACAGATCCACTAAAAAGTAAATCTGAAAAGAGTGGAAAGGTTTTACTTTGTGGAGGGTTTTACCTGGCAAGCTCAGAGTTCCTCTCTCGGCAAATGGACGTTTGGGCGGTTTTCTTTTTGTCTCCTGTGGACAGCCCACTCACAGCCTCTGCGTTGACTGATTCCACAGGTGGCCCGACACTGACAATGAGGCCTGACTGTGCCCACTTGGTTGCTTTCCGGAGAGCAGCTGCAGCCTCTTCTGTAATCACTTCACAACAGCCACCCTGGTGGTCAGTTTGAAGACATTTGGGATAGTCATTTCACTCTTCTTAGGACTACAGTTTTAAAAACCTGTTTTCCCCCATCAATTAACAAAAGTGATACAGGCTCATTTGCACAAATTCAAACATTAAGATGTAATATACAGAAAGTTAAATTTCCACAGGCAATCCATGCCCTCCCCCAGTCAGAGATAACCGTTAGTCCTCAAGATTTTTTCCCAGACAAATTCTAAGATAATCACTGGGTCTCACTACACAGAGCTTTTCAATTTGCTTTTATCAATTACTGATATATTATGAATACTTTCTTGTATCATTATCTAGAGATCTACCTTTTTTTTGCATGGGCAGGCACAGGGAATTGAACCCGGGTCTCGGGCATGGCAGGCGAAAACTCTGCCTGCTGAGCCACCATGGTCCGCCCCTTCATTATTTTTTATAGTTGCATAGTATCATTACATGGACGTAACGATTTCTTTAACCAACCCGTTTATAGGTAGCTGGATTCTACTTTGATTGCAGTGAACATGCTTGTGTGCTTATCTCTGGATATTTGAGAATACCTGCTTTTCCTCCCTTGACAGTAATGGGTATAAACAATCTTTCTTAACTTGTACTTGTTTGACAGGTAAAGTAAAATTACTATTGCTTTTATTTCTTTCTGTTAATTACATGTGAGCCTGGGCATAATTTTATATTTCTATGGTTTATTTGTCTTTATTTCTCATTATCCATTATTCTCTTAACCTTTCACTTCTCACTTTCAAACTATTCTTAGGCTGTAAAACTTTCTTAAAAGAGCTAAGGAAAAATCTCAGGCTTAAAATTAAGAGCCGTAACGTGGGACAGAGATCTTGGAATGAGCTGAGACTTAGCATCAAGGGATTGAGAAAACCTTAAAAGGGGGAAGAGTGAAATGAGACTAAGTGTCAATGGCTGAGAGATTCCAAACAGAGTCCAGAGGTTATCCTGGAAGTTATTCTTATGCATCAAGTAGATATCATCTTGTTATTCAAGATGTAATGGAGAGGCTGGAGGGAACTGCCTGAAAATGTAGAGCTGTGTTTCAGTAGCCATGTTTCTTGAGGATGATTGAATAATGATACAGCTGTCACAATGTGACTGTGTGACTGTGAAAACCTTGTGTCTGATGCTCCTTTTTTCTACCTTGTTGACAGATGAGTAGAACATATGGAATAAAAATAAATAAATAATAGGGGAACAAATGTTAAAATAAATTTAGTTTGAAATGCTAGTGATCAGTGAAAGCGAGGGGTAAGGGGTATGGTAGGTACAATCTTTTTTTTTTTTTCTTTCCTGTGTTCGTTTTATTTCTTTTTCTATTTTCTTTTTATTTCTTTTTCTGAATTAATGCAAATGTTCTAAGAAATTATGAATATGCAACTAAGTGATGATATTGTGAATTACTGATTATATATGTTGATGTTTTATTTGGTTTCTTAATTTTTTAATTAATAAATAAATTTAAAAAAAACAACTAAATATAGGGTAACGGTGGCACAGTGGCAGAGTTCTTGCCTGCCATGCCAGAGACCCGGGTTCATTTCCCAGTGCCTGCCCATGCAAAAAAATAAATAAATATATTTCTGGTTTAAAAAAAAAAATTAAGAGCCGTAAATGTTAAAATATAAAATTGATTCTGATTAGTTCTTTTTCAGATGGCTTCAGTTAAGCCATTGGTCTCAACTTCCCAAATTGCTTCTTAGTGGGAACTTGAACTAATTAAAAAAAAAAAAGATTCTCCCAAAAATCTAAAGCATGACAAATGCTCCTAAATCAGGGTATTGTCAGAACAGGTTTCTCCACATTAAAGTTACCTTTGTCATATCTCGATCCATTTTCACAACTTTCTCCATGTTGGCGCCAGTACCAAGTCGGAAGGGCCGTCCTTCTGAGCTACTAAAAAAGGAAAGACAAAGAGGGACGAGGACCTTAGAAATGCCATCAAAGGAGAGGTAGCCTAGTAATGGTGAGGACACCACTATGTGCTCAACAGGTTTTTCAAATCCACAGAGACATTTTCAATTTGTTCAAAAGGAAATGATTTGTCACTGCTTTATTAATTGTTGAACTTATAGGGACTGAAGCAACAGTTCTTTTTAGAGTTGTAATTCTATCTGATAATTTACCCTAAAAAGATGTACAAACTACAAATTAAAAAGTCAAAAAAAAAAAAACCGATGATCTGAACCTATACTAAATGGAAGGCCTGGCACATAGAAGGCCTTCAGTAAATTATCTAAATCCCAAAGTGAGGGAACTTTAACAGCAGGATACTGGAGGCTTGTTGCCACAGAACATTGGATCTTTTTTTTTTTCTTCATAATTCAGCATCTCTGGCCTCCTAAAACTGGCTTTCCAAAAAATCTTTCACCAAATTTGCACCATGGCATTTTGCAATGCCCAAGAATGTTTCTTAGATATTTATTCAATTAAACACTAACCTGCCCTGACCCTGCTTAATTCATACCATTATCCCCTTAGTTCTTTCAGTTGCCATAATGGTAGACAAAGGATCCACTTTGAGCATGACAACATTATCTCCAAGTCATTTATTTGAAGAGAGGAGGATGCTACCTGAGACATAAATGCCTGGCCTAAATTTCCTTGTGCTATGTGGCAGGCCTTCCTATCGCTCAGGCTCTAACAGGACCCTGCAGGCTGGTGATATGTGGATGATAATTATATTTTTACTTTCTTGTTGTACAATCATACCATTCATACTTGAATGAATTAGATGAATTAGAGCTTTAAATGTTTCTCTTATTTCTCTACCTGACAATCAATAGTATCCCCCAAACTTACTGATGGCTAAAGATGCTAATAATTGAAACTGATCTGCATCATTCCTTCTTGAAGTAAAGTCACACTACAAAGATTCCACTGGTCACAAACAATACATTCTTAACAAGGCTCTAGCCCTCTGTTGGGTTAGGAGAGACAATTTCGAGTTATGGGTTATGAGCCTGGGTTCTACAATTAGAGATTCAGCTCTGCCTCAGTTTCTTTGTGTGTAACAAGGGATGATATTAATGATGCCTACTTCTTAGGGTTACTAAGGGGGCTGAGTCAAGTGAGGTATGTAAGGGGCTGACTCAGCACAGTGCCTGCAACATGGTTAGTGCTTGATGACTATTAGCTATTACAATCATTTCAGTCACCTTAGTAATGGCTGGAGAACTTCATGAGATGATTGATCTTCCCGCTTATGGATAAATATAGAGAGTTTGCCATCCACAGCTTCGCTCTCTTCTCCAGGATCTTTATCTCCTTTTAAGGAATTCTTGGGACTGGTTTTTGTCAAAATAGTGTCAGGTTCAGAAGCAGTAGGAGAGAGAACAGTCTGACATCCTTTAAGCAAAAAACAAAAGGTCATTCAGAAAAATTGCAATATTGTTTCTGCAGCTCTCCTATACGTGAAAAACACTGGTTTGGACTCTCTCTTCCTCCCTTTGTTTCTCTCTCAGCACCTCTCCCTTCTCCATCTTTCTCTTCTATAACAGAAAGCACAGCTGTAACTGTGGACAAGTTAAAACTCTCGAACTGACAGTCCATAAGAAGTGCCACTCTCTCACTCAGGAGCTCTTTACCTGGGACCACGTAATCTGCCAGCTTTGCCAAGAGCAATGATGCGATCTTGGAAGCTGGGTCGCTGGGATCCTCCTGCTCACTATTTAGGGAGGGAACAGAGTAGCTCCATGGAGGGAGCTCCACATTTCCACAGTCTTCCACGCTCATCAGTGGGAGTGCTGCACGGCATAGCTGAAGTATGATAAGGACCAGCTTTGGAGAAGGGCGCTGGTCAAGCAGGAGGGAGAGGAGTTTGGACACACAAGCTGGTTGACTCAGGATTGCTTTACCTATGTGACTCCTGTAAAAGAAGGAAGACAAGGTAAATAATATGAGACATTTAGAAGCAAAAGTTCCCCTGGATGAGGTTAAGCAAACTGACAAAATCAGATTTAGGAGGAAGGCATGAATTTGTCACTATGGTTTTATAAAGGAGAATTAAGGTTGTAAACTCGATGAGAACTCATTACTGCCCAATAATACTTCTAAAATAAGATTTTAAAATATTTTATGATCTCTGACATTTACTTAATTGAGATCCTATAATTCAGCATGATTCTCTGAGCACCAAGACTTAGAAACTCAAATCAGGAGCATTCCAGTTTTAGTCATTTATACCTTTTTTTTAAATGCATGGGCAGGCACCAGGAATCGAACCTAGGTCTCCAGCATGGCAGGAGAACTCAGCCTGCTGAGCCACCGTGGCCTGCCTGTTTATTTCTTTTTTAATAAGTGTTTGAAGACCACAGATATCAGACACTGTTACACAGGCCTCAACATTCAGGGATCTGCCACAGCTGGACTGACCTGTTCCACTTCACTAAGAAGAAATGTAGTCCAGCAGGGGCGAAAAACACCCAACAGTTTTATGTGGATCAAACTTTTGGGGGCCTCATGGTTCATCCTTAATGGCATTAAACCACCATAGGCTATTTTCCTTTAAAGCATAAGAAAGCAAGCTAATTACAGGCCATTAGTGATTTTTCTTTCATCTTGCTAAAACAGGAGTGAAGATTTTGGTTACTGAGCACAACTGCATCAATTTGAAAGGCCAGCAGTTTGCCTCAAGGTTTTAAAGCAGATGATGATATGTTCTTTTATGATATAGACACTAATCTAAATAAGTCTCATATTTTGGAACTAAGTATAACATTTCAATGACCTTATTCTCTGTCATTTTCCTGAGGCAGAAGTGTGTCAAAATAGCTTAGTTACTTAGATATTTCAGAAGACAAAGGTATCCCAATAGCCCAAGAGGAAAGCCAGCCCTCCCTACAGCTCTGGGCGGGCTCTCCCAGACCTTGAGAGATCATTAAGAAGACTAAGGACATCCTGGAGTGCATCATTCCCAGCAGCCTGGTTGCCACAGCATTCGGTCGCTCGGGCAAGATGGTTAGTGAGAAGGCTAGACACCTGGCGAGCCAGTCCAGAGTGCACGGCCTCAGTGGAGCCACCTTCAGAGTTAAAGAAAGAGAAAGCCCAGTGAAAAATCCAGAAGCCTTGGTGAGCTGAGCTTGCACATGTGGTGAGCCCTCTCTTGGCCTCCCTGTTGTAAAGCCCTCCCCTTGCCTCATTTTTCTAATCTTTCAAGTTTATATATTTATTTTTCTTGCATGTTTTATGGCAGGGTCATATTCTATTCTTTTTCCATGTGAGTATCCCATTACTGCAGCACCGTTTCTTGAATTTTTTGTTTGTTTTTGTCGGTTTCTTTGGTTGTTAGTTTGGGAAGCGCATGGGCCAGGAATTCAAACCCAGGTCTCCCGCATAACAGGTGAGAATTCTACCACTGAACTACCCGCGCACCCCCTCGAGTTTATTTTTAAATTGGAATGGTAACTGAAAATACAATTTGGAAATACCACCTTGAAAATGCAACTGAAAAATCATTTCATAAAAATATTTATTTGGAGACTGCTAGCAGAGCAACGACAAAGAAATGAAAAATCCCTTCTCAATGTTCTGGGGTTACTGTCCTGCTCCAGGGTATTAGGATATTGTCTAGTATCACAGCGTGGTTATAAATTTTCATAGGAACATACTGATGAACAGGCACCCATGAAATCCTTAACTGATTATATTTGGCTATTAATTTTGTCTTTCTTTCCTCCATCCAGTGCATTAACTTGATAAACGAACACATCTACAATGGAGTCCTGTGTCTTACCTTCTTCTTTTTCCCACTCAACACAGCGGTTGGCGAGCACCTGGAAGGCTGCCCAAGCCATGGTGGCTACCTTCTGCTTTTTGGTTTGCTTCTCGCTGGAGCTCGACTCAGTCTGACTGCTCAGGCTACACAGTCGATCCATGAGCTGAACAAGGCCACTGCGTACCAGGCACTTCTCTTCACTCCTGGGAAGAAGGGAAAGGGTACAAAATAAATATAACTGACCAGCCCTCAGGATACTCTCACTTAAGATTCAGGTTGTCAAAGGGGCATAAAACTAGTTAGGGTGATTCTCTGTCTATAATTGTTCAATTAAATATAAAAGTATTTTTTTCATGATGATGATGATTTGCTTCATCAATAAGGGATCTTAAATTCCAGTTTGTTCAGAGAGAAAACAAAATAAAAATCAACAGAATCAACTCAAGATTGCCATAATGGAAAAAATTATGTATTTTATTATAAGGGGATTTGAAGGATGATTCCATGAGTGCTTAATATTTCAAGCTATTAAATGATCTAAGAGAGGAAATAGATGTGTATATATGCAAAAATATTTTACTAAATATGTAAGCAATTTCTTAGGAACCTTTTATTTTTCTTCATACCTCCCCATCTTTACAATGTAATATAACCCTTAATGGCTACATTTGACTATCGTAGGAATAATACGGAATTATTCCTATGTAGGAATTATTCCTCAATAATAAGGAATTTACATAGGAACATTAGGTGTCAGTAGGGAAGCTTGTTTACAAAGATGGGTAGTGTCATTGGACAATCATGACAAAAAATCCAATTTTTAAAAAAATATTTTTTAGGTAATGAACTTTTTTGTGGTATAGCTCACATACAATAAAAGGCATTTCCTTGCTTACCTGGTATAAGGTATTGTACATAAGAGGCCAATGCTGTTTGCACAAGCAATAGGGTAACGAGCACACAAGGACACTACAGAGGTCATGGTTTCTCCAAAGGCCTCCTGGACCTGCTCAACCATCCCACCACAGGTTAGTTCTTCAATTCTACAAAACAGAAACCAAAGCTTAGGCATCCTGAACCATGTCAAGAAGAACAACGGTGACTATGACAGCAGAAGAGTTCTTCTGAGAAACCAAAAGTGTCTATATGACTCCAGAACTGAAGAGATCTTGGAGATCATCAAAACTCAGTGTTTACCCAACTGTAGGATTTCTAGATGTGCCTCATAGACAATGGTCCACATTCAAGTAGAGACTAGAAACTCCTGGGTCAGGTAACGTTAAGTTAGGTTCTCTGCAAGACTTCTCCGAGCCTTTAATAAGGCTCAGGTCCACAGCATCTCCAAGAGCGGGAAACTGGTCCCCAACATTTCTCAACTTATTTGAGAGCGATTCCAAAAATGTGAGACACATCTATAATATCCCATTTCACATCAAATACTGTAAATGAAATGTTGCCAAAAGGAAAACCAATGCCCAGACAGATTAGCTAAGTTTCTTTTTCAAGTTCACACTTCAATGATAAGATCCTAGTTGATATGAAGTAAGATTTCCCCAATGTAAAAACCCAACATGGGGCAGATTCTATAGCAATTAATATATTTAGCAGACAATTAAAGCTATCAGGAGTTATCTAAACATATGCAATCTAATATTATTTATAATAAAATAAATAAATAAAACTAACCTGAGGTTTGAAAATAAGGAATTGGTTAAATAAAGGTTTATAATATGATGTAGTGCTATGGAATAATTAAAAATGCTATAGAGAATATCCATGATTAAAATAAAGATAAACAGATATACTAAAATGTTAATAGGCATAAACTTGAAAGAGAATGGATTTATAGGTGATTTAAATGTTATTCTTTGGGATTTTCTGCATTTTTTCAAAACTTTCTATAAATTACATTAATAATTGGGGGAGGGAAGGAAATTACTGCTGTTGTTAAGAAGAAATTATTTTGGAGATAAGCTGTGGTATTCATCAGTGCTATTCACCAAGTATTTATTTCCGGGCATGCGGGAGGTTTGTATTTCCCAGTACCCTCATGGCTGGATGGGCATATGATTCGTCTGGTTAATAAACCAGAGCTTTCCCCCTCTGACAAGGGGCCAGGCAGGCAGCTTGAGAAGGTGGTTTCGTCCTTATCCTGGGTTCCTGAGTGATTACCAAAATCAGGATAGAATTACAATGAACAGGGAGCATGGGTGAAAACCAAACTTTTATTGTTTCAAGCTGCTGGGGTTTGGGAGCTGTCTATTTCCAAAGCATAAACTGGCCTCTCCTAATTTACATAGAAATTTCTCAATATATTCACTTTAAGTCTTATTTAACACATTTCCCTCTAGCCCTGACCCTCAAAGAGGGTCTAGAATGCCTCAAAGAATAGCCAGGAGGCATAAGCAGCCTCCAGTCCCAATCCAGGATTTGTAGAGAAATGCCTTTTCTTTTTCTACCTTAAGATCTATGAATCCCACTAGGGAAGTAGTATTTAAAAACTCCTTGCAGTTAAGTTACAAACTTTCCTTTAATCCTGCTTTGTTTTTATTAGAGAAGCTATAAGTTTACAGAAAAATCAGGTGGAAAATACAGACTTTCCATATACCCGCCCCCATTATTAACATTTTGCATTAGTATGGTACCTGTGTTGCAACTGATGACAGAATGTTATTATAATTATCTTATTAATGGTAGTCCACGGTTTACATTAGGGTTCACTGTTTTGTTGTACAGTCCTATAGTATAAACCATCTTTGAGGTTGGCACCTACAATTATGCTTTTAGAAATTGATTCAATACAAATAATCACGAAAATATACAATACATAGGTATAAGGATGATGACTGTAGCACTGCTGTTAATGCAGAAGTAAAACAAAACAAAAAAGAAACTATGTGTCCACCAGTAGGGGATGAAATAAATAAAATGAAACCATGACTATCTATACAGTGAAAATCTATGAAGGACTTAAAAACAATAAGGAAGGTCTGCATGGATTGACATGAAAAAATAAAGGTATCCATGATATACTGACTAAAACAACGCTGATTACAGAAAAGCATTTATAATATGACCCTCTGTAAAAAAATATATCTATACATATACACACACATACAAACCTATGTTTCAGGAGAGAATTAAAGAGCTTTTATGCATGTATAGTTGACAAAATAAACTCTTAATGAAGAAGGTGGAATTTAAGAGAACAAGGTGAATAGAGACTTTTACTTTCTATTACACGTATTTACATGTTTGCAAAATCATATATCATTTTTATAAAAATAAAAATACAACATTTGGGAGGGAAATATCAGTTAATACCACTGCCTATGTTTTGGTCCCCAGAATAATCTTTGGAGTGGCGTCTGTCCATTCTAGACAGGATAGTATACATTAATAGAAACAACTGACCTGGGTCCTCCCTGAAGGACCATAGTCACTGGACCCACAAGATGTGTCACGCCCCCAACTCGCACGGCAGCAGTCAGCAGCTCCCGCATGTGCACCAGGGCCTGCTTGCGAGTGCTTCCCCGCCGCCACCTGGTCTGTGCAGCTAAAAGAAAGCTGCTGCTGGACACCTGAAACGTATAAGGAGGAAATACACCTGATTATTTCTGACTCCCACAGGACCACTTGTGCTGTTATGTGGTAGACACGTGGAGTCGGCAAAATATGACGTACAGCTTGGTCAGGGTTGGTGCCAATAAAAGCAAATAGCTGCCCTAACAGGACGCTGTAGGTGGGCTTGTCCCTGCTGTCCTCAATGGCCAGAGACTGCAGAAGTGTAAAGGAGCTGCTGCGGTGGCTGGTTACATGACGTCGCCTGCGGGGAAAACAGAATCGCGTCAGATTAGCAAAACCAGAAATACATTCAGGAGATGGTTCTGAAGAATACATTCAGCTACAAGTGGGAATCCAACCTTGGCCATTAGCCATTTACCTTTGATTTGCTCTAGTAAATTCCAAATCTTCATTACCAATCATTTCGAGGTCAGAAGGAGCTGACATGCTGCGAAGAAAAACAGGCTGCCTGACTGCAGGAGAGATCACCTTTGTTTCGGAAGCTGATTTACAAGCTGGAACAGAAAGGAATAAAAGGGCTAACACTTCTGCCATACAATTTGTGAGGCGTTACAGCAACAGCTAAACCCAATTTATAACTCCAGACAGTCTAAGCATATCTTTGCGTTCTATTTAGAGTTCAGCCACCAATCCAGCTAGTAGAGCATATTAATGATTTTTAGGTCAATTCTTTTAGCCAAATATCAGTTTAAAAATTATTTTGGCTTAGAGTGGGCCATGGTGGCTCAGCAGGCAGAGTTCTCGCCCGCCATGCTGGAGACCCAGGTTCGATTCCCGGTGCTTACTCATGCAAAAAAAAAAAAAAAAAATTAATTCTTTTATATTAAATTAATTTTCAAAGAAAGCCTGAGAAAAGTCATTTAACTTAGTAACCTATTAACTTTCACTTTAAGGTAAGCATTCTAAGAAACAAGAAATTTCAAGAAAGTAATTTCTGGATGCAAAAATTTTTTAATTAAAAAGAATCCAGACCCATCTTTTTTTTTCTTTTGGTCTCCTTTTAATTCTAGATTTAATTGACTTACTACCATTTGGAAATACCTCTGCTTTGATCAGAGTTGGTGGAAGTAAATCTATAAACCAACCCTTTGTATAAATCTTCCTTAACCCTATCCAGGCAATAACTGTTTTATAAAATAATACCTAAATGCAAAGATCAGCTAAGAAACAAAGAACATGTTGGGAAAGTGCAGAAGAGTTCATTCTGTATCTGACTTAAGAGTGGTTAAGTAGACATTAAATCTAAAGAATTGATAATTTTGATTATATTTTTGCTATTTCTTGGCCTCTTGCAAAAGCATCACCAGCCTTAGTGAGTTTAGGTTAAATCTTTAAATGTTTATGGGCTAGGAATGTGATGAAACAGACTATTTTGGCATATGGTTGTACTGACACCCAGCAAACATCCCTCCCCCAAGCCCACGCCTTCACCTGACATTCTCAGGAAGTGCTACCTTATCACTAGAGTCAGAAACCTGGGTATCATCCCAGACTCTTCATCCCAAAACAGAGGAGTCAGGCATAGGTATGCCTGAGAGTTACTTCTGGAGGACCTCTTTTGTTGTTCAGATGTGGCCTCACTCTCTCTAAGCCCAACTCTGCAAGCGAAATCATTGCCCTCCCCCTACAAGAGACATGACATCCAGGGGTGAAAATCTCCCTGGTGATGTGGGAGATGACTTCCGGGGATGAACCTCGCACTGTGGTTCCAACAATGCCTCCCTGACCAAAAAGAAGTGTAACAAATACAGTGTCAGTGGCTGAGAGAGTTCATAGAGTTGAGAAGCTACACTGGAGATCACTGTTAGGCATTCTTCAATTAGACATTGCTACCTATCATAGCTTGCCAAACCCCAAACAAAACCATTTCTGTTAATCCTAAAGAATACCTAGAGAATTATATAAGATTCTACAAAGTTTTCATGCACTAGGCTACCTGTCCAGAAATGCAGAGGGGCCAGGTTTTCCAGAGTATCAGACAGTTTCATCCCCCATCCCATATGATCTATAGCCCCTTCCAACATGAAAAAGTTAGAATGGCCATAGCCCAAATACCCCTAAAGAGTAGGAGAAAGATCAAAGGTGATGGTGGAGTTATACAGAGAAGGTATGGTTTAACAAATGAGTATGAGTGATGAATCATTATATTGATATTCCTGTTGGTCTCCAGTGTCTTGGAGCAGCTAGAAGAAAAAATGAAAAATCGTGGAACTGTAACCCATACCAAACTCTAAAATCTGTTCTTATTAAAACGTACTTAGAAATGTATTGTTTTTTAATATATGTTATATTTCACAATTTTAAAAAATGTTAGAATAAAAAATTAAATTAAATTAAAAAAAAAAAGTATTGGCAAAGTCCTTTGAGGGATGGGAGAAAAAAATATGGAAATATTAACCTTTACCACTGGGGAAACCCCTTGAACTGTTTCAAATATTAGGAACTCTCAAGTCAATAGGCCATGCAGCCCTTAATCTTGAGGCTTGCTTTTACAAAGCTTGCTTCTACAGTGGAGAACCTAAGCCTACCTATACTTATGCTTAAGAGTTCCTTCCAAAAAACTTCTTTTGTTGCTCAGATGTAGTCTCTCTCTCTCTAAGCCCAACTCTGCAAGTAAAACATTACCTTCCCCTCTTTGTGGGACATGCCATCCAGGGGTGAAAGTCTCCTTGGCAACATGGGGCATGACTCCCAATAACACTTTCCTGACCAAAAGGTGGAAAAGAAATGTAACAAAATAAAGTATCAATGGCTGAGAGAGTTCAAATAGAGTCAAGAGTCTATTGTGGAGGCTACTCTTATGCAAGCTTTAGATAGATACTACTAATTACCATGGTTTGCCAAAACCCAACCGACACGATTCCTTTTAATCCTAAAGAACACTCAGGGCTCTATCTGAGATTCTATAAAAGTTTCACGTACTGAGATTACTTTGCAGAAACCTACAACTGCCAGGTGGGTTCCTAGGCCAGCCTCTCCAAGAACAAACATCAAATAGTTCTAACTTCTGTTCCATATTGTACACATCACTTTTCAAAGTGAAAAAGTTAGAAAGGGCAGAGCCCAAATACTGTTAAAGATTGGGAGAAGGATCAAAGGGGAAGAAGGAGTTATAACAGAGAAGACAGGATTTAATAAATGAGTATGATTGTTGAATCATCATATTGATATTTTAGTTCCCAGTGTCTTAGCGCAGCTAGAAGGAAAAAACCTATACTTGTGGAACAGGAACCTATATCAACCTCTGAAATCTGTTCGATAACTATTGATATAAGGTTCGATAACTATTGCATTTTTGAATATGTTATATTTCATAATAAAACATGCTTTTTTTAAAAAAAGAACCAGATTATTGAAAGTAATTAATACCATTGAATTGTATACTTGAAAATGGTTAAAATGGGAAATTTTATGCTATATATATTACCAGAATAAAATAAATTTTTAAAAAAGAACATGCTCATTCAGCTTGTTCCTTCAGGCTCAGAATTATCACTTGTGGGCTAAGCCCAGTGTTATGAATCCTGTCTTAAGGAAGAGTATTCATTCATTTCCTTGAGATGAGAGATGTATTTTCAGGCTAATTAAAAATGTGACTGAAAAAAGTTTATTTACAACGTGGGACATGACTCCAAGGGGTGTAAACCTCCCTGGCAATGTGGGACAAAAATCCTAGAAAGAGTTGGGACTTGGCATCAAGGGATTGAGAAAATTTTCTCAACCAAAAGGGAGAAGAGAGATATGAAACAAAATAAAGTGTCAGTGGCTGAGAGCTTTCAAACAGAGTCTAGAGGTTATCCTGGAAGTTATTCTTACACATTATATAAAAATCCCCTTTTTTCGTCTAAGGTGTATTAGAGAGGCTACAGGGAAGTGCCTGAAACTGTAGAGCTGTGTTTCAGTAGCCATGTTTCTTGAAGATGATTGTATAATGATATAGCTTTCTCAATATGACTGTGTGACTGTGAAAACCTTGTGTCTGATGCTTATTTTATCTACGGTACGGACAGATGAATAAAACATATGTATTAAAAATAAATAAATAATAGGGGAACAAATGTTAAAAAAAATAATAGATGGATACATAAAAATGTACCTATTCCAAACCATGGACTATGGTTAACAGTAATATTTTAATATTCTTTCATTAACAGTTAACAAATGTACCACACCCATACTATTGGTCAATGGGTGGATAAGGGGGAGGGATAAGAGGTATGGGAGGACTTGGGCTTTATTTTTTATTTTTATTTCCTTTCTGGAGTAATTAAAATGTTCCAAAATTGATCATAAGGATGTATGCACAACTAAGTGATGATACTGTGAGCCCGTGATTGTATACTTTAGATGGTTTGTATGATGTGTGAATGCATCTCAATAAAACTGTATGAAAAAAAGGAAAAAGAAAAAAGTTAATTCTCAAAAATTCATGCCAGAAGCTTCCAAATAATTATTAAAGATGGAATGCAAATTCAGCTTCAAGTAGAGAAAAAAAAGATTTGTTACAAGGTTCACAATTTTGACTATCTATATATGTGTTACTATGAAAATGATAAACCCTAAATTAAAAATAAGGGACAGTGGATTATAAAAATCCAGGTCATGGGCTCCTTAAGATGTTCCCAAGAAAAACTTATCCAGGTAGACTAGGAAGCACTGCTCATGCTATACTGACTCACAAAATGCCACATGAATTCAATTAACAATAAGTATTTCTTGACTAGAAAAATTAAATGGCAAAATAAAAAAGGTTGAAACTTCCTTTTTTTTTTCCTTTCTAGGAAGATATGAAAGTGATCTTTAAGTAGCTGCTGTGTATTTTATGATTCAGCTGGAGCCAGGCAGCCTCTGCAGGCCTATTTTAAGCAGTACCTGGTGTTTCTGCAGGCGTCCCAGAGATGCTTCTCGTGAGGCCAGACTGGGCCGCAATGGTGACATGCAGCAACAGCTCAGCCCGGTTCATTAAGCTCTTCACTAATGTCTTCGTTTTACTCAGTGGATGTGAGGGTTTCTGAATAAGAGAATTCACTTCTTGTAGGAACTTCTCCCTATAAAGAAAAGCTAATGTGCATTCAGTTGTTCTCTAGTTTACCAAAACCTTTTTTTTTTTTTGTAATTAAAAGTATGTGAGCAGATTAAGAGGAGAAACTAAGCAAAAGGAACCTAATAAACATTTCTTCCTCCCCTTCTGCATCCACAGAAAGCAGTGTTATAAACTGTGGTCACTTTTATTTCCTTTTTCCCAATTGCAAATGGCTACATGCTAGCTTTTTTTCTGGCATGGGCAGGCACCAGGAATCAAATCCAGGTCTCTGGCATTTTTTTATTTTTTCACATGGGCAGACACCAGGAATCGAACCTGGGTCTCTGGCATGTCAGGTGAGAACTCTGCCTGCTGAGCCACCATGGCCCGCCCCCTACATGCTAGTTTCTGAAGGTTATTTTTGTTTTTTCACTTCCAAATTACCAAATGAGTTCCAACTCTAAAATACTGAGGGTACAAAATTTAAAAAAAAAAAAAAATTAAGAGACTAGATCTGCATACTATGTTTCGAGCATTAAGGAACTAATAAGCTTATAGAGCTATTAACATCACTAACCTCAGTGACAGAACCATGTTTTCAAGATCATTTCCATCAAAGGAGACTTCCTTCATTGAACACAAAAGTTCCAATTCTTTCATTTTGTTCTAAAAAAGGAAAAGTCAAGAAAAGACAGTATGCGGGATCTGCAGAAACCAAGTTTTATGGTATACATATTACAAGTAACAGAAAATTTCAGGGGAAAAAACCTGTCTTTAGTTCACATTTCTATACTTGAAGCACATATGTAAGTCAATAATTGATATTTTAATGATTAACAATAACAGTTGGCTACTCTCTGGGGATTTCATGAAGACTTATAATGCTACCTTTTTTGTTGTTTTTTTAAGAATTGACTGCAAAATCTGATAATGATGCATTATAAAACTATTAAGTTATAAGACAACTTAACGAGTAATTATTTGTGCTACTGACATGTTGATCAAATCAAATTAACCTCTTTTAAAGAATGGATAGGCTTTGGGTATGTGGCATTTAGCAAATGACTATTTTGTTTCTACACGTGTGGTATATATACTTTTGCTCTATGAATAGCAATGCTTCAATGATAAATCATATAATTTGCTCACCTCATTAAAATGGTAATCATAAAAGAAAGGCATGTTGTTCTCCAGTTTCCCCTGTAAGGCATCATCAACCTCATTTTGCCATTTCTGTTCCAATTCTGCAACACTCTTAATAAAGATACATTAAAACAAAACAAAGTATAAATACATGCCAAAAAAAGAAAAAAGAAAAGAAAGAGAGAGAGTGTAATCTGTGAATCAAGAAATTTTAGTTGTAATAGTGACTAAATAAAAATTCACATCATATTTTAAGCTTTTCCAAATTTTCAGGAAAGAAATGATTTCCTACCATTACAAGAGAAAGCTAAATATTTTAGTTTTCATTTACCTGCAGTTGCCTCTCCATGGCATTGAGTTTCTTAAAGGTCTCACCCATAATTTTACACAATAAATCATATTCCTCGGCATGTTCTTCTTGATACTGGAAATTTATTAGGGACTGCAGTGCATCAACCAAGTTCAAGTGCTTAATAACACATGATACCACCATTTCCTCCATCACCTCTGGCTGAATCACTTCCCTGTGATTGCAATGGAAAATAGTCAGCTGTATGCCATGCTCTTAACTTACCAATACTGCATTTTACAGGTTTAAGAAAGTAAGCTTTGACTTAAATATAATAAATATTCACCAAACCTTCATTATTACAACAGAGTAAGAGGCATGAACATTATGATCGTTTTCACATCAAGTTGGCAATAATTTAGCAAATTAACTGATAAAGCTGATATTTGCTGACAAAGCTGAAAATCAAAATTAAAGAGACTTCATTTCCTATGATTTGTATATTTTGAGCTAAAGTTATAGAGCTAGAATAGGCCTAAGGCAAAAAAAGAGAAATCTTCAGCATTCTACTAATTAATTTAATGTGCTATTACAGTTTGTGCTATTTAGTGCACATGGATGCTGAGCTAAAAACAGTTTATGTATTCTTTTCAATTTTTAATTTCTATAAATTTTTCTCAGCTGACCAAACTTGCCTCAATAGGCAAAGCAGAGGCCTGCAAAACAGACTTGACTTTAAGCAAGAATATCACAAAAACATATGTAACTGCAAATTCACATTCTTTATTAAAGACTCTCACTATCTCTCTAGGCATCAAAAGCAATGTCTCCAGACTCCACGGAAACCAAAATTGAGACCAACTACTATAGAAAGCTAAAGCATCTGAGAAAAAACTTGGAACTTGTGGACTTCAGTGTGTATCAGAATCACATGTAAAACTTGTTAAAATACAGATTACAGGACCCCATTCCAGAGTTTCTGATTCAATTGGGGTGAAAAGGGGCCTGAAAATTTACATTTTCAACAATTTCCCAGGTGATGCTAAGCTGCTGACTGGACTACAGCACTCTGAGAACGACTGACTCAGAATATCACCGCTGGGCTCTCCAGGGTGTTTGGCTCACATTCATTAAGTAAACATAAAATTAAAGGTTCGTTCAGTAGACCACACGAAGAAATACATTTCTTTTAATTGTTTCAACTTTTTTTTTCATTTGGAAAAATAAAACACTACATAGACATACTTGATACTTGGTCTAAACTGAGGTCTAGCACGCCCAGAAATTTCCCTGAGCTTTATCATAATTCCTGGAGGCAGCCTGATCCGGGGCAGATCAAAGTAGTTTCCCACTGGAGGCACGAGGACGTCAGAGGGGTAGGTGAACTCTCTGTCTTCCTCTATGGTCAGAGGCAGGGGAGAGGGACTTGGCGTAAGGGCAGGGGAGATCACGCCATTGGCCTCCACCTGCCACTGGCACCTAAGCAAAGAGAAAAGAGGGCGTCACACTCTTCATACCTTGTAGTAAGCTTATTGGAAAGCTATTCAAAATCTGCAGAGTTAGCAAAAGTACAAAGTAACAGATTAGGTTGTATTTATTCATCAAACCTTCTCCACAGGCTAAAAAATAAACGAGTAATAGATGAGAACACTTTGAGAATCTGCCTGTTGCCCAACATTTTATTATGAAAACTTTTAAACACACAGAAAAGTTGAAAGAATTACATGCTTAACACCTATACACTCATTACCTGGATTCTATAACTTTTTTTTTTTTTAACAAGCTTCCCGTATACCACCCTATTATTAACCCCTTACCTTAGTATGGTACATTTGTTACAATTAAGGAAAGCACATTTTAAAAACTGTACTATTAACTGTGGTCCATGGTTTAACTTAGGGTTCATTGTTTATGTTGCACAGTTTACAATAAACATTTTGTTATATTAGCTTCATCATATACCTATTTCCATCCTTTAAAATTTTGTAATCTAATTATACAAATACTTGGATTGGGAAAAGCTTATGCAGTTCTAGGTTGTAATTTCAAATTTAGTAAAGTAAAGCCCAAAAGGCACTGTGGTATAATTCTCATCTTATTTCTTAAAAACAACACTCATGAGAGGGTCAGGCAGTAGGCACTGTCAGCTGGGAAATGCACTTAAAGTAGAAGTTCTTTTTTCCTTTGTGAGCAAAACCCAGCTCAATCTGAGCCTATTTGTTACCTTTGTAAAAGTTTGGACCGCAATAATTCCTGACAGGCTTCTTCTTCTTTGGTAATTTCTGGTCCATTGTACAGGATTCTCAACATGGAACAAGCTAACACAGACAGACCTAAAGCCAGGTCTACCAGAAAGGGCAAGCCTCCCGAGACATCCTCCGAAGACTCCTACAATGCAGACAGGAGTAAACCAGACTGGTCAGTGCATGTGGGCAGAGCGCTTCAACCTGGATGTACCACAGTGCCATGTTCCCGACCACAAGGTGTCACAGAGCAGCAGCAAGTACCACTGCCATTGTTCACATGTACAGCACCCAACATCATGACTAGACGGAAGGAGTGGAATGACCACAGAGCAGAGTCCCAAGAAAATTCTGGGAGAGAATAGCCAATAAGACTCCCTTGTTAGCAATGTAAAAATCACATGCAAGAAGCCCAGATTCTCGGGACAGCCTCCTCTCTGAGATATCTTTCCAGATACTAATTCCTATTTCATTTTGTCACCTCCATCCTGTACTCAAACATGTACATCATTGATGTCATGAATGAATGCCCTGAATTCATTCAGTAATTATTGAGCGCTACTATATACCTAACATTGTTCTAGGTGCCTGAGACACATCGGAGAACAAAACAAAGTTCCTGCCCTCATGGAGCTCACATTCTAGCAGATAATTCCACTATAGAGAGTTTAGCTTGGTTAAACTTAGGCAACCTCCAAGTCTAAAATAAGTTTTAAAACCAGGTAACTAGAGGGTTAACAGAACCCCTACTACTCCTAAAACCCAGAATCCAAGTGCTTACTTTTATTAAGTTCTTTAGTCTTCTCCACTCTATGAAAGATGCTGGAGTCAGGTCACTTAGGTTTTGAAGAAGGAGTCCCTACCAACAGATTATTTCTGTGCTGCTGAACTGGTTTTAGGCCAGAGCTAGTGTTTATTCCATAAAAGAAACAGAACAGTTTACTACTGCCAAATGGAAGAGATGGATGAAACAGTAGCTCATATTTCACTCTGATGGCAAGGCAAGTATGATGGATACAACTGAGGTACATGGGAGAAAGTACATTATGTCCACAGCAGTGGTTAGAGTCAAGTACCTGAGCGCGAACTGTGCAAGCAAAGCCCCACATAGCTTTATCAGGAGTGTTGTGCTCACGGCCACTTCTCATTTCAAAGGAGAAGGTAACTGTATCTCCTTCCACCTTAAAATTTAAGGGGGAAAAATGCACTTTAAAAACAAGACAAACAATTTTCAAGAGAGCAATGAATTTCAGGGATTTATTTTCAAAAGGACCACAGCAATATTTTATTCCTTTTCTCATTTGTTTCTTTTATTCAAATTGCATCCCCTCTCATTTAGACAAGAACCTTTTAGGTATCTCTCCTAAGGAGGCAGCCTTTAGTGTTAGGCATCTTACCCACAGCAAGATCAGGGTAAAAATTAATAAAATGTGGAACATAATTTCCAAAAAACTCCTCAGATTTCTATTTCTTTTGTCTTCCCTCTCTCTTCTTCATCACCTCAACTGTGTCAGTAGGCAGGCAAATGGCCAGTACTTTTGAAGAACACTGACAGAGGGCTAGAAGATCTTGCTCTGTATTATATAATGTGCAATCAAAACCATAAGTAAGGATCAAAATACAGTAACCTAGAAAACAATTAACAGCATGGCACTTAGCACTATTTGGATGCAGACTCCACTGCTGGAGGGAACTTGTCTGGGACTGAATTAAAGAGAGTGCATAATACACTTGAAATAAAGGCTCAAGGAACAGATTTTGGAAAAGTGATCAGGCTTAGTGGGTATTTCAGTTCATATTCCTATCCTAGGCAGATATGTGGTAGCTCCAGGGACCAAATTACAAAGCATAGCCTAAATCTCATCAGTTTGAGAAAGGATCATTATTTCTGCTCCAAAGGCCCAAATTCATTTGATGACACTAATCCAACATTTAAAACTGCAATAGCCTGTGGTTCTAAGGCTACCCACAATAAGGTAGTCTGGAGTAGAAGTAAGTTGGAAGAAGTAGCAGTCCTTCTAATGGACAAGGAAGAAAATGCTGTGACAACCTCACTTCATGGAGTAATCTGATACAAGTTTTGGAGAAGACAGGGTCTGATGCCCTCCAAGTGAAAGGAGGGTCACTTAGAATAGAAGAAGCGAGTTTACAGGCCTGATAAGGTAGTCCTACCTCAACAAAAGCCCCTGTAACAAAGTTTTTCCTGGAATTAAAGATAATACTCAGGCCCGTGACGAACAGAAGAGTTCATTTTTCTTTTCTGGGAAGTGATTGTGGCTGGATACCATACCTTCACCAAGTCTTTCGGCCAACCAGTTCCTAAGACACTACGGCTGCCGTATCCCAGGGTATTGCCTCCATACTCAGCAACCTTCCTACTGTTTGTGTTAGGCCCCGCGTATATCACCAACTTCAAAACAGAAAATAGACTATTAGACTGTAAAAGAAAAACAAAACAACACCTACAAATAAAAAGGTTGCAAAAAAATTTGTTTAAAAATACATTTATAACCAGGCCCTGATATCATTATAACTAATATTTCTGTCTTTTTAGACACAACTGATACCAGATTGGATATAATCAGCCATTGGTATTTACAGGGCAGCCACAGAGTAATTACAGTGATTGAAATCTAAGATGTATCTTTTATATCACCACAAGTGGCTTGGGGACCTTACATTAAATAGTTATACTCAGCTACTAAACTCATCTTAAAAAAAAAAAAACAGCTATTTTAATCCTAATTAATGACCTATAGATCATTAATAACGGGAACAGTTTGCTCCCTGAAGTCCTCCCCAAAATTAACAAAATGAGCAAATATAGATGGAAAGATGTTTATATCTAATAACAACAAAATAAAAGCACCAAAAAATTAATGAATAAATGAGGATTTTAAAAAATGCAACAAATTGAAAATAAGCCATATAGTCTTAGAATGTTGCTTAAGAGTATAAAAAGAAAATGACAAAAATTTAGGCCAGAAAGGGGGCTGCTCCTTCTTGGGTCAGTTTTCATGTATCATTACTGTTCTTAAATAAGGGCAGCTCATTTATAACCAATCAATGAACTTTCCAATATGTGGAAGAAACATGTACAGGTCGTTTAGCATTCAAATACTTTCATAGGAAAAATAAAGCTTTGGCTTCTGTAAATACCAAATCCTGTCTTCTCATGCACCTTCTGGCTTCCTCTGACTGCCTAAAAGCCAAGTTCGATTCTAAAAGCTAAATTTTTAGCTTTGGACGCTTATCATTTTGTGATTTCTTACCCTTTGAGACCTTTTGCTGGCACCAGCCAGGGACCACTGCAGAAAAATAAATGTGACTTTTATCCGTGTAGTAAGCCTCTTTGTGCTTCATTAACACTAATGTCTACTGCAGGTCTAGGTTAACACCTATCGGAAGATGCAAATCACTGTTCTTAAAGGAGAAACAAAATGACACCAACTAAAATGGCAACCCTTCCCATTTCTATTTTAAATAATCATTTCACTTGCATCCAAGAAATGGGAGTAACTAAGGCCAGGAAATATGAAATGGAGTAGACTGATGCCAGGAGCTCTAGCTTTTGAAAGGCCCACTAAAGAACATCTTTTATATTCTCTTGCCTCCAGCTAAGGCAAATTTTGGGGGTAAGTCTCAAACTCCTCCATACCTCAAGGAATCATCATTATCCTAAAAGATAAAGTAGAAGAGGACTCTTATAGCTAGTTGCTCAGTCATGTGTTTCACCACCTCACATCAGGTACAGTTAAGAAATCTTTTATTTTTAGCATAAACTGTCCCCTAACGGGTTTTAAGGCCATTTGCCCCTACAGAGTTCAGAGAGGAGAGACATAACAGATAGCTAACAATCTAGATAGAATAGATTTTTATGTAAAAAGCTATTTCATATCCTGTTTTTTCTTTCTCATGTCACATCTTCCAATTTCATTAGCCTTTCCTCATAAACCAAACACAATTCTTTACAATCCTAATATTATAAATAGAAGAAAGGACTTCAACCCTTAAAATGCTTCTTTTTATATTTAATTGTTAAGCCACTGGATTGGAAATTATTGTTCTTCAGAAATCTATGTGGGCCCAGAGATAACAACAAATAAGAACAAATAACTGAAATAAATATAAACCAGATGCTAGCACACCTGCTACCCTCCTAAAATACCACTTTCTCTCCAGGAGATACATGAGAAGCCCCAAGATTTGGGCAATAAGACCTTTCTGCATGAATGGACATCAGATAGCTACAAGAATTCCAAGCACAGAAGGAAGGCAGGATGTAAGCAGAACAAAAATGAAAAGTTCCCTTGACTTGGAGTTATGCTTTTTGAATGCTTACAAATGTATACTTTCAACATTTAAAACTGCTCTTAGACCATCAAGGTGGTGGCTTTTTAATTCCCTCAATCATTACCCTTCAGGAATTATCTTAGGGAAGTTCTCCTTAGAGATATCTGCAGATAGAAATAAGTCGAGAATGGTGACCAGCAGCAAAGAAAAATAAGAAGCATCTAAAAAATCCGCTTATTAAGGGTGGAAATAATAATGAGCCAGTTCTTGCTTACCTTGTCATAGTCATATTGTGATGAGCATCTGCTATCAAATCTAAGATACAGGCAGCGAGCTCCAGGGATATGGACTGTTTCTTTAAATTTATAGTTGTCTCTGACAGGGTGTACTGTTTCCACAGTCTTCCCAGCAGCCCATGGAGCAGGAATCTTTAAACCAGTGAGAAAACCTGGCTCTTCTTTCTCTTCTAGCATTCTAAAATGATAGGAAGAAATAGTGATTTAATTTAGCAGTAAGAAAAGAAAAACAAAAATGTATGTACACTAAAATATAAAAGGTTAGGAGGCTGTACTTAAATTTTCCACAGCATGCAGCATGACAACATTGTGGCTTTTAATGCCTGTTATCAGTAATGACCACAAACGTTAAAAAGAATCCATATATTCATTTATCTTTTCTTTTTGCTTTTAAACACCATACTTGCAATTTTTCCTCTTTTTCAAAAGGGAGGAGCCCAAATGAATCTAGGCAAGGACCCAACCAACTCTCATTTCAAGTTACTCAGGAAAAAAAAAAGATACTGTAAAGTTCCTTTAATATTGGCCACTTTCCAAATCCTACGGGATGTGTCCTGTAAAAGCTCCCTCTGTTGATATATAGGTTAATATTTCAAAACTCCATTAGTATCATTAGCATACACAACTACTTTTCACTGTGAAAGGGGCCTTCAAAGGGACACTTTTACCTATGATGATTGAATTTTGGAGGACTTCAGAGCTCAAAGCAGTGAAATACAAATTCCTACAATCTGTACTTAGCTGCTGCAGAATTCTCTTAGAATTTCTCCAGATTCCTTTTTTGAAAAGTCTCTAGAGCTGTGCTACCAGGCACATGTGGCCATTTAAAATTAATTTAAATAAAATTAAAAACTCAATTCCTCTGTCACAATAGCCTTATTGCAAGTGTTCAATAATGTTAACAATCTGTGGTCATCACTGACCGTAGTGGACAGCACAGAGGCAAATTTCCATGACTGCAAAAAGGTCAACCATATAGCCCTACTCTAGGGAGACCTTAGATGTTCTTCTTTCCTGGCCAATTTTTTCAAGACAGCTTTCATTATCATAGAGAAAAACAAGGAAGGGGTTCTTGCAAAGAAGCAGTACCCATTACCTCTCATCAGGGAACAGCCTGCCCTTCTGTTCTGATGCACCACACGGAGAACAGCCCACCTCGGCAAAAACAGGAGACTGGGTTTTAAGCAGCAAAGCCGTCTGAAACACAGAACCATTATCATGTCTTACAGGGTTTACATGGGCACGAACCGGGAATCTAACCCGGGTCCTCGGGCTTGGCAGGCAAGCATTCTTACCTGCTGAGCCACCGTGGCCCGCCTTACAGGGTTTATTATCACTTAACTAGATGGTACTACAGCCAAACTTAGAAGTCTCACTGAAATCATCTTTTTATACTAGTAGTCTGCCCACCCTTCACTAAACATGCTTTGTTAGTTAGACTACTTAATATCATTTAATTTAAGGCTGGAATCAAGTATATCATTTTTATTAGTTTCAGTGACTGACAAGGACTTAGGAGACTAGATACAATGCTAAGATTTCAGTAGCACATTATATATTGACCTTTCTATAGCTCAACTAAGAGACTGACAGTGAAAAAACTTGCTAAAAGATTGCAGTAAGTAATTTGGTCAAATGAAAAATTTTCCCTTAAAATTCTAGTTTATTTGTATGACTTTTTCTTCATTCCATCATTATTTCTATTAATTTCTGAAAGTTGTGGTTATGTTTATTCTGCCTTTAGTGAAAGAACACAGTTGCAACCTGAAATGGGAAGTCTGAAAAGTCATCGACTTCAGCATACTAAGGATCATACCTGACTGGTATATAGAACCAGCTGAACTAGCTGAGGCATCAGGGCATCGGCCATAGTCAAAGTCTGTAAATTTGGATGCATCAAGGAGGTCAGTAACACTGGAAGAAGGTGACCAAGCATAGTAGCCTTAGTAACTTGCTCCAAGCCTTTTAACCTAAGAAAAATTCAAGAAAACACACAGCCTAAGCAATTTCAAATCATGAGAGAAGTTGCAATGTTATCTTTACCTGACAAAAATCCCCTAAACTGCATCTCCTTGAACTTGTCAAGCAGTGACAATTCAATCCACAAATTCTCCACTTTCTACCACCAAGGGATGAAGGGAGAATGGAAAGTTATCAATGAATTTCACATTCAATCTGTGATTTTGCCAAAAATGTTTACACGGTGCACTTCATAGCACCTTCAAAGCACTTTATAAATGGGCTTCAATATGCAAACAGCTTCTCTAGGTGGTTACTACCTGCAAATTTCCCTTGGCACTGGGGCTGCCAGTCACTGCACTGAATTGACAAACTGAAAGGCAGGAAGAGAATGGCTGTGATATTGATTTGCCTGCCAAGCAGTGAAACCCACTAAGAGCTTACAGAAATTAAGGCTGGTGTGGGATCCAGAGGCAGGTAGATTTTTAATTTCTGCTTAAAACCACAATCTTATTATCTTCATCCTCTGCTAGAGGAATTAAGGTATTTGAGAAAGATCTGGGTTATAGAAATTCACTAAGGCTAATAATAAGGTTATTGGTCCTGGCTCCAGAAAAGCCGTCACATCCCCCAGGCTCTCCCAGGAGACTACACTTCCTCCCATGGCAAATCTACACCATGTGCCAGTGTGGACCCTCCACATCTTAATAAACACTGCCTGGACTGTATTGTTCAAGGGCCCAGTTGGCCTACCTGCTCTCTGCAAGTGGGCAAGAAACAGAGGATGGACTAAAAAATATATAAGCATATAACAAACAGCTCTAGAATCATTTAAGACAAGCCCTCAATGATTGGGAGCTAAAAAAAATTCCTGAAAAGTCTCATATAACTCACCGGGTACAACATAATCACATAAATGAAGGCCTCGAACTCAAGTGTCTTTGAGAGCGTGGCATTTACTGAGGCAAAAATTATACTGCACAACTGTTTTAGATCAGCATCTCTAACATTTATATCATCAGAAAATACAGCATGTCACTCATCTCTAAAAGCAAACCACAGTAGAAAGCTTAATGGGAGGGCTAAGACAGAGCTTTTTTACTATGAAAAAGAAGTTTCCTTTCCATGTCAATCGCTCCTATATTTGGAGATGTAAACTTTTAGTAAAATCACAAGACATCATGTCGGTGGCATCTTTCAAGTAGCAGCTGATTATATTTCTAAGTTACTTCTTTCCCATACTAATCATGGGAAAACTAAATGTGTGTGGTGCAGAGCTAAACGATTTAAAGATGGACAATCTGCAAGTAATGATAGTGGAAATTCCAAATGTCAGAGATGAGGTTGTCCACTGCATGCCTGCTGTCCAGATCACAGCTTTTGGCCCAATAGCACCTAAAAGGCCCATTAAAGCTCACCCATTGCATTTGACTCTGAAACACTTGCCATTTCAACTTATTATCACAGAAAAAAATCACTCTATATTATTAGATGTTATATTCTAATAGATTTGATCGTTATAAGCAAACTCTTCTTTCTGAAGGGCAGCAGTTCATGGTTCACAGTTCATTTCCTCACCTCTGGTCACGGTCAGCTACGTCACTATTTATGAGGGCAGTTGTGACCTGCTGTAGCATTTCCAACACTTCATCACATCCAGTCAGAATCTGGGTGGCAAGAGCCAAAATACTGACTTTCAGTTCCTAGGCAGAAAATATCATAATATTATTTTTAAGCTTTGTGATGACTGTACATCCACAATGACAACACAAAATGATGTATTTAATGATGCATTTCCAAATTAAATAAATGAGAAGACCATAATAAGCCCAAAACAGTAAACTGCTAGGATGGCAAGTGGCAATTTGATTTGGGAGGCTAAGGTCTGGAGTGCTGACAGAAATACGCAGTATTTCACAGGGAGCACACTGAGTCCCTGGGAGAAAAGGCATTTCTCCCATCCCCTTCAGCACAAGAGAGCTCCTGGTGGCCAGCCCAGAAACTGTCCAGGTGGAAGTGCCTTGGGTGGTATGAGGGTAGCTAAAGAGAAAAACAGAACAGTAAAAGGCGCATGTATAGGCGGTGAATAAAATGAGACAAAAACACAACATTCTGAAACAGTACAAGTGACCTTTTTACTTAATGTCTTAAATCCATTATATTTGAAAACAGGCAAGTTTAACATTCAATTAAATAGTAGGTAGTTACATGTTATCAAACATTAAGATCAACTATTAGAGCATTCATGGGAGTACATATACTAATAATACGTTAAGAAACACCAGTTAAGATCATAGAAATGTTTAGTTTAGAATTATCTTCTATCAAAAAAAAAAATACAACCAAGTAACCCTCTAGACGAAATTAATGTGTCTGTTATTTTCCCCAGCAATGCTTTATAACCAAATTATTTTGCCTTCACTAGGAGTCTTTAAATTTCTTTCTATGGTTTAATTAAGAATTTATTAAATTTAGCTTTTTAAAATAGAAAAATCTTTTTTCATTGTTGAGATGTTCTGAGTCTGTCTTGGTACTCAAGATATTTGTATCATTAAGGGAAAAGGAACTCTGCACTTACTAGACTAGCTGAATCATGGTTTAAGGCCCATCAATAGCATCAGCTATCCTCTACTGACTTCATACCATGTATCAGCACGGTGCCAGGTATTTTACATACCTTGTCTCTAATCCTCACCGCAACCTGACAAGGTAGGTGTTATTGTCCCTTTTTACTGATTAGAAAACTGAGGCAAGAGAAGTTAAACAAATTGTATCAGCAATTTAAAAGATGAATTCACGTATTTTTGCCTGTTTAACAAAACTGATTACATAACGAGTTAAACTCATAAGCAGGTATATGATTTATATAGTATTTATGTGTAAAGAAGTAGGAAAAGGGCAAACCATAATGACTTTCATCTTTAATTATATCTTCCTTGGTTAATTTTTCATTGTGCTTAAATCAACATTTTAAGGAAGAATAAAGATCTTATTGATTTCCCTAATTCTCCCACAAAGATGAAATTTTGAAGAACAATGCAAACAACAGTCTTGAGCATCTGTCAAAATTATAACAATCACTGATAAAAAAATATCTTCAGACTGCTATAAATTGCTATGTGAGAACAAAGTATTGAGTTAACACTAATTTAAAAATAATTACAGAAAATGAAATGAACTATAAGTTCAGAGATTAAATTGCTCAAAATGGAGATTGTAAGAAAATTACCACCTTTTTAAAATTACTTGAATGAAGAGAATACAATAGACCATTCAAAATATCAAAATTTTTTTAAATGCTAAGCTCCCAGATTTATTTTAAATTTATGTAACTTCCAGGTGCATATAGATCACTTGTAAGTGCCATGTTTTACAGTTCTTAAAAGAAAACGAGAATAAACAGAGGCACATAAAGTTTGACAGTAGCACATGAGGATGACTCATTATGAGAGCGTCACAGATATGATAACCACTGTGCATTAACATAAAAATCTATGAAATGAGTGACCTAATATTATCTCTTACAAAAAAATACAAGCCACATGGTGAAATCTGACATCATAGTACACAGAAATTTAGCTTTTTAAGCTGTGCTTTACACACTGGGTAGAAAGCATCGTTAGAATAAAGCTTGGTGTTTACCTGTACCTTCAATGTCTCTCCCTGCAAGGAGTTGTCACTGTCATCGTTCTCATCAGGTTTAATCAAAATAGTGTTACTGAGAAGGTGGTTCTGAACTGCCATCAGATAGCGCAGGCAGGAGGATGCAGCCTTTAATACAAATAATGGCATTTAAATGATCTAAACCCTATTGAAAGAAGGGATCATGCAATCCTCATGTTTTCAAAAGATTTCGACAAGGGAAACAAAAAGAGAAAGTATAGAAAACAGACCACGTTAGTTTCTCAGATGACTTATTTCCACATGACTTCTAATACATGCTTTGACACGATTACCATAACTTTCTGCCCTCTGCTCCACAGTCCTCACTAATCACTCAGAATACTTACTTGACTTTTTGCCTCTTAATATTTCTGCTTCCCCCACTCCCCTCACATGCATCGCTGTTATAGAAGACTCTACTCAAGCCCTTAAAAGAATCTTTTGGTTCCCACCAGTTGCTTTTAAACACTGATGGTTTATAGAACTATACTAAATTAAAGACTAATGAGGAAAAATACTTCCTTATTTTAAATATTTTTAAAATAAAGTATTTTAAATAAATTAAAATGAAAACACATCTTAAATTCAGCCAAACATTTGATTGCATCAAGAAATTTAAGAAGGAGAAATAAAGTTTTTGAAGAAGATATTTCAAGTGGATTTGTCTAGTTCTATATTTCCAGTGTAAGTATAATCATCCACTGACTATCATAAATTACATTATCTATCTTGTAGAGTACATGTGTGTATGATTTCACACACCTCAATATAGTAAAATGAAAAGGGGTAAAACAATATAAGTTTGTCTTCATTAAATACGTTTTTACTTACAGGCACAGTTGACAGGAGCTTTTGAAAATCATCTTTAGAGACAGTTTGGCACTTGGTGATTAAGATACAGGATTCTCGTACAACAATCTTCAGAATGTAGTGTAAAAGTTCATCATTTAGTCTTTAAAATGCAGGAAAAATGTCAATAACTAATTGATGACTTATTAGTAAAAAGATAAGTTTTACACTATTGGAATGACATGACAAATAGTAGATCCAAATATAACTGGTTCTGCAAGCAAATCATCTTGCTCAATATTGAGGCTAAAACTAGGCATATTATCTAAATGAAATGTATAGAAACAAAATGGTACCCCACTACCTAGTCAAAGTATTTTATAAAAAAACCTATGCCTTCCTCTCTCACCAGTTCTAACACACACACAGCTATTTTCACATGTCAGCAATTTGGATCGAGTCCTTCTCAGATACTATAAAAAACTCCATCCATTATTTCTGCTAACTACCTTTTCCCCATGCTCAAGTAATGTTGCCGATAAAATTTAAAATGTTCTGTTATCATTTCTTAGGGCAACCATGAGATTTATTATCTTTCAATTGATTCATAATAGGCTTAACATGCTAAATATCTTATTAGATATGACAGGAAACTAAAAGTGATCACATTTAAACCTAAATTAATTAGTTAAAAGGACACAAGGGAAAGTCTAGTGAATAATGTAACTGGTGTCACCTGTAATGATCATCCTCGTCACTGCCAAATCTGTTGTTTTGAAGCTGTTCAGCTAAATTGGTTAGGATCACATCCCGTAGCTGGGAAAGGCCGCTGTTTCTCTCTCCTAATACAGAACAAAGCTCCATAAACTACTTCCGTAATTGCATTGAGAATATTGATGGTTTTTTTTGAGAAAGGTTTTTAAACAAGTGGACTATTGACACTTTTCAACAATCCCATAAATGACAGTGGGCATTTGTACTTCCACAAGCAACAGCAAAAAAAACAAACAAAAAAAAACTGTATCACAACCAAGAAGACTTTTTTTTAATGAGAACATCCTGATTTAAGTATAATCACCCTCTTGATATATCATAAAGTGTCATCTCTAATTCCTCAAATTAATGTTGTCATTATAAATGCAGAATGTCTTTAGCATGGTGTCATTTTTGTTGTTGCTTTTGAGTCTAACTTTAAACATTTTTCTAACGTGAAAAAAATTGGCTTAGAAACACCAAGAAATAATTATTAAAACATTTATTAAACATCTGGAGTCAGGTACATTATGCTAAGCAGTTGGAACAGAAAGAGGTTTATAAAGATTAAAGATATAGAAAATGTGGTTTCTGTTTTCACTCTGGCCGAAGTGTGAGTACACAGGTAAATACATTTAAAAAATAATACTATAAAGATAGGAAGAAAAGGAGTATCTATTATCTTAATATCCAGGTATTTACTTAGGGACAAAAAAAGGACAGCTGTTCAAGAATAATTAAAGGATAATTCTCACCTTCTGTTAAGACCAGCTTAAGTAAGTTATTGATTTCAGTTTCACCTGGGTACAAGATATTTAAACCAGAGCTGAAATGACAAAAAAGCAAAGTTTTTAAATTAATGGTCTAGAAAATCCAAAGTCAAAGTATCTAAATTTTTATTTTTACTAAAGATGGCAGTTTGATTATATAGAAGGCAGTTTGATTATATAGAAGGTAAGTTTTATCATTCAAAGGTAAGTTTTATCATTCGAAAGTACTTGAAACTAAACTCACAACTGGTTAAGGAAGGAAAAAACATTCCCTTCCTCTATGTTCACTCTTGTCATACAGTTCTTCCAGACTAGGTACTCAATTCTCTCTTGGTCATTAAATTAAATTTGGGCATATTAAGACAATGTATTCCTTTGATAAAAGTTCATTGCACTCAAAAAATTTTTGATAGGTTAAATGACAATAAAGTTTTAAGCCGATTAATAAAAATAATAAAGGCTAACATTTTTGAGCCCTTACTTTACATCAGGCCTTAACTCATTAAAACCTCACAGATCTATAAAGTGGGTGCTATTTTTATGTTCTGACTACAGGTAAGGAAATTGAAGCCTCAAGCCAAAATTTCAGTGAGTGAGAAGCAGAGCAAAGACTAGACCCCAGGTGTGCTTGTGCCCAAAGACGGCGTTCTTAACTACTGCGCCACACTCGCTTCCAGGTGAGGAGAGTATACGCTTGCAGACAATCAAAATGTCCACTTAAAGGTATGTGTGTGTTTGTTGGAGATTGAGATGAGGACTGCCGGTACAAAAAATGGCTTGGGACCTCTGGGGCGGGCCACAGTGGCTCAGCAGGCAAGAACGCTTGCCTGCCATGCCAGAGGACCCAGGTTCGATTCCCAGTGCCTGCCCATGTTAAAAAAAAAAAAAAAATGGCTTGGGACCTCTGAGGGTAGGGCCATCAACTGTTTTCCAATTAAATTATCCCCCATGCATGAGGCCCTGTCTGCCAGATGGGGTCAGAGACATCTACGCTACTGGCTTGCAGGGAAGATTACAATGCATCTCAGGAGAAGCATTTTGCAGAGAGCACTAAGAAAATCGTTTGCCATTTACCTGATGGCAAGGCAAACTTCCTTCTGAATTTCAGGGCAAATTTGATCTTTTGGTGCCATCAACAACTGCCAAAGAAGTAACCCCGACCGTCGAATGATGTCTCGATTCCTTTCAGTTTGTGGGCTGAAGAAAAATTTAAACACCACCTACAGAAACATAAAAGTTACAGCTAAAAATGCTAATTCTGCTGGGGATAAAATTATCCTTATGCAGAAAAACATGGTAGGTAATTTTATGAATAAAACTTAGGTGGACTTTTAACCACAAGTATCTTCTGTTGTGCAACAATATAACTACGGTAAATATATGTGCAACAATATAACTGTGGTAAATATTTTACATATATTAATTATAATTGATATACATATACTCCATTAACTTCAGTGCAATGAATATGATGATAACTACGAATTAGAATGTTATCAGATGCAAAATAGAAATGTTATTAAATTTTTCTCCTCATAGGAATTAGCTGCTGAAGCCAAGTTTCTGTCTTGAAACAGTGTATTTACCTGAAAGACAACGAGAATGCAGCGTATAATACAGGTATCTCCATTGACCATGGCCTTCTCCATAATGTCACAAATACTGCTAAGGTGGTGTGCTTCAATCGGATGCTGCTTGCCCAGGACACTTGTGATTGGAAGATTGGGGTTGGTAGCAAGGAGATTGAGCTGGTGTATGCACATCGCACCAACATGGTGCAATAACTGGTTTATAACCTCATTCGTGGTTATAGCCTCTTCTAGAAGTTGAAAAGGAAACTCAGTGAGGAAAGACATCTCTATAGGTGGTCCCCAAAGAACAGACAGCCCTCTGACTTAAAAAAGATGCACGCACATTAGGGGAGGCCAACTTGGCTCTAATCTCTTCCTCTACTGCTGGAGTCACCCGTCTCCCTGCCTCAGAGTGCTGGTGTTAAAACATTTGGTAATTTCAACTGTTTTAGAGCACAAGCAGCTACCACTTACTGAGTCCTCTATATATGCTGGAAAATGGGCTAAATACTTTACATGTATGACCTCACAACAACCTTATGAACTCAGACTATTTTTAGCCCTCCTTTGCAGAGACCTCTCTGACCAAGAATCAAAGAGGTGAAGTAACTTGCCCCAGGACACATACCTACTAAGTGGTAGAGCTGAGATATGAATCCAGGCCATGTCACCCCAAAGTTCATGCTGGTAAACTCTCTCCATCTTCAGTGGTTCCCTTATGGTGAAATTCCTTGTCCACAAATATCTCCTCCCCATAGTACCTTAACATTTTTGCCTTATTTAGTCACCTCAGCCTATAAATCTGTCATTAAACCTTGCAAAGGTTGACAAGATCCTTTTTTATAATAATAAATACCTCATCGGTGGTTACAGGCCTTCAAAGAATGGAAGTGAAATAATTGAAATAGGCAAAGTACAAAAAAAAGATAGCCTTTTTTCTTTCAAACAAGCTGAAATGAACTGTCCAAAGCGAATGGGAAAGTAGGTAACCTTGGCGGGCAGGACTTAGGGCGAGGAACCTAAGAGCTAGGAAAAAGATCATGCTCACTGGGAGCTCTGAGGAAAAGACTCAAGGAAAACCAAAGAGGTTAAGTAAGTTTGTCAAAGCTAAGCCTTGTCAAATATGTATTAACCCTAGGGTTGGGTCCCATTGTACTCTGGGTCTCCTTCTGTAGTCTGCTGGTCCTTATTTTACAATGATAGAATTCAGGTTAGAACTGTTCATTTTCAACAAAGACTTGTTGAAAGCTAGTTTTGGGACCTACTCTCCATCACAGTTTCTACATGAAAATGAATTTTGAATTACAACCAAAGGCTTTAACCTACATTGTTTTATGTAGGTATTCAAGGAAGGTTCTCAGATGGATGACATATGAGCAGAGAACTGAAATAAGTAAGGGCTAAACTACACAGATATTTGAGCTAAGGTCATTTCTGGCAAGGGAAAAAGCATTAAGTCCAGCGGCTGCCAACAGATTTGGTGACTTCAAGGATCAGCTAGGGAGGCCAGAGGTCTCAAGGAGAGTGGGAAGATAGGTGCTCAGAGAGGTAGGAAGATTCTAGATTATGAGTAAACAAGGTCTCTTTTATTCTGAATTAGATGGGAAGCCAGAGGAAGTGTTTGAGCAGAGGAGTAACAGATCTAACCTAAATTTTAAGACTCTTTCGTTACTCTATGGAGATGAGCCTCAGGGGAAGGAAGAGGGCAACGGCCAGTGAAGAGAGCAGCTCTATGACAATCTGGGTGAAAATGACAGCTTAAACTAGAGTTGTAGCAGCAGAACTTGTAGGAAATGGTTTAATTGTGTATATATTTTGAAGGTAAAAGCTGACAGGATTTGCTGATGTCCAGTCTGAGAGAAGAGTTAAAGATAACTTTTTGGTTTGAGTACACGAAAGAATGTTGACACCATATACTGAAATTTGGCAGACTCAGCAGTTACACATTTGGAGAAAAGGAGAAATACGGAGTTTGTTTTCACATGTTAAGTTGAAGATGCCTATTAGATATCTAAGCAGCATCGAATACATAGTCTGGAGTTCAAGGAAGAGGCCTGGAGATGATAATTAAGGAGTCAGAAATATGTAGTAGATTTTCTTTTTTAATAGCTTTATGGAAGTATAATGTACATACCATAAAATTTGCTCATTCTAAGTGTACACTTCAATTTCAGAGAATTTACAAAGTGGTGTAATCTTTACCACAATCTAGTTTGAGAACATTTACATCACACCAGCCCATTGCGCTGAGCCATCAATCCATTCCTCTGACTCCCAGCCCCAGGAAACCATTGCTCTGTTTTCTATCTCTATAGATCCGCATTTTCTGGACATTTCATACAAATGGAATCATACGATATGTAGACTTTGGTGTCTGACTTCTTTCATTTAGCATGAGGTTTATCAACCTTCCACTACTGACATGCTGATCATATAATTCCTTGCTGTAGATGGCTGTCTTTAAAGGATGTTTAAAGCAGCATCCCCAACCTCTAGCCACTAAATGCCTGTAGCAACCTTCTAGTCATGTCTTTAGATATTGTTCAATGTTCCTTGGGTGCAAAATTGCTCCCCCACTTACTCATAGGTAAGAACCATTGACTTACCATACTATTTTGGGGACTCATTCATGTTTTACCATGTTTCTATAGTTCAGTCCTTTTTTTTTTCATGGGCAGGCACCAGGAATCAACCCGGGTTTCCAGCAAGGCAGGCAAGAACTCTGCCACTGAGCTACCACGGCCCACCTGGTTCAGTCCTTTCTATTGCTGAATACTATCCCATTCTATGGCTATATGTATTTTTGTTTATTCATTCACCAACTGATGGGTATTTAGATTGTTTTCAGTTTTTAGCAATTATATATAAAGCTACTTTGAACATTCATGTACAAGTATTCATGTGGGTATAAGTTTTCATTACCCTTGGGTAGATACCTAGAAGCAAAATTCCTGGATCGCATGGTAGGCATATGTTTAACTTTTTAAGAATGGCCAGAATATTTTCCAAAATAGCTCTACCATTTTACATTTTCACCAGCAGTGTATGAGGTTCTGGTTTCTCCACATCCTCACCAAAACACCTGTTATTATGTGTCTTTTTGATGATAGCCATCCCATGGAAGGGACTAAATTCATTCTTTTGTATATTGATATCCAATTGTCCCAGAACCATTTGTTGAAAAGATTATCCTTTCCTTCACTGGGTTATCTTGGCTGCTTTGTCAAAAATCAATTGATGATATGGGAATGTAAAATGGCACAGCAATTGTGGAGGTCTGTTTCGTGGTCTCTTAAAAAGCTAAGTATAGAGTTGCCTTATGACTCAGCAATCCCACCACTTGGGAAAACCAGAAGATCTGAAAAGAAGGGATGCGAACCGACATCTGTACACCAATGTTCATAGCAGCATTATTCACAATTGCCAAATGATGGAAATAACCCAAGTGTCCATCGACAAATGAATGGACAAACAAAATGTGGTATTTACATATGTGCTGGTTTGAAAGGATATATGCCCCCTAAGAAAGGCCATGTTTTGATATAAATCCCATTCCTTAAAGGTAGAATAATCCTTATTCAATACTGTATATATAAAACTGTAATGAGATCATCTCCCTGGTTGATGTGATTTAGTCAAGAATGGTTGTTAAACTGGATTAGGGGATGACATTTCTCCACCCATTTGAGTGGGTCTTGATTAGTTTCTGAAATCCTATAAAAGAGGAAACATTTTGGAGAGGGAGATTCAGAGAGAGCAGAGAATGCTGCAGCACTACAAAGCAGAGTCCACAAGCCAGCGACCTTTGGAGATGAAGGAGGAAAAGGCCTCCCGGGGAGCTTCATGAAACCAGAAGCCAGGAGAGTAAGCTAGCAGATGATGCTGTATTCGCCATGTGCCCTTCCAGCCGAGAGACAGAAACCCTGACTGTGTTTGCCATGTGCCCTTCCAGCTGAGAGAGAAACCCTGAACTTCATCAGCCTTCTTGAACCAAGGTATCTTTCCCTGGATGCCTCTGATCGGACATTTCTATAGACTTGTTTTTTTTTTTTTTTTGCCTGTATTTTTTTTTTTTTTTGGCTTTTTTCTTTTTTCTTTTTTTTTTTAATTAATTAAAAAAAGAATTAACAAAACAATTAGAAATCATTCCATTCTACATGTACAATCAGTAATTTATAGACTTGTTTTAATTGGGACATTTTCTCGGCCTTAGAACTATAAACTAGCAACTCATTAAATTCCCCTTGTTAAAAGCCATTCCGTTTCTGGTATATTGCATTCCAGCAGCTAGCAAACTAGAACAACATATAATGGAATATTATTCAGCAGTAAGAAATAATGAAATCCTGAAGCATGTGACAACATGGATGAACCTTGAGGACATTATATTAAGTGAAATAATCAGACAAATGGACATATATTGTATGATCTCATTAATTTGAACTAATTATAATACATACATTTATAGACCCAAAATATACCAGGATATAGAATGAGGCTAAAGAATGGGGAGTAGTTGCTTAATATGTACAGCATGTTTACCCAAGGTGAACTTAAATGTTTATAAATGGATAGAGGTAATAGTAGTACATTATTCTAAGAATAATTAACAGTGTTGAATGGTGTGTGAATGTGGTAGAAAATGGGAAGTTTAGAGTCATGTCTGTCACCAGAAGGAAAGCTGGAGGTTAAATCATGAGAATGTATAACACGGTGAATCTTGTGATGGGCAATGACCATGATTAACTGTACAAATATTAAAAAGTTCTTTCATGAACTGGACAAATGTACAAAGAATATTACAAGGAGCCAATAACAGATAAGCATATGGGGAAAATGCACTTATCAAGTACATGCAAACTATGGACTACAATTAACAGTAATATCTTATTCTTTCATTAACATACTAATACTATGGGTGAATAATTGAGGGGGACAAGGGTTATGAGAGGATTAGAGTTTTCTTTCTTTTTTTTTTTGTATGCTGTATGTCAGGGTCACATTTCATTCTTTTTCCATGTGAGTATCCCATTATTGCAGCACCATTTGTTGAATTTTTTATTTGTTTGTTTTTGTTGGTTTCTTTGTTTGGGAAGTAAATGGGCTGGGAATCGAACCCGTATCTCCCGTATGGCAGGCGAGAATTTTACCACTGAATCACCCTTGCACCCCCTCTTTCTTATTTTTATTTCTTTTCTGGAGTTTATAAAATTGTTCTAAAACTGCTCATGGGGCTGTATGCATAACTATATGACAATATTGTGAACCACTGACTGTATACCAAGGATGATCTGCATGATAAACAAAATTGCATTACAAAAATCAATTGACCATAAATGTAAGGGTTTATTTCTGGACACTCAAATGATCTACATGACTACCCTTAAGCTACTACAGCATTATCTTCACAACTGTAGCTTTTCAGTATGTCTTGAAATCGGGTAGTTTAATCCTCTCACTTTGCTCTTCTTTTTCAAAATTGTTTTGGTTATTCTGTCTTTTGCATTTTCATATAAAAAAACTGCCTGCTGGGATTTTGACCGGGAATATATGGAATCTACTGATTAATTTGGGGAGAACTGGCATCTGACCAGTGATAAGTCTTTCAATCTATGAACATGAACTCCCCATATATTTAGATTTACCACTATTTCTCTCAGTAATGTTTTATAATTTTCATGGTACAAGTTCTACACTTCTTTTGTTAAATTTATTCCTAATTATTTTACTTTTCTTGCTACTATTGTGAATAGAATTGTTTCCTTAATTTCATTTTCTCATTGTTTGATGCTAGCATATAGAAATACAATTGATTTTTGTATAACGATCTTATCTCCTATAATTTTAAATTGTTTATTCAAACAGTTTGTGCATCTGGATTCTTAGGATTTTTCTACACACATAATCATATCATCTGTGAAGAAAGACAGTTTTAATTCTTCCTTTCCAATCTGGATGTCTTTATTTTTCTTGCCTAACTAACTTGGCTAGAATCTCCAGTACAATGCTGCATAGAAGTGTTGAGAATGGGCAGCCTTATTTGTTCCTGAAAGTAGGGGAGAAGCTTTCAGTCCTTCACTGTATAATATGATGCCAATTGTATGATTCTTATAGATGTCCTTTATGAGGTTGAGGAAGTTCCCTTCTATTCCTAGAATGTTGCATGTGTTTATTATGAAAAAGTGTTGGATTTTTGTCAAATACTTTTTCTGCATCAATTGAGATGGCCATGTTATTTTTCTTCTGTTTTATTAATATGGTATATTATATTAATTGATTTTTGGATGTGAAACCAATCTTGCATTCCTGGATAAAACTCACTTGATCTGTGGTGAATAACCCTTTTTATAAGTTACTGGATTCAGTTCGCTAATATTTGGTAAAGAAATTTTGTGTCTATTTTGATGGGAAATGTTCATCTGTAGTTTTCTTTTCTTGTGATGTCTTTCACTTTATTATTAGGATAATACTGGTCTCACAGAATGAGTTGGAAGGTGTTCTCTTCTCTATTTCTGAAAGAATTTGTGAAGAACTGGCAGTATTCTTTCTTTAAATACTTGAAAGAATTTATCAGTGAAGTCATCTGGGGTTGCCTTTCTTTGTGGGAAGATTTTTAAAAAACTTTTTATTCTGAAATAACTTCAGATTTACAGAAGAGTTGCAAAAGATAACAAAGAGATTTCTTCACCCAGCCATTTCAAGGTTAACAGTTTATATAATTATGGTACATTTATCAAAACTAAGATGTTACCTGGTATAATATTCAAGTAACAAAACTACAAACTTTATTTGGATTTCACCAGTTTTCCTACTAATATCATTTTTCCTCTTCCAATCCAGGATACTGTGTTGCATTTACTCATTTTGTCTCCTTAGTCTCTTACAATTTATGAAAGTTTTCAGACTTTTCTTGTATTTTATAACCTTGACACTTTTGAAGAGTACTGCTCAGGTATTGTACAGAATACCCCCCAATTCGGGTCTGTCTGATCTTTTCCCATGATTAAGCTGAGGCTATGGACTTTAGGGAAGAAAACCCAGAGGTGAAGTGCCCTTCTCATTATATCATATCAGGGGGTACAAGATATCTACATGACTTAGTACTAGAAATGCTAAAATTCATCACTTGATTGAAATGGTGTTAGCCACATTTTCCCACTCTAAAGTTACTATTTTTCCCTTTGTGTAGTTTGTCTTTTAGAAGTCATTAAGTCAAGCCCACAGTCAAGGGAAGAGGCACTGATTAAGCTGCGCCTGTTGGAGGGAAGAGTATCAAGAGAATTTGTGGAATTATGTTAAAATCATTATAATAATTAATAAATATTTGGGAGGTGAAATTTTGAGACTATGCAATTATCTATTCAGATTTTCTACCTTTTCTGGAGTTAGTTTAGATAATTTGTTTTCTTCAAGAAATTTCTATGTTCCATCTAAGTTTTATTTGTTGATATATAGTTACTCATAGTATTTTCCTGTAATTCTTTTAATTTCTACAGGGTCAATAATAATTCCCTGCTTTCATTACTGCTTTGATATTTATGTCTTTTTTTCCCCTTTTAGTTTTGGTCTAGCTAAAAGTTTGTTAATTCTGCTGATCTTTTAAAAAAGCCAAGTTGGTTTAATTGATTTTCTTTATTATTCTGTTTTCTACTTCATTGCTTACTGCTCTAATCTTTTCATTATTTCCTTCCTTTTCCTTGCTTTGGGTTGAGTTTGCTCATCTTTTTCTAGTTTCTTCAGGTGGAAGCTGAAGTTATTGATTTGCGACCTTTCCACTTTTCTAATAAGAGTGCTTAAAACTATAAATTTTCTTCTAATTAGTGAAATCTCATAAATTTTGGCATGCTGCCTTTTTGTTTTCATTCATTTCAAAGTGTCTTCTAATTTGAGATTTCTTTTTTGGCTATGGATTATTTAGTAGCTTGTTTTTAATTTTCAAATATTTGACAATTTCCAAAATTTATGTTGTTGATTTTTAATTCTGTTGTGTTCAGAGGACATACTTTGTATGATCTCATTCTTTTCAAATTTATTAAAACTCATTTTATGGCCTACCATAGGACTCATTTTGAAGAATTTTCCATATGCATTTGAAAGACTGTGTATTCTGTTGTTGTTGAGTGGAATGTACTATAAACTTCAGTAAGATCAAGTTGGTTGTGTTGTTCAAACAGTCTATATTCTTGCTGATATTTTGTCTAGCTGTTCTGTTAAATATTGAGAGGAGAGCACTGAAGACTCCAACTATTATTGTTGAACGGTCAATGTCCTCAATTCTTTAAATTTTTGCTTCCTGTTTCTGAGATTCATATTTAAGCAATAAATTGACCCATCACTTTGAAATTTCCTTTTTTATCTCTCTTGCAAGTTCATTTTATCTGATATTAATATACTTCATGACTACTGGTTAGATGGTATATCTTTTCCCATCCATTTACTGGCAAACTATTTCGGTCTCTCAATCTAAACAGTGCCTTATGTAATCAGAATATAGTTGGGTCTTATTTTTTTATCCAATCTAAGCTTTCTGGCCTTTGATTGGAGTGTTTAGTCCATTCATATTTAATGTTATTATTATTAATGCTGGATTTGCATATGCTAATTTGCTGTATGTCTCATGTCTTTTTTGTTACTTTGTCTTTTACTGCCTCTTTCTGTGTTAGTTTTTTTTTTACTGTAAAATTTTAATTCCTGTTGGCCCTTTTTAATTTTATTTTTTTGAAGTATTATGTTAGTCTAGGAATTATAATATGCATCTCAATTTATCACAATCCACTTCAAATTAACATTAACTTAATTCCAATACAATATAAAACTTTGCTCCAGTGTAGCTCCATTTTCTCCCTAGTCTGTGCTATTATTATTTTCATACATGTTACATCTGTATGCTATAAACCCATTAATACGGTATTACATATTTGTTTTAGGCAATCTCTTTAATATAATCTTATATATTTTAAAGACACTAAGAGAAGAAAAGTTTGGTTCTTTAAATAATTTCTCTTTCTGTTAAATTCTGTTTAGTCATCACACTGTCCTTTAATTCCTTGAACATGATTTTCTTTAGTTCTTTGAACATACTTATAATGGCTGCTGTTAAGTCATCATTTGCTAAGCCCAACATAAGAATTTCTCCTGCAGTGTTTATCTGCTGATGGCTCTGTGTATTTTCCCCCATTCTTGTTTCTATTTTAATTTTTATTATTAAATTTATTCATAAATTTCTATTACTCTTATTTTTACTTTTAAGTCTAGCTTCCTAGAGATCACCCCTGGGTTTGTATTCATTAGTGATCAACCAATGATCATGTTAAATCACTGTTAGAAGACCTAACATTTGTGGGAAGGGCATCAAAGTTCAGGCAGTTTGAAACTCTGTCCCAGTTTTTACTTTCTGCCACAGCCTAGAAATGATCATTTCTGACCATTCCATCTGGTTATAATTGCTTTATGGGGAGAAGATCAGCCGAGCTATTCACTTTTCCGTACAGCCACAGTTAACTTTTCTTTGTAGGAAGATATTTGATCACAGATTGAATCTCTTTACTTGTGACTTCTGTTGAAGATCACAAGTAAAGAGATCTTCTGTTTCTTCCTGAGTCAGTGCAGCTTGATTGTGTGTCTCCAGGAATTTGTCCATT
The DNA here is from genome assembly GCF_023851605.1 of Tamandua tetradactyla. NCBI lineage: Eukaryota > Metazoa > Chordata > Mammalia > Pilosa > Myrmecophagidae > Tamandua > Tamandua tetradactyla. The sequence continues at coordinate 12,996,515 of NC_135331.1, forward strand.
TCATCTAAGTTGTCTAGTTTGTTGGCATATAGTTGTTCATAGTATCCTCTTATGATTTCTCTTATTTCTTCAGAGTCTGTGGTAATGCACCCCTTCTCATTTCTGATTTTGTTTATTTGCATCCTCTTTTTTTCTTTGTCAATCTTGCTAATGGCCCATCAATTTCATTGATTTTTCTCAAAGAACCAACTTTTGGTTTTACTGATTCTTTCTATTGTTCTCTTCTCCCATTCATTTACCTCTGCTTTAATCCTTGCTATTTTTCTTCTCCTGTATGCTTTGGAGTTAGTTTGCTGTTCTTTCTCAAGTTCCTCCAGGTTCTCTGTTAAGTCCTCAATTTTTGCTCTTTCTTGTTTTTTAATGTAGGCATTTAAGGCAATAAATTTCCCTCTCAGCACAGCCTTTGCTGCATTCCATAAGTTCTGATAAACTGTATTCTCATTTTCATTCATCTTCAGATAGCTGCTGATTTCTCTAGCGATTTCTTCTTTGACTCACTGGTTGTTTAACAGTGTGTTATTTACAAGAAGCAAAGTCACCACCCTCCCCCTGTCTAAGGGGGACATGACTCCCAGGGGTGTGGACCTTCCTGGCAACATGGGACAGAACTCCTAGAATGAGCTGAGACTCAGCATCAAGAGACTGAAAAAACCTTCTCGACCAGAAGGGAGAAGAGTGAAATGAGACAAAGTGCGAATGGCTGAGAGATTCCAAACAGAGTCAAGAGGTTATCCTGGAGATTATTCTTACGCATTAAGTAGATAATCACCTTGTTATTCAAGATGTAATCGAGGCTGGAGGGAACTGCCTGAAAATGTAGAGCTGTGTTCCAGTAGCCATGTTTCTTGAAGATGATTGTATAATGATACAGCTTTCACAATGTATGTGACTGTGTGATTGTGAAAACCTTGTGTCTGATGCTCCTTTTATCTACCTTGTCAACAGACGAGTAGAACATATGGAATGAAAAACAATAGGGGGAACAAATGTTAAAATAAATTTAGTTTGAAATGCTAGTGATCAATGAAAGGGAGGGGTAAAGGGTATGGTATGTATAAGTTTTTTTCTGTTTTCGTTTTATTTCTTTTTCTGAATAGATGCAAATGTTCCAAGAAATGATCATGATGATGAATATGCAACTATGTGATGACATTGTGAATTACTGATTATATATGTAGAACGGAATGATCAAAATAGGAATGTTTGCGTTCATTTGGTGTTTTTTCATTTTTTCATTAAAGGGTCAATTCACCAAGAAGATATAACAATCATAAATGATTGTTATAGAAAAATAAAATTAAAAAAAATTTTTTTAAAGTGTTATTTAATCTCCATATATTTGTGAATGTTCTAACTCTTTTGTGGTTATTGAGATCCCACTTCATTCCATTGTGATCACAGAAAATGCTTTGAATAATTTCAATATTTTTAAATTTATAAAGACCTGTTTTGTGCCCCTGCATGTGATCTATCCTGGAGAATGTTCCATGAGCACTAGAGAAGAATGTATAACCTTGTGCTTTGGGGTGCAATAACCTATATATGTCTCTTAGGTCTAATTCATTTATCAAGTTATTTAACTTTACAATTTCTTTGTTAATCTTCTGTCTGGTTGTTGCATCTATAGAGGAGAGTGGTGTATTGAAGTCTCCTACTATTATTGTTGAAACACCTATTGCTCCCTTCAGTTTTGCCAATATCTGTCTCATATACTTTGGAGCTCCCTGACTGGGAGCATAAACATTTATGATTGTTATATCTTCTTGGTGAATTGACCCTTTAATCAGTATAGAGTGTCCTTCTTTGTCTCTTATGATGTTTTTACATTTAAAGTCTATTTTCTCTGATATTAGTATAACTATTCCTGCTTTCTTTTGATTACAATTTGCATGGAAAACTTCTTCCATACTTTCACTTTCAATCTATTTGTATACTTGTGTCTAAGATGAGACTCTTGTAAGAAGCATATAGCTAGATTATGTTTCTTAATCCATTTTGCCAATCTGTATCTTCTAATTGGTAAATTTAATCTGTTAACATTCAAAGTTATTATTGAAAAGGTGTTTCTCAATTCCACCATCTTACCTTTTTTATTTTATTTGTCAGATCTATATATGCTTTTCCTCCCTTCTCTTTGTATTCTTTAAATTACCCTAAGTGATACTCTTCAATTCTGTGCCTTCTTCCTCACCTCACTCTCCTGTCTTTTTTTTCAGCTGGCAGAACTCCTTTTGGTATTTCTTTTTTTTTTTTTTTATTAATTAAAAAAATTAACTAACACAACATTTAGAAATCATTCCATTCTACATATACAATCAGTAATTCTTAATATCATCACATAGATGCATATTCATCGTTTCTTAGTACATTTGCATCGATTTAGAAAAAGAAATAAAGACAACAGAAAAAGAAATAAAATGATAATAGAGAGAAAAAATAAAAATAAATAAAAAAGAAAAAAGAAAAAAAGAAAAAAAAAACAACACTATACCTCAGATGCAGCTTCATTCAGTGTTTTAACCTAATTACATTACAATTAGGTAGTATTGTGCTGTCCATTTCTGAGTTTTTGTATCCAGTCTTGTTGCACAGTCTGTATCCCTTCAGCTCCAATTACCCATTATCTTACCCTATTTCTATCTCCTGATGGTCTCTGTTACCAATGACATATTCCAAGTTTATTCTCTAATGTCCTCTTTGTGCTCTTCTACTGTCTTCTTGATCTCCTTTATGTCATTTGCTATCTCACTTATTGTATTAAGTAAAGTTGTATGAATTAATGTCTAACACTCCTTTTGGTATTTCTTGTCGGGCTGATCTCTTTGACTTCTTTGTTTGTGAAAACTTTAATCTCTCCCTTAGTTTTAAAGGACAGTTTGGCTGGGTACAGAATTCCTGGCTGGAAGTCTTTCTCTTTCAGGATCTTGAATATATCATACCACTGCCTTCTCGCCTCCAAGGTGCTAGATGAGTAGTCTGAACTCAGTCTTATTTGATTTCCCTTGTATGTAGTAGATGGTTTTTCTCTTGGCACTTTCAGGATTTTCTGCTTCTTTTCAACACTTGACAGACTAGTATGCCTTGGGGAAGGCCTATTTGGATTTATTCTGTTTGGAGTTCTTTGGGTTTCTTTGACTTGTATATTTATGTCCTTTATAAGAGTTGGGAAGTTTTCTCCCATTATATCCTCAACTACTTCTCCTAGCCTTTTACTCCTCTCTTCTCCTTCTGGGACACCAGTGATTCCTATAGTTGTGCACTTTATTTTGTCTATCATTTCCCTGAGTTCCCATTCAATTTTTTCCATATTTTTTGCCATTTGCTGCTTTGAGTCTTCAAAGTCAATTATCCTGCCCTCTATATCACTTATTCTTTCTTCTGTCTCTTCAAATCTGGTGTTGTGTGCCTCTAGTATGTTTTTTATTTGTTTAACAGAATCTTTAATCTCCGTGATTTCTAATATTTTTCTATTTATTCTTTCAAATTCCTCTTTGTGCTCTTCTACTGTCTTCTTGATCTCCTTTATGTCATTTGCTATCTCACTTATTGTATTAAGTAAAGTTGTATGAACATCTTTGATTAGTCGCTCCATGCCTGTGTCTCCTCAGGTGTTTTACTATGGTCATTAGGCAGGGCTATATCTGTCTGTGTTGTGATATGCCCAGTGATCTTCTGCTGTCTTCATCATATGTAGATATCTTGATTGATTTACTTTGGGAGTTGATTTCTTTCAGTAGTCTAAGGCCTTGTGTCTGCAGGATGGTTGTACAGCAGGGAGCAGGGCACAGGGTAGAGCACTCAGTGCGCGATTTGTTTCAGGGCAGGTATGGGTGCAGGCTGGGGATGTTACACTGATGCTTTTGAACATGAGTACCCAACAGCCAGGGATGATGTAGCTGTGCAGGTGTACCAGTCTGGGGGACGTTACCCTGGTGTGCGCTGGTCTAAGGCGTTATGTCTTCATGGATTGGGGGCAGACGTGACCTGGATTTGCAGGTCAGCACTATCTCAGTGCTGGGAAGTGAGGCTGAGGGCTGTGCACATGCACAGTTCTAGAATTGCTATAACATGCAGTTCCCAGAGGTGAATGACGTGACCGGAGGCCCGTGCGCATGCGAGGGCCTGGGAGTGCTGCAAACAGCTGCCGCTGAGCTCAGGGAGGGTGAGGCTGTGCGACACTATGGGCGGTGGGGGGGTATGGAAGTTAGTGCCTGCAAACTTTATGTGCTGGCAGCAGCCTGCAGGGAACAGGGAGGGGAAGGGAGTGCTTGGGAGGGGTGTAGGAGAAGTGGGTTGGGGTGGGGGTGGGGAGCAGGTATGTGCACTGGGGGCTGGTGGGGTGAGGGAGCCTGGAGTGCAAGGAATGGGAGTGGCTGAAGGGGTTCAGGTGCGTGGGGTGTGGGGTGAGTCGGCAGTCACAGGGCTGCACTGGTGAGGGCAGCGTGCCCAAGGAACATGGCTGGCTTACTTCCTAGTTTCATGTACCCGTCCGTGTACTCCTGTGGGCTCCACACCCCTGCATCTCCGTGCCAGGCTCCAGCTTTCTGCCTCTTAGTTTCTCGGCCTCTGCAACCAGGGCTGTCACATGTGATGCAGAAGGCTCTCCCAGATCAGCTGCACTCCCGAATTCCTGCCTCAGTCATCCTTCTGTCCCTTCTCTAACTTTTCTGTGGAGTAGGGCTCATCTCAAGCTGCTCTAGTCAGCCAGATATTTTCCCAGAAGTCCCCACTACAGTTAAATTTTAAAGCCATGAGATTGTAAATTAATATTAACTTACTGTTAAGAATCTCAATATTCCTATTAAGGTCCTCATTTGTGATTCTATCTAATTCTAGTTTGTATATAAATAAGTTGCTATCAATACAAAACATTACAACAGTATGCAATCTCATACCACACACAAATGAAGAATCAATTTTTGCTTCAAAGTTCTAACAAATTTCAGAAGGGGATATATCAGATTACTTATAACAAGTCCATAAACTATCTAGAAAGTGCTATTTATTTACATACTTATTTACTTATAGATAAGAGGAATTTTAGGTTTTTAAGTTTTAAAAGGGAAGTCTATTACTTGTTCTTAAGAAAAGTACCTGAAAGTATTAAGTGTTCAAGGAGCAGTATGCATACACCCTAAACTCAAGTGTTCAGAAAGTAGATGATATATACATTGATGTATAGACAGAATAATACAGCAAATATGGCAAAAAAAAAGTTAAAATTGGTGGATCTGGGTATTGCTGGGGAGGGATGGGGTATGTTGGAGTCCTCTGTATGAGGTCTGAATTATTTTGTTACTGTCCTTTAAGTTTAAAATACTTTGAAACAAAAAGTTAAAATGAAATTTAGTTTACGACTGGAAAAAAAAAGGGGAAGGCTAGTGACATATTTTCTTGCTGGATCTATGTCCCCTCTTACAAATGCTGCTGAAGTCTCTTTATTTGGGGGAAAGGGGATCTCTTTTTCCAAGACTGTAAGTCCTCCTCACCTTTGGGCTCAGTGATGACGTGGCTGACCCCAAGTCTCTGACAGACATAGTGGAAGGCTTGGTTCCCAGGATTACACCACTGATCGATATAGTCATTTGAGCATGTCCAAAGCATGTTGTTCACTGTATCATAACAGGCACCTGCAGAAAAGCATACTTTAGTCACCTGCCATCCTGTCATCTTCTGTATACATAATCCTCTCAAGCATTACTAAGGAATGGAAGGGCAAGGATTCTCCCTAATGCTGTCAATCCACACCCTCACTCATACATAATTAGTTATTTTTCACTCGGCAATGCACTAGGTTGGGAATCATCAGGAAGCCAGATTTCAACTCCTAATATTACTTAACTTCTTATGTGAGAATGGAATAAATTTTAAGGAATAGATAGTTCTTACTAACCTATTTATATCCTGCCAACTTTCAAAAATAATTTAGGGGGCTTTTAAAAACCTAGATACAACAGGACCAATTAACTTAACCCACAATAAAAGCTCTAGTAACTGAGTCCAAAACATAGATATAAGCATCCTAGCAGCCAGTATTAAAAGAAAATTCAATATATTATATAACATTGTTCATTATTTAATAAGAAGTAGCATACCAATTCCTCAAAGGAGATAACTCTTTTTTAGAGGATGAGGTTTGAGAATTTATTATAGGCATCACAAACTAATGAAAAGTGTTTTCAATAGCAGTTTATACAGAGGAATTTCACATATGGCAATTTCTTATTTGATTATTATTAATCAAAATTAAACAGTAGTATTAAAAATTCTTTCTTTTAAGGAAACTAGAATGCTAAAAGGAAATGGCAAGTGGTTCAGGAGATATTGCTAATAACTTTGAACTTTCCAAGGAAATGTGTGTGTTCATTTCTTACCCAATCCTGGTACAAGAGCACCACGTCCCAGGGAGCTTCCAGCAGCATCAATGAGATCGGCACGACTTGTGAACTGACCATCAGAAATATTATACACCAAACTAGAGGCTAGGACTACAGAAACAAACATTAAGGTGTTAATACACCTTAAGAGGGTAGTCAGACTACTTTTAAAAATTTAAGCTTTAGGCTCTTAACAAGACTTTCATAAACATCACACCTCTCTTTTTGTTATCTATTAGTTGTAGCAATGAAGAAACAGAAAATACACACATATGACCACAAAAAGAAAACTGTCGGCCCAATATATTCCTCAATTTAACTGTAAACCATATTTTTGAAAATGTTTTTAAAGTGGCAATTTTTGCACGAAGGATTTTACAATACAGATTATCAAGAGGATAACTGAAAAAAGAGTTACAATTATTAACATCACAAAGTAACAACATTTAGCAGAAATACTTTACATACAGTCAGTGTTCAAAGGTGGAGGGACACTCAAATGCAGTTCAGCTGCTGTCCTTCCAAGTACTGGCTCTAAAACTTGGAGATACTCTGGCCCTTTCCCTTAATACAGGATAGCATAGATAAAGAGCATGGACTTCAGGTTTCTGGGTTTGAATTCCAGCTCTATCACTCTTGGGTGGCTCTGGGCAAATTATTTAACCTCTCTGAGTCTTGGTTTCCTCATTCGTAAAGCAAAAATAATACAAGTACCTACTTCAAACAGTTACTGTGAAGATTAAATGAGTTAAAATATATCAAGGGCCTACACCAGCACATATATATTAGTTATTATGACTGATATTATTTTCTTCCCCAGTTTCAAAAAGTTCTAGCACTGAGTCTCTTGAGTTTCAATTTATTATTATTATCACCCCACTAGCCTAGGCACTCATCATACCTGACTTCAATTATAACCAGAACTGTTCTCTTTATTTCTTTTTCATTTTCTGCTGTTTCATCCTGCAGACTAACAAACTGATCTTCACGAAATCTTTTCATTGTGTTTCCCATACACATTCCCTAACTTCTCTCTGCCTCTTACACAAATAATACCCGCTTTCCATGACATAAACTCAAGACCTCATGAAGTCTCTCCTTTCTTTCCCTGACTCTATAGCACTTACACTCTGTTCCACATGGTTCAAGCAGTGATACAGGATCTATATCATTTTCTAGTTTTTTACACACTGACATAATTTCTACCAACTAGACTAAGAGCTCCTGCAGACAAACACCCTTTTTTTCACTTACTCTATGGCCCCTACAATGAACAATGTGGAACAGAAGGTATCTGAGCATGTGCTGATTTGTTGGTCCACAAGAATCACTTTGTAAGCTATATTGTCGTGAAAGAACAGAATCACGTAAGCCTGATTTAATCAAATGGGACTAATCTCAGTTGGCTGAAAAAAGCCACACAAAGGACACTAAAAAGAACTCATACTAGCATTTGAAAATATAAAAAATGGGTTTAGATTTTTATTTTTTAAAATGTTCAATAAAAAAGACAAATAGCTCAATTAAAAATGAGGAAAGGATGTGAATAGACACTTCTCCAAACAAGATATTCAAATGTGCCAATAAGCACAAAAAAAGATGCTTAACGTTATCAGTTATTAGGAAAATGCAATTCAATACCACAATGAGGTACCACTTCACAACCAGTAGGATGGCTATAATCAAAAGTCAGAGGAGAACATCCATGGAAGGTGGCAAAGAAGGGGGCTCCAGGACTCACTCCTTCCTCACAAATACTAGGAAACAGGTGGACCTATCTGAATACAAGTATTCTGGAGCTCTGGAGGCCAGAACACTGTACAGCATCCAGGTAAGAGAAGGAGGAAAAGGCTGAGAAACTGGGGTAAAGAATTGTAAATAGCTCACTCTGTGGAGGCCACTGCACTCAACCCTGACTCTTGAGGCTGGACGCCGTGGGATCCACCCCCTGACTAGCTGCTGTGGACAGAAAGGGACATAAAATTTCTCTTCTCCAAGAGCCCGGGTGGGCATAGCCAAGCATTCATCACAGCTTTTAATTTAGCAAATTCGTATTACTGGGTCCCAGCTCTTTGTCACTGTTTCAACCCATCCCAGACTGGCCCCAAACACTGTTTCAACCCTACCCCCAACAGGGGCAGTGGAGGTTACAGACACCCTGCCTCTTGAAGGCTGCAGGGAAAAATTTGCTGGAGGATGCCATCTGCTAGGCAGCCCAGGAAACTGTAGCTTCAGTGAGCCATCAAACAGGCTTTTTGATGTCCTTCCTGACCCTCTCCTGGGATCTCTGGAGCCAGTTTGGGCCCCCTTCGTAGTTCCCTGCACCTGTTTTGGCAAGGAAACACTGACCTAGGGAAGCCCTCTCCAGGGGTGGCCCTCCTCCCAGAATTTGCCCTCCAGGCAAAGGCAGCTAGAGGCAATGAACAGGCAGTAAAAAACCCATAGAGCCAAAATAAAAACAAACAGAACAGATCAAGAATCCAGGAAAAGGCACAGAGGAAAGGAAGCTTTCTCCAGGGGGTGAAAAATTACACAAATAGGTGTCATCTTAAAAACTATACTACTTACCCAGGAAAGGAATCAAATGAAGAAGAGCTGAATAAATCTGATCAGTTAAACATGGGCAATTCTAAGTGTCTAGAATAAGTTGAACCAAGTGCCAAATAAGTGCCTTAACACAGCCAATCAACAATAAAATCTAAGGAAGAGAGAGAAACTGGCCTTCAAGTTAAACTCATCAGGACAATCAGATGCCTAGACATTAGCAAAAAATTTCAAGTCATATTAAGAAAGAGGAAGATATGAACCAATTATAGAAACAAATTAACTGGTTCACAGATTTTCAAACAAACCTCTGAAATCAATTCAAGGAGATGAAGGAAAATATGGCTAAAGAGATCAAGGCTATTAAGAAGACACTGAGTAGGCACAAAGAAGAATCTGAGTCTCCCAAAGTGCCTACTGTGGGTCCCAGAAGCTTGGGTGGAAGGAAGAGAGGCAGTGGCAAGCAGCCCAACTTCACGAAGGCTCTCGGCACCCTGAAACTTGAAGTACCTGGCACATGCCTGCTCCACCACCAAGATGCCCAAGAGGAAGGTCAGCTTGGTCGAGTCTCAATTAAAAAAAAAAAGATGGACCTTAAACCTAAAGCAAGAACACTGAAGAAGGAAATAAATAAATGGGAGCTCCTCAAAATTAAACACTTTTGTGCATCAGAGAACTTCATCAAGAAAGTAGAAAGACAGCCTACACAATGGGAGACAATATTTGGAAACGACATATCAGATAAAGGTCTAGTATCCAGAATTTATAAAGAGATTATTCAACTCAACAACAAAAAGACAGCCAACCCAATTACAAAATGGGAAAAAGACTTAAACAGACACCTACCAGAAGAAGAATTACGGATGGCCAAGAGGCACATGAAGAGATGCTCAATGTCCCTGGCCATTAGAGAAATGCAAATCAAAACCACAATGAGATATCATCTCACACCCACCAGAATGGCCATTATCAACAAAACAGAAAATGACAAGTGCTGGAGAGGATGCGGAGAAAGAGGCACACTTATTCACTGTTGGTGGGAATGTCAAAGGGTGCAACCACTGTGGAAGGCAGTTTGGCGGTTCCTCAAAAAGCTGAATATAGAATTGCCATACGACCCAGCAATACCACTGCTAGGTATCTACTCAAAGGACTTAAGGGCAAAGACACAAACGGACATTTGCACACCAATGTTTATAGCAGCGTTATTTACAATTGCAAAGAGATGGAAACAGCCAAAATCTCCATCAACAGAAGAGTGGCTAAACAAACTGTGGTATATACATACGATGGAATATTATGCAGCTTTAAGACAAGATAAACTTGTGAACCATGTAATAACATGGATGGACCTAGAGAATATTATGCTGAGTGAATCCAGCCAAAAACTAAAGGACAAATACTGTATGGTCCCACTGTTGTGAATGGACATTCGAGAATAAACTTGAAATATGTCATTGGTAACAGAGTTCAGCAGGAGTTAGAAACAGGGTAAGACAATGGGTAATTGAAGCTGAAGGGATACAGATTGTGCAACAGGACTAGATACAAAAACTCAAAAATGGACAGCACAATAATACCTAATTGTAAAGTAATCATGTTAAAATACTGAATGAAGCTGCATCTGAGCTATAGGGTTTTTTTTTTTTTTGTTTTTGTTTGCTTGTTGGTTTGTTTGTTGTTGTTGTTTTTTACTATTACTACTACTTTTATTTCTTTTCTTTATATTAACATTTTATATCTTTTTCTGTTGTGTTGCTAGTTCCTCTAAACTGATGCAAATGTACTAAGAAACAATGATCATGCATCTATGTGATGATGTTAAGAATTACTGAGTGCATATGTAGAATGGTATGATGTCTAAATGTTGTGTTAATTTCTTTTTTTTCTTTCCGTTAATAAAAAAAAAAAAAAAAAAAAAAAAAAAAGATAAGCCACAATTTAATAAAAGCATCACAAAGAGAAAAAAAAAAAAAAAAAAAAAAAAAAAAAAAAAAGAGGATGGAACAGGGAAGAAGCCCAGGAGGAGGTTGGCAAGGGCATCAGCTAAACCTGCTCTTGGGAAAGTGGAAATGAAGCCAAAAATAGCAGTGGGAAAGATGTGCTGAGCTATTGCAGCCACCGTTCTATGTGGGGAGTGCATGGAATTCCACCATCAGTGCAGAGCATACTGCATCAATTTTTCATGACTCCCTAACTCACACAGTTGGATAAGTCTTCACGCAAAAAAAAGTGCAACCTAAAGGGAAAAGGGGAGCAAAAGAAAAATAAGTGAAGTGATTAATCAATAAACTAAAGAAGATTTACCTGCAGAAAAATGGGAAAACTAAAAATGAGAAGAGCTGAGTCTCTGATGAAGAAATATAGAAAGAAGCCAAGTCTGATTAATACCGTATACAATGTCTCATCAGTGGTCCCTGTTTCTCCCTTCTTGTATATTCAAGAGTGACATTTTTTTTTTTTTTTTTTTTTTTTAAAGGAAAGACAGAGAGAAGGAAGGAAGGATAGAAGGAAGGAAGAGAGGAAGAAAGGGAAACATTTTTTAAACATTTTCTTGTTTTATTGTATTTTGTTTCTCCGTTTTCGTTACATGGGCTGGGGCCGGGAATCGAACCGAGGTCCTCCGGCATAGCAGGCAAGCACTTTGCCCGCTGAGCCACCGCGGCCCGCCAAGAGTGACATTTTTTAATCAACTATTTTGTAAATGCAAGTTTTTAGTAGCACTAGAAGAAATATTTTTAAGAAGGAGATGAAATCCCTCCTTATCCAATTTTTAAAGTATAAATGCTTTTTTTCAAAAGGAGAAATTATTTGCTGGTTGTTTATTTTTTGGTACAACTAGAAAATAGTGCGATATTGATTTTTGGGAGACTTTGACAGTCTTAGATGTTAACTTACACTCCACGGGGGCAGGTGGCAACTGTTATATCCTATAATACAATGCATGTTAAATGATGATTTGGAATCACAGTCATACATTTAATATGTGTTGAACTTTAAAAAATTTCTTCTATTCACATGGCTTCTTTTTTTTAGCTTTTCAATTGTATAATAAAACATATATAAAGCAAAGAAACAAAAAAGCAATAATTTTCAAACCTCTCTTCAATAAGTAGGTACAGGACAGTTCCAAAGTCTGTCATGGGCTACCATTCCACCATCACAGATTTTTCCTTCCAGCTGCTCCAGAACATTGGAGGCTAGAAGGAATTTTTTTTTTTATCATCACAATCTATTTGCATGGTTTTTAGTAGAACTAAAACTGCTCTCTGATCTTGGCTTTCCCTGTCAGAGCTGGGTGTACTCTGTAACATCCTGGGTTGTGGTCATCCAGTTTTCCTAATAACTTTGCTATCTGCTGTGAAAGGTTGGAAATATAAGTATGCAGTGTGTATGATACTAAATTTTGAATTAGTAGGACTTAACAATGTTATAGCTTATCAACCTTTGAAGACAGTGGTACTTGATAGCCTCATTGGGAAGACTTGCCTCCCAATTTTAAGCTGGAAAGTCAGTAGAATAACTTTAGAAAAAAATTACAACTACAAAGCTTTTTAGCTTTTCCGTACATACATTACGAATTGTGCACAAAGTGTTAATAATGTCTTCTAGTTTGCTGATTCTTTAAGTGGTTGTTTTGAACCTCAAAAAGAAGACAGGACACTTGAAATCTTACAGACAGAAAAGATAGAGAAAAGAAACACTGAGCCGGGTCTCAGGGAATTGAACGACAGCATGAAGCACACAAATATGTGTGTTATGGGTGTCCCAAAAGGAGGAGAAAAGGGAAAAGAGGCAGAAAGAATATTTGAGGAAATAAGGCTCAAAATTTCCAAACCCTCATGAAAGACATAAATAAACATGTCCAAGAAGTACAGTGTACTCCAAACAGAATAAATCCTAATAGACCGACTTTGAGACATATATTAAGAAAAAGGTCAAAAGAAAAGATAAAGAGAGAATCCTGAAAGCAGTAAGAGAAAAGCGATTTGTCACATACAACAAAACAACACTAAGGGATGGACCTAGAGAACATTATGCTGAGTGAGTCTAGCCAAAAACTAAAGGACAAATACTGTATGGTCCCACTGATGTGAACAGACATTCGAGAATAAATTTGGAATATGTCCTTGATAACAGAGTCCAGCAGGAGGTAGAAACAGGGTAAGATAATGGGCAATCGGAGTTGAAGGGATACAGACTGTGCAACAGGACTAGATACAAAAACTCAAAAATGGACAGCACAATAATACCTAATTGTAAAGTAATCATGTTAAAACACTGAATGAAGCTGCATCTGAGCTATAGGTTTTTGTTTTGTTTTGTTTTGTTTTGATTTTACTATTATTACTTTTATTTTTTTCTCTATATTAACATTCTATATCTTTTTCGGTTATGTTGCTAGTTCTTCTAAACCAATGCAAATGTACTAAGAAATGATGATCATGCATCTATGTGATGATGTTAAGAATTACTGATTGCATATGTAGAATGGTATGATCTCTAAATGTTGGGTTAATTTCTTTTTTTCCGTTAATTAAAAAAAAAAAAAAAAAGAGAAGGGGTAATTGGAGCTGAAGGGATACAGACTGTACAACGGGACTGGATATAAAAACTCAGAAATGGACAGCACAATACTACCCAATTGTAATGCAATTATGTTAAAACACTGAATGAAGCTGCATGTGAGGTATAAGTTTTTTGTTTTTTTTTTTCTTTCTATTATTGTTTTAATTCTTATTCTGTTGTCTTTTTATTTCTTTTTCTAAATCGATGCAAATGTACTAAGAAATGATGAATATGCAACTATGTGATGTTATTAAGAATTACTGATTGTACATGTAGATTGGAATGATTTCTAATTGTTTTGTTAATTCTTTTTTCAATTAATAAAAAAAAAAGTTAAAAAAAAAAACAAAAAAAACAACACTAAGATTAAGTGCCGATTTCTCATCAGAAATCATGGAGGTGAGAAGGCAGTGGTATATCTTCAAGATTCTGAAAGAGAAAAACCGCCAACCAAGAATTTTTTCTCCAGCAAAACTGTCCTTCAAAAATGAGGGATAAATTGAGAGAGAAACCCTGAACTTCATAGGCCTTTCTTAAATGAATGTAACCTCCTGTGCCTTCATTTGGATATTTTTATGGACTTGCTTTAATTGGAGCATTTTCATGGCCTTAGAACTGTAAAATTGCAACTTATTAAATTCCCTCTTCTAAATGCCATTCTGTTTCTGGTATATTGCATTCTGGCAGCTAGCAAACTAGAACACCCTGCAATTTAGAAATTATTTCAGTAATGTTAAAGGAAAAAGTGAAATGAGAAGGGAACTGAAATGGCACACTACAAAATAATGGAGGATTTAATAATAAAAAGTACACACAGAAAACAAAAAACAAAAAACAAAAAAAAATGAGGGATAATTTAAAACATTCACAGATAAACAAAAGAGAGGGAGTTCATCAACAAGAGATCGGTGCTACAAGAAATACTAAAGGGAGTACTGCAGGCTGGAAGGAAAACACAGGAGACAGAGGATTGAAGGAGAGCATAGAAATGAAGATTATCAGTAAGGTAACTAAAGGGGTAAAAAGAGAGAAAAAAATAAGGTAAAACTATAAAAATTGAAGAATAAAATGTTTGAAGAAAGTACTGCCTTTACAGTAAAAACACTGAATATTAATGGTTAAACTTCCCAATCAAAGGTGCAGAATGAATAAAAAAGTATGACCATCTACAGGCTGTCTACAAGAAACTCACCTTAGATCCAAGGACACAAATAGGTTGAAAGTGAAGGTTAGAAAAAGATATTCTATGCAAACAGTAAAAAACAAAAGAGCTGGGTAGCTATACTAGTATCAGACAAAATAGACTTTAAATACAAAACAGTTATAAAAGATAAAGGAGGACACTACAGATTAATAAAAGGGGCAATCCAGCAATAGGAAATAATAATCATAAACACCTATGCACCTAAGGTGCCCCTAAATACACAAAGCAAACACTTGCAAGGAAGAAAAAGATGTTTTAAAATAATAGTTGGAGACTTCAATACACCATTCTCATCTGTAGACAGAACATCTAGATAGAAGATCAATGAGGAAACTGAGAGCTTGAATGATATCTTAACCGAATTAGACCTAACAGACATATATAGAACTTTTCAGTCCAAAATAGCAGGATATATATTCTTCTCGAGAGCTCATGGGTCACTCTCCAGGACAGACCACCTGTTGGGACACAAAACATGTCTCAATAAATTTAAAAGACTGGAATTATACACAGCACCTTCTCTGATCATAATGGAATGAAGGTGGAGATCAATAACAGGAGCAGAACTGGAAAATTCACAAATACATGGAGATTAAACAAGACACTCTTAAACAATCAGTGGGTCAAAATATAAATTGCAAGAGAAATAAGTAAATATCTCAAGACAATGAAAATGAGAACATAAAACTTATCAAAACTTCTAGGATGTAGCAAAGGCTCAGAGACAAATTTATAGCCCTAAACACTTTAAAAAGGAAGAAAGAGCTAAAATCAAAGACATAACTGCATACCTGGAGGAACTAAAAAAAAGAAAGAAAGAAAGAAAGAAAATAGCAAACTAACCCCAAAGCAAACAGAAGGAAAGAAATAACAAAGATCAAAGCAAAATAAAGGAAATGGAGAATTAAAAAATGAGACAGAATTAAGGAAACCAAAAGTTAGTTCTTTAAAAGAGTAATAAAACTGACAAACCATCAGCTAGAATGACAAATAAAAATAAAGAGAAGATGTAAATAAATAAAATCAGAAATGAGAGGGGGGTACATTACTACCGACCCCACAGAAATAAAAAGGATCATAAGAGGATACTATGAACAACTGTATGTCAACAAATTAGACAACTTAGATGAAATGGATAAATTCCTAGAAACATATAAACAACCTACACTGAAAAAAGAGAAGACTCAACAGACCAATTACAAATAGTTATCAAAAATATCCTTAAAAAGAAAAGTCCACGTCCAGATGGCTTCGAAAGGGAATTCTACCAATCAGGCAAAGAAGAATAAATATAAATCCTACTCAAACTCTTCCAGAAAATTGTGGAGGAGGGAATACTATCTAACTCACTCAATGAGGCCAACATCACCCTAATACCAAAGCCAGATAAAAACACTGGAAGAAAAGAAAATTACAGACCAATTTTTCTAATGAATATAGATACAAAAATCCTTAACAAAATATTTTTAAGTCAAATCCAACAGCACATTAAAATAATTAAAAATAATGATCAAGTAGTTTTTATCCCTCAGGTATGCAAAGTAGGTTCAACACAAGAAAATCAACTAATGTAATATACCACATTAAAAAATCAAAAGGGAAAATCCACATGATCATCTTGACTGACAATGAAAAGGCATCTGACAAAATCCAGCACCTCTTCTTCATAAAAACACTCTGAAAGACAGGAATAGAAGGAAACTTCATCAACAATATAAAGGGGAGATAGGAAAACCCACAGCTAACTTAATATTGGAGAGTGACAGACTGAAAGCTTTTCCTCTAAGATCTGGAATAAGACTAGGATACCCACTGTCACCACTGTTATTCAACATTGTGCTTGAAGTTCTAGCTACAGTAGTTAGCCAACATAAAGAAATAGAAGGTATCAAATTGGAGAGGAAGAAGTAAAACTTTCACTATTTGCAGATGACATGATCGCTATATAGAGAGTCTCCAAAAAATCTGTGACAAAGGAAGCCAACAGAGTGAATAAACAGATTACAGCACAGTGGCAGGATACAAGATCAAGAAGCAAAAATCAGCAATGTTTCTTTACACTAGTCATGATCAATCTGAGAAAGAAATCAAGAAAAATTTCCATTTATAATTGCAACTAAGTGAATTAAAAAATCTAGGAATATATTTAACCAAGGTTGTAAAGGATATGTACATACAAAACTATAAATCATAGCTGAAATAAATCAAAGAGGACTTATACAAATGAAAGGACATTCTGTGTTCATGGATTGGAACACTAAATATCATTAAGATGTCAATTCTACCCAAATTGAGTTACAGATTCAATGAAATCCCAATTAAAATTCTAACAGCCTACTTTGCAGAAATGGAAAAGCCAAATATCAAATTTATTTGGAAGGGTTAGGGGCCCCAAATAAGAACATCTTGAAAAAGAAGAAAGAAGTTAGAGGACTCATGCTTCCTGACTTTATAGCATATTACAAAGCTATAATGATCAAAACAGCACAGCACTGGCATAAAGATAGATATACTGACTAATGGAATCAAATTAACAGTTCAGAAATAGACTCTTACATTTATGGCCACGACTGCCAAGTCCACCCAACTGAGGAAGAATAATGTCTTCAACAAATGGTATTGGGAGAACTGGATATTCATATCCAAAAGAATTAAAGAGGACCCCTATCTCACACCTTCTACAAAAATTAACTCAAAATGGATCAAGGACCGAAATGTAAAAACTAGGATAATATGAACTCCTAGAAGAAGGTGTAGGGAAAGTAGCTTCAGGATTGTGTGGTAGGCAATGATTTCTTAGACTTTACACCCAAAGCACAAGCAACAAAAGAAAAATAAATAAATGGGACCTTCCCAGTACTAAACATTTTTTTTTGCTTCAAAGGACTTTGTCAAAAAGAGAAAAGGCAGCCTATTCAATGGGAAAAAAATATTTGGAAACCACATATTTGATAAGGATTTCATATTCAGAATATATAAAGAAATCCCACAACTCAACAATAAAAAGACAAACAATCCTTAGTAGAGAAGCTTAACCTACCAATAGGTATGCCTAAGAGCTACTTCTGGAGGACTTTTTTGTTGCTCAGATGTGGCCTCACTCTTTCTAAGCCCAACTACGCAAGTGAAATCATCACCCTTCTTCCCATGTGGGACATGACTTTCAGGGGTGAAAGTCTCCCTGGTGGCATGGGAAATGACTCCCAGGGATGAGTCCGGCCCTGGCACCGTGGGCTCAACATGCCATCCTGACCAAAAGGAGAAGAAATGTAACAAAAAAGGTATCAGTGGCTGAGAGAGTTCCATTAGAGTTGAGAGGCTACTCTGGAGGTCACTCTTTTTTTTTGGAGGTCACTCTTAACACAAGCTTCAGTTAGACATTGCTACCTATCATAACTTGCCAAACCCCAATCAAAACCATTCCAGCCAATCCTAAACAACAACTAGGGCAATTTATAAGATTCTACAAAGGTTCCATGTACTAGGGTAACTTTCCATTTCACAACCTACAACTTCCAGATGGGTCCCTGGACCAGATAAGGCCTGAAATGCAGAGGGGCCAGCTTCTCTAGAACATCAGTTCATCTCCCTACCCCATATTACTGACAGCCCCTTCCAACTAGTTCCATCTCTCTACCCCATATTATTGATAGCCCCTTCCAACATAAAAAAGTGAGTATAGACATAGCCCAAATACCCCTAAAGCATGGGAGAAAGATCAAAGGTGATGGTGGAGTTATACAGAGAAGGTAGGTTTTATCAAATGAGTATGATTGCTAAACCATTATATTGATATTTCTTTTAGTCTCCAGCATCTTAGAGTACCTAGAAGTAAAAACCTAAATTTGTAGAATTGTAACCCATACCAAACTTTGAAATCTGTTCTACAACTAATTGTTGTGCTGTGCTTTGAAATGTATCGCTTTTTTGTATATATGTTATTTTTCACAAAAAAAGGAAAAAAAAGTTGATTGTGATAATAAAAAATATTTATTCCTTCTAGCCTCCAATGTTCTGGAACTGCTAGAAGGAAAAATCTAAGATGACGGTATGGTAGCCCATGACAAACTCTGGGGTCTGTCCTGTAACTACTTGTTTAAGAGTGCTTTGAAAACGATTACTTTTTTCTTTCTTTGCTTTGCATATATGTTATATTATACAATTAAAAAAGTAAACAAAAAAGACAAAAATTCAATTAAAAATGGGCAAAAGACTTACATAGACATTTTTCCAAAGAGGCAATACAAACGGCTAAAAAGGACATGAAAAGATGCTCAATATCACCAGCTATTAGGGAAATGCAAGTCAAAACCCAATGAGATATCATTTCACACCTACTAGTATGGCCACTATTAAACAATAACAAAAAAACTACAAGTGTTGGAGAGGATGTGGAGAAATAGGAACATTCATTGCCTGTTGATGCGAATGTAAAATAGTACAGCTGCTGTGGAAGATAGTTTGGCAGTTCCTAAAGAAGCTAAATATTGAATTTTCATGTGATCCTGCAATCTCGTGACTAGGTATATACCCGGAATAAACTAAAGCAAGACGCAAACAGACCTTTTCCCACTAATGTTCACAATAGCATTATTCTCAATTGCCAAAAGATGGAAGCAACCCAAGTGTCCATCAACCGATGAATGGATAAATAAAATGCAGTATATACACATGATGAAATATCATTCAGCTATAACAAGGAATGAAGTCCTCTCCATCCTTCAAGATGAACCTTGAAGATGTTATGTTGACTGAGATAAGCCAGACAGAAAAGGTCAAATATTACATGATCTCTGTTATGAACTAATTGTAATAGGCAAGCTCATAAAGTCAGAATCTAGAATATACATTACCAGGACATAGGGGTTAGAGAATGGGGAGTTGATGCTTAAAGCTCTATGCATTCCTATTTAGGTTGATGGTAAAGGTTTGGAAATGGATGGTGGTGATAGTAACATATTACTGTGAGTGTAATCAACAGCACTGAACTGTATAGGTGAATGTAGTTAAGAGAGGAAACTTTAGGATGTAGATATTACCGGAATAAAAATTAAAAGATAAAACATAGGACTGTACAGCACAGTGAACTCTATCATAGATAAAGGATTGTAGTTAATAGGATAAGGATGTTCTCTCATGAGTTACAACAATGTATGATACTAATACAAGGTGGTAACAGTAAAGTGGTATATGGGGGAAAATACACCTAATATAAATCACAGATGACAGAGAATTATTTTAATAATCTTTCATCAAAGTAACAAAGATAACTACTTTTAAAAAAGCACAATTTAAAAAAACGTTATCATTAACAGCAACAAATGTTCTATTGGCAAGGTGTGAGTGGTGAGGGTAGTGTGTGGGAATCTTTATGCATGATGTTTTATAAACTCACAACTTCTCTAACTAAAAAAAAAGTCAGACAATAACAGATGTTGACAAAGATGTGAAGAAACTGTACACTTATCCACTGCCAGTAGGAGTGTAAAATAGTACAGGTACTTTGGAATGTAGTTTGGCAGTTCCTCTTAAAGGTAAACATTGAGATATCATATGACTGAGCAATTTCACTCCTTGGTATACATCCAAGAGAAATGAAAACATGTCACACAAAAACTTGTACATAGATGTTCATAGCAACATTATTTATAACAGCCAAAAGATGAAAACAATCCAAATGTATATCAATTGGTGGATGGATGAACAAGAATAGTATATCCAGACAATGGAATATGATTTGGGCATAAAAATCTAATACATGCTACCACATGGATGAATCTTCAAAACATTATGCAAAGTGTAAGAAGTCAGTCACAAATGGCCACATATTTCATGATTCCACTTATATGCAATGTCCAGAATAGGCAAAGCCCAGAATAGGTAAATCCATTAAGACAGAAAATAGACTGGTGATTAATAGGAGCTGTGGGAAGAAAGGATGGGGAATGACTGCTAATGGGTATGAATTCTTTTTGGGGAGGGTGATGAAAATGTTCTAAGATTAGATAGTGGTGATGGTCACACAACCCTGTAAATATAGTAAAAACCCAATGGATTATGCAATTTTTTTAAAGGAATGAATTCTATAGCGTATGAACTATATCTTAATAAAACTCTTATTCTTCATATTAGGAAATGTAAATAAGTATACTGATTTTAAAACATTTAAATTTTATGTTCCTAAACAAATCCGAAGAATAAAAAAAAAAACAACAAAAAAAGGAATGCCCCCCCAAAATTGTTCTCATATAAAAGGAATGGTTTTTATTCTATATTTTATTCCTCTTGGCTATTTGTCCACTCAAAAGTCAAAATCACACTTTAATTACTATAGTGTACCCTAATCTTTATAAAAATATATGTACATCTATAAACATTAGTGAACATTTACACATATTATTTTTATTTTATTTATTTATTTATTTTTTTACATGGGCAGGCACCGGGAATCGAACCCGGGTCCTCGGGCATGGGAGGCAAGCACTCTTACCTGCTGAGCCACCGTGGCCTGCCCTACACACATTATTTTTTGTTCTACATTTTTTGCTTAACATTTTGCAATATGCTCTAAAATGGAGGCATGTAACTTATTTTAATAGCTTTTGAATTATAGCATAGTAGAGAGTGCTCTTGTGTCATCAGAAAATAATATGGCAGCAGATTATTTTGTTTCTAAAATTTTACTGAATTAATAATTATTTCTAGTAATTTTTTGGATGATAGTTTAATCCTATAAATCATGTAATCTACAAAAATTATATTTTTAATTCCTCTTAGCCTATAACTACATTGATAATTATTGTTTTTTGTTGTTAGGCATCTACTGCAAGAACTGCTTAAGAGAGTAAGTTTAAGCTAATTAGGGGAACGCCTTAAATTTCAAAGTTTAAGGCAAATGAATTAAAAATGCCACAGATAAAATTCACTTACTTTTTAAAGATGACAAACCACTTGTTCCACCAAAAAGAGAGCGGGTAGCAGAGCTGCCTGAGCCCCCTGGGGGTGGGACCAGCATCACCAAGTATGTGCCACAGGTATATATGGGTGTCTTTCGGAGCATTTTTAGAGGTAGCCCACAGCTAGTATTTGCTAAAGAAAGAAATGAAAATGCTCAGTAGAAATATTTGACACAGATTAATGTGATTACTAAAACAGATGAGGGTGTAATGTGGGGGCTCCAAACTCAAACAAGGATATACCCAGATTAGGATAATAGAGTAAGAAGTAAAAAGCTAAGGAAAAATTTTCCACAGCCTCACACCAAGCATTCTGCTGTATGGTCTAAACATTTCTCTAACGTGCTCCAATCTTCAATATGCCTATGTGTCTAAAACTCCTTCCAACAGAATGAATTCTCACAAGGACTAAGTCTCAAAATAAAAGAATCCGATAGTTTGTTTCTCCTAGGAACTGATGCTCTAATATAGAACTTTCCTTTTAATTTTACACAGAGAAGATTCTTGAAAGGTTGTGATATAACATTCATTATACGATAAATATATTATACATATAATATATAAATATATATATATTTTAGGGTCAATGACAAACTATCATTAAGGAAATACTAATGTTTTATTAATCAAGAGACATAAAGTGCACTTTAATCTCACTTACTTACTGACACATATAAAATATGGAGTGCATGTAAGGATTTTTTTATGTACTATGTACGAGGACTAATGATGACAACAAAAAGAGTGCTTCACTTGGGAATTCGTCAGATTATAAAATATAACTTATTTTTCTAGTTCTTGGGAAACTAGGATAATGAAGTGAAATCTAATCTGCCTGATACTTGTTTTGAATGCTTATGCTTCTAAACCCCGACCCCAGCTTTTTTAATTCCCAGCCCCCCAGCAAGTATATTCTTTGAGATATAAATTCAAGAACTTAAATTTATTACTGTAAGCAAGAAATTAAAATGGCAAAAAGGTTAATGATTAGAAAATTAGCAACTTTGTGAGCATAACATTTTCACCCAGATTTTTTAAAAGACATCATCTTATTAATATGGTAAGGAATAAAAAATTCTAGCGCCTCTGAACATTTGATTGATTTACAAAAATTCATTGAGCCTATAACTGGTGAATTTTATGTACTGACATCATGCTAAATAAATACATAGAGAATATTAGGAGGATAATGAGATCACAGGTTTAGAAGACAGATACCAATTTTCATAGAACTCTATAATTCTATAATTTCCTTGTCTCTTTTTTTATATCCCCCATATTTTCTTATCTGCCATACATTCTTTTAGTACTTCTATTTTTCAGAGGAAGATTTGATTTTCTCCCATAGAACAAATCCACACCAAGTTACCTCAGTTTGTCATAAAAATGTTTAAGTAAATAAAGGACTGTCCTCTACAAAATATTTCCTAACATGCAAATTATTCACTAATCCAAGTTGGAACTATTAACAATTTTCCCACTTACATTAGATATAATAGTTTTAAATTCTAATATAGATTAATAAGTTTGATTTGCTAGTCTCATAATGAATTAATCACGAACACTTTCTCTTCCTAGTATCTTAGAATGTAAAGGGATTAAAGAAGGAAATTGCATTAAATTCATAAATTCCTATTAATTCAGATACATTTTTCTACATACGGAATCTTCTTATGGCCTTTTTTCTTTTTAACTGCAGCTTCATGGTACATTAAGAGCTCAGTTGGTTGTTATATAATTTGTGAACTCTTCTAGAACAATGGTTCTGAACCTTTTTTTTTTTTTTTGCTCCTTGATGACTACAAAAATCTGATGCAAGGTATGCTGGACATATAAAATAGTATTTAAAACTTTAGGGGGCGTCATGTTTATGCATCCCTTAAAGATGTAGACCAGGTAAGACCTACTGCTTTAAAAACATAGGACAGTATATATACACTATGCTACATTTCATTAAGAAAAGGAGGTAAATAAGAATAGATACATTTGTCTTTAATTACATTTGCATAAATAAGCTCTGGACAGAGAAAAAAAAAACTAATGAATATAGCTACCTATAGTAGATGAGGTAGGAATGAAATATAACCATACCAAGCTGGGGGTAGGAAGAGTTCTCTGCATATACTTTTTTTTTTTTTGCATGGGCAGACTCCGGGAATCAAACCCGAGTCTCTGGCATGGCAGGTGAAAATTCTGCCACTGAGCCCCCGTTGCCCACTCTGTGCATATGCTTTTTAATACCATTTTTGCTTTCAAGCTCTGTGAATGTATTATCTATTTTAAAATATAAATTACAAACACTAAATGATTAAGAAAAAGAAGTATCTGTTGTAGAAGGTTTGTCTCTTTCTTATTTGGTCAAGATTGTACTTAGCGAAAATGAAGCTAAATGTTTTTTTTTTGACATTCTGAAGCATATTCTAAACATGAAATCAGTTCATTTACACTAACGGTAATAACAATGAGGTATTTACTATCACAGAGTTGATTTGAATTATTACAGATTTATGTTAATTCGTGTCCATAGCTTACAACATGTATTATCTTAGGAAAAAAAAGGACAATGTAAAGAGCTTTGCACGGCACACAGTAAATCCTCAATAAATTGTGGCTGAATGGAGCTTTACAAGGTCAAGAGATGTGCTAAGCAGAGAGCAGCATACCTGCTTGATCCTCTTTCAGCGTGTTGGAGATGGTGGAGCCAGTAAGGGCAGCCAGAGTTGCAGATGGGGAGGCTCTATAACGTGATAGACGGCTCAGAAGCATCTCATTAATGCTTTTTGCAGACTCTCCCTCTTTCCTCATTAGAATTGTGCGCTCCTGAAGAGGGCTGGCTACAAATATGCCATTTTCAATCTATTATTTAGAAAAAAAAAGAGGTCCTTAGGTGATATGCTTCCATTTAGATAGCAAAATTCTAGAAAATTATATTATTGAGGTCTGGTTGCTCAAACATACTTCAAAAAACTGTATCTGATGGATCTATACCTCAAAACTTAAGGCTGTATAGAAACTATGTGGAACAAAAGAAAGATTATGCTCAGTTTGAGCACTTACATTTTTTCATAATAGCCCAGACTCTAAATACAATGAGCCAAGTTTAATAGTTCTGTGAAAAGCTGTTGATTAAAATTCCTTATACTGAAATCCACAGGCAACACTCACTAAAAACAAGCTTCTGACAGGAAGGTGAAAGGAAAACAGATAAGTTTGTGATTTACTACTAAGTCTAACCATGAGGATACCACCTTCTTGAAATACAGTTAATGGCTAAAATCCAAACTGTACATTACCAGTAGTTAACATTAGCACCAGCTGCATGGATCCTGGCAGAGCAACCCAGCAGAAAAGCAAACTTAGCTAAAAATACATGTCAACTTCAACTAGATCCTTCTTGGTGCCCGGAAGCTCTTTCATTTAGCACTTGATTATTCTTCAACAAAATCTCTGGAGTGGGATTCCAAAATCCCTTCACCAATTTTCAGCTTGACTTTAAGTAGTTCGTACACCTTGCTTTCTTTATTGCTCAAAAGATCCAGACCACTTACCACAGGCCTCTCCCACTCCTCTTTCCTAACTCATAAATTTTTATATCTAGTCTCATTTGGTCTTCCTTTCTTCTTATTTCAGAGGAAGAAGCATTTCACTTTGAATTATTTAAGATTAATCCTTAATTAGAGCACCCTTGCTCTAATCCTGTACTTTCCTGCTTCCCCTCTAACTCCTCCTTCCATTAGCTCCCCTTTGTGTTTTCATCAGTGCTTCCCTGTCTATTGATTATCTTCTCCTAGGGTTCACATAGTCACAGGGGTCCAAAATCTTAAACAAAGCCTTGCTGGCCCATTAAAATAGCATCATTTTGTCCACTTGTATTTGCATCACATGTTTCAAACATATCTCATTCAACCTCTGCATCTCACTGACCCCTTCTAGACCTCGGCTCCAGGAGGCAGGGTAGGCAGGACTGGCCTAAAACTGTGGAGTATAGAGATGAGAGGGAATAGGATTACAACACAGTAAGTCCAAGGAAACAAACTTAAGGAAAAAAAGGAGTCCACACCTCTCTCTCTCAGCCGACATGACAAGCAAATTCACTGCCCTCCCCCTCTCGACATGGGACATGACTCCCAGGGGTGCGGACCTTCCTGACAACGTGGGACAGAAACCCTAGAATGAGCTGGGACTCAGCATCAAGGGATTGAGAAAACCTTCTTGACCAAAAGGGGAAAGAAAGAAATGAGGCAAAATAAAGTGTCAGTGGTTGAGAGATTTTAAACAGAGTCGAGGGGTTATCCTGGAGGTTATTTATAGATATCAGCTTTTTAGTTAAGGTATAATGAAGAGACTGTAGGAAAGTGCCTGAAAATGTAGAGCTGTGTTCCAGTAGACAGGTCTCTTTAAGATGACTGTATAATGATACAGCTTTTGCAGTATGACTGTGTGATTCTGAAAACCTTGTGTCTGATGCTCCTTTTATCTACGGTATGGACAGATAAGTAAAATGTGGATTAAAAATAAATAAATAATGGGAGAACAAATGTTAAAATAAATTTAGTAGATTGAAATGCTATTGATCAATGAAAGGGAGTGGTAAGGGGTATAGAAAAAAATAGGGGAAACAAAGGCTAAAATATATTGGGTAGATGGAAATACTAGCAGTCAATGAAACGGAAGTGTAAGGGGTATGGTATATAGGAATTTTTTCCTTTTTTCTTTTTGTGAATTGATGCAAATGTTCTAAGAAATGATCACGTGATGATATTGTGAGTTTTTTATTATATATTAAGAATAGAAAGATCATATGGTAAGAATAGTCGTGTTTGTATGTTGCTATGTTTAAAAAAAAAGTGCACAGTGTTAGGTTGGTAATAGAAAAGAGGCAAGAGGAAGTGAGCAAATTCAGGAACACAACCAGAAAAAAGGTCCTCAGGCAGTTGTACATAGGGGGAGAGGGAGAACAATCTTTTATGACACATTCAACAAATGATAAGGGAAAAAATTCTTATTGTCCAAAACAGAGTTCAAAAATGCTCTACCTTTGTAGTTTGGTCTCTGAACTCAGCTCTCTCTAATGAACAGACATTCCTGATGGTCACCAGTAACTTAAAACAAAAAGCATAACCATTTCCTTGAGCTCCTTGCAGCTGTGTCATGGATGCCAGTCTTCTTGGGTTTCTTTTCCTTAGCCTTGGTGGTAAAGTACAATCCTGGTTTGTATTCACTTTTACCTACATAAAATTATGTAGGTAAAATTACCTAAGATTCTGTGCTAGTGAGCGAAGTTGCCCCAGTTCCTTCCCTCCCTGCTGATTCCAAGTTTCTACTAGCTCAAATGAGAACTTTTCCCACTTCTCAGAAGTAGCCTTCAGTGTTGAAGACCTTCTGCTTAGAACACTCCATTCCTGTATCTACCTGTGGCTGACTCTTTCTCATCATTCAGGTCTCAGGTAAAGTATCACCTACTCAAAGTGGCCTTCCCTAATTACCATTCTAAAGAAGAAACCCTTGCCCACTTTCTGCAAGCCAGAGCACATCACTCTGTTCTGTCACCTTACCACTTTCTGAAATTATTTTACTCATTAATTCATTTATTAATGAATTGTTTGTCTCTCTACCTTCCCTACCCCAACAGAATACCAGGCCAAAACCAGGGATCCTGCCTTACCTTTTTCACCATAATATTCCCTGCATTTAATAGGCATTTGATAAATTATCCTCTCACTAAATAAACAAATCAAAGCCCTTCTCTAAATTCAACTATCAAGTCTCTATGGTAACTCACAAATTTCTCTCTACAACTCCTTCCTTGTTACTACGATCTAGTTACACTTTTTCTAAGTGCACCATCCCCTCAGCAGTCCTACTTGAATATTCAACACATACATTTATTACAGCATTGCTTAACCTCCACCCTCCTGCTAGATTAACCTTTAACTAGCATAGTTCTATATATGTCATAAGGCTCTAAACATAACCTGAAAGGCAAAAATCAGTTACTTTAGGCTTGGCATTCAGAAGCACTACCCAATCTGGCACTATAATAAAACTAACTTCAAAACGAAACAATAAAACTGTGTTATTGTGTTCAAATACCTTAAAACTTTTGAACAAAGGAAACACTGATAAAACACTTGGAAAAAGAAAAGTAGGACTGAGGTTTGGTGCCCAAGGTAAACGTGCTGGAATCATCAGTAAAGAAGTGTTCCAGGGATAAAAAGCTCCGAGTAAGAAAGGGGTCAAAGACAATGGGGAGAATAAGAAGCAACACAAAGTTAGCAGTGACAAGGGGCTTCCCTCTTTGCTACCACCGCCACCACTACCGCCTGGTCCCAGCCACCATCATCTCAAGCTCTATAACTGGACCAGTCTCCCAACCACTCTACTCTTTTCACCTTTACATTGTTGTTTTTTATTTCCATACAGCAGCCAATAATCACTTAAAAATGTAAGTGAAACCAAGTCCTTCCTTGATTAAACCCTCCTGCAGCTTCCCAACACACTTATAATAAACTCTAAACTACTGATAAGGACCTATATGATCCAACATCTGCTGACCCTCTGAGCCTCATGTGCCTCTACTCACCCATTCTCTGCTTTCTCTGGCCTGCTGTCACTCCTCCAAAATGCCAAGATTCTTCATAATTCTACGCCTTGTTCCTTGCTGTTCCCTTTTTCTGGGCTACTCAACCATTCAGGTTTGTCCAGGACTGTCCTAGTTCTACAACTGAAAGTCCTGCATCCTGAGAAATTTCTCAGTCTCAGGCAAACCAAGACAGTTAGTCAGCCTATCTGTCAGGACAGATGGCTTCTTAACATTTGGGTCTTAGCTTAGAGATCTTTTCTTAGAAAGACCTCGTATACCAACCACCCTAAAGCAGTCTTTACCTTCACTCCACTCATTATTGTATTATCCTGTTCTATTTTCTCCCCAGCATTTATCACTAGTTGATAACACTTTATTCTTCTTGTTTATTTTTTTATTCTCCAAGTCCCCATACTGCAATCTAAGTGCCCTGAAAACAGAGGCCTGTTTCCCTAATATTCAATACCAGGTAACAAAGTAGACAACTAGTACAGAATAATGAAGGATTATCCTATTCATCCAGACCACAATTTGAAAGATGTATTTCATGGGTGAACAGGGAAAAATGTGTTCATTACTATAGTGACTATTTTTAGACAGGGACATATGGAAAACAAAATAGCAGTAAAATTGTCACTGAGTCTACTATAAAAAAAATAGCAGTTTATAAAGAGCATATGGGGGCAGGAAGAACTCTCAGAAAGAAACAGAAGTCAGGATGTAAAAAAAATCTATGATAAAATTATAGAAAAACACAACAGTTACAAAAGATTCTCAAGGAGGGATGTGTCTAGTGAAGAAGAAATCAAATCAGGTAGGAGGACTCTGTAGTACTAAAGGCAAGAATTATAAGTGTTAAAGCTTCAGAAGGTCTGTGGCCACATGTGGTAGACTGTGATACTGGTAGCCCCCAGTGAATGATGCCTCCTAGTATTTATGCCCTTGCTTAGTTTCCTCCATTTGGGCTTGGCCACGTGACCTGTTGACTCATTAGTAAGCAGGATGAAGCAGAGACCTGATAAGTGCTTGCACATTGGGACTTGTCTTCTTAAAAAGCTCCCTCCTGGGGCTGATGGACAGTGGACTCTGGGCATTATACATGACGCCTAATGAATGCAGGTAGCTGAAGGATGAATTGATTGAGAAGGAGATTGGCAAACGATGGTATATACATATGATCAATTATTGTGCTGCTACAAAAAGGAACAAGGCTGTGAAGCATGCAACACTGTGAATGAACATGTGGGATATTTGGTGAGGCAAAATAAGACAGAAACAAAACAGAATTATTGTATGGTCTCCTTTAAAAAATGCTTATAATCGAACACCACAGCACTTGGAACCTTGCATAGGGCAGGAGATTTTGTAGGTTGGTCCAGAGTGATGCCCCGATAAATCTCAGAGTGATTTAAAGAACACTGAATAGGGAAGTATCTGCAGAGTGCCCTAGGGGGAATGGTGAGAAACAGGGAAAATTCAACTTCCCCAAGTAGAGAATTCTTGATATTTTCACAGGCAGTGCAGGACAGCCAAAGCAATAGGTTGAGCCTCCAATCTTGGGGTTTGTTTATATGACCCTTAATTCTGCAAAGGATAGGCTAAGCCTACTTAAAATAAGGCCAAAGAGTCACCCCCAAGAGGACCTCTTCTGTTGCTCAGATGTGGCCATTCTCTCTCAGCCAACACAGCAAGCAAACCACCGCCCTCCCCCTGTCTACGTGGGACATGACTCCCAGGGGTGTGGACCTTCCTGGCAACGTGGGACAGAAATCCTAGAATGAGCTGGAACTTAGCATCAAGGGATCAAGAAAATCTTCTCGACCAAAAAGGGGAAGAGTGAAATGAGACAAAATAAAGTGTCGGTGGCTGAGAGATTCCAAACAGAGTTGAGAGGTTATCCTGGAGGTTATTTTTACACGTTAAATAGATATCACCTTGTTAGTCAAGATGTAATGGAGAGGTAGGAGGGAACTGCCTGAAAATGTGCGGCTGTGCTCCAGTGGCCATGTTTCTGGACGATAACTGTATGATGATATGGTTGTTGCAGTGTGACTGTGTGGTTGTGAGAGCCTTGTGTGTGATGTTCCTTTTGTTCACCTCATTGACAGACAACTAAAACATGGATTAAAAATAAATAAATAGGGCAGGCCATGGTGGCTCAGCAGGTAAGAATGATTGTCTGCCATGCCCGAGGACCCAGGTTCGATTCCCGGTGCCTGCCCATGTAAAAAATAAAGTCTTGTTTCTCTGTTTGACATGGGATCAGGCAGGCCTCACTAGGACTGTGTTTTCCATTGGTGGCATTATGAGGAAATAATAAAATAATTCGAAAAAAAAAATAAATAGAGCACTGTGTTTGGGTATGGTGGATAGGAGCAGTGGCCAAGATGGTGGCTTAACAATGTGCGTGATTTAGTTTGTCCTCCAGAACAGCTACTAAATAACCAGGAACACTACAGAACAGCTCCTGGGGCCACGTCAGTGACCTGACACACAGCACACCCCAGTCTGGATCAGCTGGATCGGCTGCGAGCACCCACCGAACTGTGAGTTCCCCAAGTTGTGGTGGCTGGCACCCCTCCCCCACAGGCTGCTTCCCAGAGGGGACAGGAAAGAGACTTTATCAGCAGTAAGGGCTAAGCTCAACCAAATGCCAATTGTGGAATTAATTAACAGATTCTGACAACTAAAATTAGGTCCCCAGCTCAGGTGAATCTGGTCAAAAAGGAGATTGTTGATTTTTGCCCCGGTGCCAAGGAGGCAGGGCTGGCGGAAAAAGAAACAGGTTTTTGTGGCTGTGTTTCTACAAAGGCTTGACTGCCTTTGGATGCAGTGGCAGGACTTCGCAGGCTGCAGCTGCCCTAGGCATAGGCAACAAGCTCATCTGAGGGCTTGTCTGGAACCTGTGCCTTCCCCAGGGGAGGGGTGAAGCCCAACTCAGGTGGAATCCCTCCCTTAAGGAAATCAGATCACAGGACTTGGTAATTTGAAGCCCTTAAAACCAGCCTACAACCTCTCCTCTGTCTCCACTAGACCCCAGCAGGGAGAGTCTGCCAAAGTTAAAGGTACCACATCATCTTATGCTGGCGGGACCTGCAGGCAGAGAAGTGCCACATATTGGGCAGGATAAGAAAAACAGAGTTCAGAGACTTCACAGGAAAAGTCTTTCAACCTGCTGGGTCACACCCTCAAGGAAAACTGATGCAGGTGACTCTTTCCTCCTGATAGGAGGCCAGTTTGGTCTGGGAAAATCCAGTTGGGGTCTATAATACCTAAGGGTGGGGGGAAAAAGAAACCATAAACGCAGGGCAAGAAACAAGAAAACAAGAACTGAAAAATTCTGATCTGTTAAACAAAACCTAAGTTAGAGGTCCAGATAAAGCTGAACCGAATGTCAAAGAACAGATAGACAACAAATTCATCCAGCAAGAAAACACTAGATAAAAGAAGTGAAAGCAATCTCCAGAATAAGCTAATTAAGGTAATTAAATGCCTAGACACCAGCAAAAAATAACAAATCACACTAGGAAAATTGAAGATATGGCCCAGCCAAAGGAACAAACCAACAATTCAAATGAGATACAGGAGTTGAAAAAATTAATTCAGAATATACCAACAGACATAGAAAACCTCATCAAAAATCAAATCAATGAATTGAGGGAGGATATAAAGGCAAGGAATGAACAAAAAGAAGAAACTGAAAGTCTGCAAAAACAAATCACAGAGAATGGGAATGAAAGGCACAATAGAAAAGTTGAAAAAAACAATGGAAAATTACAATGGTAGATTTCGAGAGGCAGAATATAGGATTAGTGCACTGGAGGACAGAATATCTGATATCCGGCAAGAAAAAGAAAATATAGGGAAAAAAATGGAAAAATATGAGCAGGGACTCGGGGAATTGAATGACAATATGAAGTGCACGAATATACGTGTTGTGGGTGTCCCAGAAGCAGGAGAGAAGGGAAAAGGAGGAGAAAAACTAATGGAGGAAATTATCACTGAAAATTTCCCAACTCTTATGAAAGACTTAAAATTACAGATCCAAGAAGTGCAGCATACCCCAAAGAGAAGAAATCCAAATAAACGTACTCCAAGAAATTTACTAATCAGGATGTCAGAGGTCAAAGAGAAAGTGAGAATCTTGAAAGCAGCAAGAGAAAAGCAATCCATCACATACAAGGGAAGCCCAATAAGACTTTTTTTTTTTTTTTCAGCAGAAACCATGGAGGTGAGAAGACAGTGGGATGACATATTTAAATCACTAAAAGAGGAAAACTGCCAACCAAGAATTCCATATCCTGAAAAATTGTCCTTCAAAAATGAGGGAGAGACTTCCGGGTCAAGATGGCGGCTTAACAACGTGTGCATTTTAGTTCATACTCCAGAACAACTACTAAATAACCAGAAACAGTACAGAACAAGGGGCCATGTCAGTGACTGGACACAAGGCATACCCCAGTCTGGACCAGCTGGACCGGCTGCGAGCTCACCCAGAACCGTGAGTTCCCAAAGCTGCAGCGGCCAGCGCCCCTCCCCCACAGGCTACTTCCCAGAGAGGAAAGGAAAGGACTTTACCAGCAGCAGGGAGTGGGCACAATCAAATGACAATCGTGGAACTAATTAACAAATTCTGACTACTAAAAATAGGCCCCCAGCTTAGGTGAACCTGATCAAAGCGGAGGTTGTTCATTTTTGCCCCGGCGCCAAGGAGGCAGGACTGACAGAAAAGGGGGAAAAAAAAGAAGGAAATAGAGGTTTTTGTGGCTGTGTATCTACAAAGGCTTGACTGCCTCCGGATACAGCAGCAGGACTTTTCAGGCTGCAACTGCCCCAGGCATAGGCAGAAGTGAGCTCTTTTGGGGGCTTATCTGGAGCCTGTACCTTCCCCAGGGGAGGGGTGAAGCCCCACCCAGGTGGAATCCCTCCATGAAGGAATTCAGACACCAGGGCTTGGTAATTTGAAGCAATTAAAACTAGCCTACAACCTCTCCTGTCTCCACCACACCCCCAGCAGGGAAAGTCTGCAAAAGTTAAAGGTGCTGCATCATCTTACGCTGGTGGGAACTGCAGTCAGACAAGCACCACATACTGGGCAAGATAAGAAAAACAGAGTCCAGAGACTTCACAGGAAAGTCTTTCAACCTGCTGGGTCTCACCCTCAGGGAAAACTGATGCAGGTGACTCTTTCCTCCTGATAGGAGGCCAGTTTGGTCTGGGAAAATCTGGCTGGGGTCTATAATATCTAAGTAGACCCTCCTAAGTGTGTGGGGGGGAAGGCACCACACAAGCAGGGCAAGAAACAAGAAAACAAGAACTGAAAAATTCTCCTTTGTTAAAAAAACTTCAGCTAAAGGTCCAGAAAAAGTTGAACGGAATGTCAAAGAACAGATAGACAACAAATTCATCCAGCAAGAAAATCCTAGATAAAAAAAGTGAAAGCAAAATGCAGAATAAACTAATTAAGGTAATTAAATGCCTAGACACCAGCAAAAAATAACAAATCACACTAGGAAAATTGAAGATATGGCCCAGTCAAAGGAACAAACCAACAATTCAAATGACATACAGGAGCTGAAACAATTAATTCAGAATATACGAACAGACATGGAAAACCTCATCAAAAACCAAATCAATGAATTGAGGGAGGATATAAAGAAGGCAAGGAAAGAACAAAAAGAAGAAACTGAAAGTCTGAAAAAACAAATCACAGAACTTATGGGAATGAAAGACACAGTAGAAGAGATGAAAAAAACAATGGAAACCTACAATGATAGATTTCGAGAGACACAACATAGGATTTCTGAACTGGAGGACAGAACATCTGAAATCCGACAAGAAACAGAAACTATAGGGAAAAAAATGGAAAAATATGAGCAGGGACTCGGGGAATTGAAAGATGATATGAAGTGCACGAATATACGTGTTGTGGGTGTCCCAGAAGGAGAAGAGAAGGGAAAAGGAGGAGAAAAACTAATGGAAGAAATTATCACTGAAAATATCCCAACTCTTATGAAAGACTTAAAATTACAGATTCAAAAAGTGCAGTGTACCCCAAAGAGAATAGATCCAAATAGACATACTCCAAGACATTTAATAATCAGAATATCAGAAGTCAAAGAGAAAGAGAGGATCTTGAAAGCAGCAAGAGAAAAGCAATCCATCACATACAAGGGAAGCCCAATAAGACTATGTGCAGATCTCTCAGCAGAAACGATGGAGGCGAGAAGACAGTGGGATAATATATTTAAATTATTAAAAGAGAAAAACTGCCAACCAAGAATTCTATGTCCAGCAAAACTGTCCTTCAAAAATGAGGGAGAAAATAAAATATTTTCAGACAAAAATTCACTGAGAGAATTTGTGACCAAGAGACCAGCTCTGCTGAAATACTAAAGAGAGCACTAGTAGAGACAGATACGAAGACAGAAGAGAGAGGTGTGGAGAAGAGTGTAGAAAGGAAGACTATGAGGAAAGGTAAAAAGAAGGAAAATTAGATATGACATATTGTCATGGTTAGGGACAGGTGTCAACTTGGCCAAGTTGTGGTACCTGTTCATCTGATTGGGCAAGCGCTGGCCTGTCTGTTGCAATGAGGACATTTCATAGGATTAGGTCATGATCACGTAAGCTACATCCACAGCTGATTCCATTTGTAATCAGCCAAAAAGGAGTGTCTTCTTCAATTAGTGATGCTAAATGCAATCATGGGAAGCCTTTTAAGGAGGACTCAGAGGAGACAGGTACCATTCCTGCTTTGGCTGGTGAGCCTCTCCTGTGGAGTTCATCCAGGCCATCCAAGTCATCGGCTTCGCAGCCTGCCCTGTGGATTTTGGACTCTGCATTCCTACGGTCACGTGAGACACTTTCATAAATTTTATATTTGCGAGTGTTCCCTGTTGATTCTGTTTCTCTAGAGAACCCTAACTAATACACATATAAAATCCAGAAGGCAAAATAGTAGAGAAAGTACTACCCATGCAGTAATAACACTGAGTGTTAATGGATTAAACTCTCCAATCAAAAGACATAGTCTGGCAGAATGGATTAAAAAACAGGACCCATCTATATGCCGTCTCTACTCAAAGGACATGAGGCTAAGGACACAAATGGACATTTACACACCAATGTTTATAGCAGTATTATTAACAATTACCAAAAGATGGAAACAGCCAAAATGTCCATCAACAGACAGTTGGCTAAACAAACTGTGACATTTACATAAGATGGAATATTATGCAGCTGTAAGACAGAATAAAGTTATGAAGTATGTAACAATATGAATGGACCTTAAGGACATTATGCTGAGTGCGATTAGCCAAAAACAAAAGGGCAAATACTGTATGGTCTCACTGATATGAACTGACATTAGTGAATAAACTTGGAATATTTCCTTGGTAACAGAGACCATCAGGAGATAGAAATAGGGTAAGATATTGGGTGATTGGAGCTGAAGGGATACAGATTGTGCAACAGGACTGAATATAAAAACTCAGAAATGGACAGCACAATATTACCTAACTGTAATACAATTATGTTAAAACACTGAATGAAGCTGCATATGAAAATGATAAAGGGAGGAGGGCTGGGGCATAAATGAAATCTCAAAGAAAGATAGACGATAAAGATTGAGATGGTGTAATCTAGGAATGCCTATAGTGTATAATGATAGTGACTAAATGTACAAATTTAAAAAATGTTTTTCCATGAGGAAGAACAAAAGAATGTAATTACTGCAGTGTGCTGAAAATAGATGGTACTTAATATTTAAAAAAAAAAAAAAGAAGAACAGCACCCTCGGGACACAGGCTGGGAAAATCATGAAGAGACCTCAAGACTACTGGTACATTTAGAGGAATCCTTGCAATTTTAATTTGTCAAACACCTTTACTGGGGCTTTCTATGAAGTTCGAATAAGAGAGCCCCATCCCTAAACCTTCAACTCCAAACTTCACTTCCTAATTTTCATTTTGTTCACATGCAGAGGCTTAGACTTAGACCTACGCTGGCTAGTTTAAAAAAATTTTATTTTAAAAAAACTTTCCATTCTACCACTTAACTACCCTTGTACCTCCCTATTCAGTGACATTACCATCCTCATAGCTGTGTGTCTTCAGAGCACAGGCTGCACCTCATTAAGTCAGGCTGACTGCAGGTATTATTTCTCTCTTTTTTTCAGCAAAATCTGCCTCAACATGGGTATGTGTCCTCCAATTTATATGTGTTGGAGTATACCCTCAGTTGTCCCAGTCCTTAGCCTTCCCCATTCAGGGAGCAGATCTCTCACTGCTGCTTCTCACAGGAGTGGGGTGAGGACATTCAAACCTAGGACTGAAAATGCAGCTTCTGTACACATTTTCTCAGATTGTCTCTCTCTGACCTGGGACTTGAAATGTTCTCTCCCAATCCCAGCTCTCCAATAGGTGAGGATCTATCCTACTGCTGTGAGAGAGAACATATTCTGTGTTCCCAGAGGGAGTGGTCCCAGCTGTAGTTTCTCTGTCTATCCCAAACTGTGTGACTGAGTGAGGAGGAGGAGAGAGGACTAGTGTCCAGGAAAGAAATCTCCTACTTTATATTCTTCTACTTCAATCAGGATTTGTAGATTCTCTCATTAGTCCATATCCTCCTCCAGATTTCTGAACAGATCAGAATTGTTCTTTTTTAACACTGAAACTCTGCGGAGAGATTTTCAGTAACTGTTTATGTTGCTATGTTGATGATGCCACAAATTGCATACTTCATCCTGTATCTGTCCGAAATTATTGCTCAAATCAATAGATCATTCATTTAATTGATGTGTGGCATTTAATCATAAGAAAGAACTTCATTTTATTCATCAATAAATGAAACAATAATTTTGTGATAAAAAAAAACTTTCCATTATATTTCAAGCATAGACAGAAGTAAAGAGAATATCAAAAAGTCATGGTTCTCTCAATGCCTTAGATTGAACTTCCTATAGCCTTGCTTTAATTTGGACATTTTTACAGCTTTAGAATTGTAAATTTGCACCTTAATAAATTACCCCTTTTAAAGCTAAACAAACAAACAAAAAATGAGGGAGAAATTAAAACATTTTCAGACAAAAAATCACTGAGAGAATTTGTGACCAAGAGACCAGCTCTGCAAGAAATACTAAAGGGAGCACTAGAGACAGATACAAAAAGACAGAACAGAGAGGTGTGGAGAAGAGTGTAGAAAAGATGACTATGACTAAAGGTAAAAAGAAGGAAAATTAGATATGAGATATAAAATCCAAAAGGCAAAATGGTAGAAAAAAGTACTACCTGTACAGTAATAACACTAAATGTTAATGGATTAAACTCCCCAGTCAAAGGCACAGACTGGCAGAATGGATTAATAAACAGGATCATCTATATAATGTCTACAGGAAACACATCTTAGACCCAAGGATAAGCATAGGTTGAAAGTGAAAGGTTGGGAAAAGATATTTCATGCAAATAATAATCAGAAAAGAGCAGGAGTAGCTATACTAATATCCAACAAATTAGACTTCAAATGTAAAACAGTTAAAAGAGACAAAGAAGCACACTGTGTATGAACAAAAGGAACAATTCAGAGACTCAGAGAGAGAGCAGAGAATGCTGCAGCACCATGAAGCAGAGAGCCCACCAGCCAGCGACCTTTGGAGATGAAGAAGGAAAACGCCTCCTGGGGAGCTTCATGAAACAGGAAGCCAGGAGACCAAGCTAGCAGACGACACCGTATTCTCCATGTGTCTGTCCAGCCGAGAGAGAAGCCCTGACTGTGTTCGCCATGTGCCTTCTCACTTGAGAGAGAAACCCTGAACTTCATCGGCCTTCTTGAACCAAGGTATCTTTCCCTGGATGCCTTTGATTAGACATTTCTATAGACTTGTTTTAATTGGGACATTTTCTCAGCCTTAGAACTGTAAACGAGCAACTTATTAAATTCCCCTTTTGAAAAGCCAAAAAAAAAAAGGAACAATTCAGCATGCAGACATAACAATCATAAATATTTATGCACCAAACCAGAATGCTCCAAAATACATGCGGCGAACACTGAAAAGGGAAATAGACACATCTACCAAAATAGTTGGAGACTTCAATTCACCACTCTCATCAATGAACAGAACATCTAGATAGAGGATCAATAAAGAAACAGAGAATCTGAATAATACAATAAATGCGCTAGACTTAACAGACATTTATAGGACATTACACCCCACAACAGCAGGATACACCTTTTTCTCAAGTGCTCATGATCATGCTCAAGGACAAACCATATGCTGGGTCACAAAGCAAGTCTCAATAAATTTAAAAAGATTGAAATCATACAAAAACGCTTTCTCAGATTACAAAGGAATGAAGTTGGAAATCAACAATAGGCAGAGTGCCAGAAAATTCACAAATATGTGGAGGCTCAACAACACACTCTTAAACAACCAGTGGGTCAAGGAAGAAATTACAAGAGAAATCAGTAAATATCTCGAGGCAAATGAAAATGAAAACACAACATATCAAAACTTATGGGATGCAGCAAAGAGAGAAATTTATTGCCCTAAATGC
Source organism: Tamandua tetradactyla (assembly GCF_023851605.1). NCBI lineage: Eukaryota > Metazoa > Chordata > Mammalia > Pilosa > Myrmecophagidae > Tamandua > Tamandua tetradactyla. The sequence goes on from NC_135331.1 coordinate 13,035,301, forward strand.
CTTTATCAAAAAAGAAGACAGGGCAAAAATTCGGGAATTAACTGTCCACTTGGAAGAACTGGAGAAAGAACAGCAAACTAACCCCAAAGCAAGCAAAAGGAAAGAAATAATGAAGATTAGAGCAGAAATAAATGAAGTTGAAAACATGAAAACAATTGAGAAAATCAATAAAACCAGAAGCTGGTTTTATGAGAAAATCAACAAGATTGATGAACCCTTAGCAAGATTGACAAAAAGAAGAAGAGAGAGGATGCAAATAAATAAGATCAGAAATGGAAGAGGAGACATAACCACTGACCCCACAGAAATAAAGGAAGTAATGACAGGATACTATGAACAACTTTATGCTAATAAATACAACAATGTAGATGAAATGGACAACTTCCTAGAAAGGCATACACAACCAACTTTAACTCGAGAAGAAATAGACGACCTCAACAAACCAATCACAAGTAAAGAAATTGAATGAGTCATCAAGAAGTTCCCCAAAAAGAGAAGTCCAGGACCAGATGGCTTCACATGTGAATTCTACCAAACATTCAAGAAAGAATTAGTCCCAATCCTGCTCAAACTCTTCAAAACAAATTGAAGAGGAAGGAAAGCTACCTAACTCATTCTACAAAGCAAACATCACCCTCATACCAAAGCCAGACAAAGATACTACAAAAAAAGAAAACTACAGACCAATCTCTCTAATGAATATAGATGCAAAAATCCTCAACAAAATTCTAGCAAATCGAATCCAGCAACACATTAAAAGAATTATACTTCATGAAGAAGTAGGATTCATCCCAGGTATGCAAGGATGGCTCAACATAAGAGAATCAATTAATGTAATACACCGTATCAAAGCAGAAAAACCACATGATCATCTCGATTGATGCAGAAAAGGCATTTGACAAAATTCAACATCCTTTCCTGTTGAAAACACTATAATGGATAGAAAAAGAAGGGAACTTCCTTAAAATGATAAAGGGAATATATGAAAAACCCACAGCTAATATCATCCTCAATATGGAAAAACTGAAAACTTTTCCCCTAAGATCAGGAACAAGACAAGGATGTTCACTATCACCACTTTTATAGTCAACATTATTTAGAGATAAGAATGAAGCTGATCAGGTTGGGACTGATGTAATTCAGAACACAGGGGTGAGGAAGACAATGTCTATATTGTAGAACCTCACCTACTCTTTGAGAACAAGGGAAGAAAGGTTTATTTTGTCTAGAATCTAAATTATCTGTAGCACATAATCTAACTCAACCACTCTGGATAGATGGATAGCTCATTTAAACAACTGAAATGCAGGAAGCCCAGAATAAGAAAGAGGGCCTTCAGTCCTGTATAGCTTAATGAATGTCTGGATACATCCTTGAATATATGAAGCAGATAATCAAAAAGTATTGACAAGGTCCCTTGAGGGATGGGAGGAAAAAATATGTAACTATTAAACTTTACTGCTGGAGAAACCCCTGATACTGTGTCAAACATTAGGGACAACCAACTCAATATGGCAAGCCCTTGATCTTGAGGCTTATTCTTGTAAAGCTTATGTACACAGCAGAGAAGCTTAGCCTACCTATAGGAGGACCTCTTTTGTTGCTCAGATATGGCCTCATTCTTTCTAAGCCCAACTCTGCAAGTGAAATCATTGCCCTCCCCTCCCTTCCATGTGGTACATGACATGCAGGGGTGAAAGTCTCCCTGGTGGCGTGGGAGATGACTTCCAGGGATGAGTCTGACCATGGCACCATGGGATCAACAATGCCATCCTGACCAAAATAGGGGAGAAGAAGTGTAACAAATAAGGTATCAGTGACTGAGAGAGGTCAAATGGAGTCAAAACGCTACTCTAGAGATCACTCTTAAATAAGTTTCAGTTAGACATGGCTAGCTATCATAACTTTCCAAACCCCAACCAAAACCATTTCAGCCAATTCTAAATAATACCAAGGATTTAATCCTTGTATGTAAGATTCTACAAAGGTTCCATGCACTAGGGTAACTTTCCAGATACCTACTACCTCCAGATGGGTCACCGGACCAGAGAGGTCCTAGAATCTAGAGGGGCCAGTGTCTCTAGAACATCAGCTCGTTCCATCTCCCTAACACATATTATCGACAGCCCCTTCTAACATGAAAAAGTTAGAGTGGACATAGCCCAAATACCCCTAAAGAATGGGACAGAAAGACCAAAGGTGATGGTAGAGTTATACAGAGAAGGTAGGGTTTAACAAACGAGCATGATTACTGAATCATTAAACTATATTTCTTTTAGTCTTCAGTATCCTAGAGCACCTAGGAGCAAAAACCTATACCTGTGGAATTGTAACCCATCCAAAACTCAAATCTATTCTATAACCAATTGCTGCGATGTGCTTTGAAATTTATTGCTTTTTTGTATACATGTTATATATACAAGAATATTTGTGATGATAAATAAAAAAATATTTATTCCTTCTAACACCCAGTGTTCTGGAGAAGCTGGAAGTAAAAACCTGAGATGATGGTATGGTAGTCCATGACAAACTCTGGGATCTGTCCTGTAACTACTAGTTAAAGAGTTCTTTGAAAACTATTGCTTTGTTCTTTCTTTGCTTTGTATATATCTTGTACTATAAGAAAAAGCAAAAAAAAAAAAAAAAGAGAGAGAGAGAGAGAGAGCCCCCTCCTGAAAGCCAGCTGCCATGCTATCAAGAGGTTCAACCCAGACTACTGGAAAGTGGGAGGCCACAAGGGGAGAGATGCTATAAGAAAAGAAACCATCTTGACTCTCACAGCCCCATTAAGCTCCCAGCTGAATTCACCATGAAGAGGTGAAGAACCATCCAGCTAAGCCCAATCAACGCAAGAATCATTGTTGCTTGAAGTTACTAAATTTTGAGGTGGTTTGTTAAGCAGCAGTAGATAACTGAAATAGCCCCCAAATAAGAGAAATTCTGTGATCCAACAGTTAGATGTCATTTTTTATAATAGTTTAATTTAAGTAAAGCAGGGTATTTTCTATTTCTTTACATCATATTCCTAACTATATTTCTATAGTCTACCTTTTATAATGATCAGTTCTAATTCTATTCTAAGTTAACAAAGAAATTATTTTCAGAGACAAGTACAGCTAATTGGATCCCACTCTTTGATTGCCACTTATTTTTGTCATGCTTCAATGCTTTAGTTGTCCCTCAATGCTAGGTGCCAAGAGGCCTGTTTTGTAGCTCAAACTAAGCTGATTGTTTCATGAACAATAACACAATGGAAAAGTACTGGTGTTCAAGATACCAAATTTTTATTAATGTTTTTTTTTTCTGACTATAAAACTAATAGATGGTTACACTAGGAAATCTGAGAAAAACAGAAAACTATAAAGAGGAAAACAAAAGCCACCACTATTTATCTTTTCTAGGGATAACTAGCTAATGTTTTAAGTTCTAACATTTAAGGAAGTCATAGATAACTTTAGAAGCCACACATCTTTGGGATCAACAAAAGTATATGCCAACCAGGCCAGGCTCAAAATAAGGCTTTGGACAGACAAAACTGTCATGGAGAAAATTTTTTTCTTTTGTGATAATAATAATGTTATCGATAAGGATAAGAATAACTGTTATGGAGGACTGCTTGCTTGATAAATACCAAGCACGTATATTAAGTTATGTGATCCTGTCCTTACAACCTGTAAAAAAGCCACATCATCACCATCATCATCATCATCATTTTCATCATCATCATCACCACAGTTTCACGGGTCAAGTATAAAAGAGATTTTGAAGCAAAGGGAGGGGCTTCAGCATTATCACTGATACCCCTGAATTGCAGAGGCGAACCGGACCCAGGAGAAAATCAGCAATGTAGGTGGCTGCTTATCCCGCAGTATTACAACCCAAATGCATGTTTCCGGATAAGGGAACAAGATAGGGTCGCTCAGGGCTCCTTTTGCCGTGTGTGCGTGTACCGGACGTGCTCACAGATTTGCCACCTTTGTCTATCAAATTCCTTCCCTTTGATTTCATGACAGTGAGCAGAAGCCTAACACTTTAGGCATCAGAATGAGAAATCAGAACTGTATTCAGAAATACCATCCTTGCTATTAAAAGTAGTTGTAACAGAGTATCTGGTTTATCCCAGTTTGAATAGTTCTCAGCTTTTGAAGTTTTTCAAAATAGGACTTTTATAACTAAATTTTTAAAACCTCAGATTTCCTAGTTACTTATTTGCTGTGGATAGCATATAAAATATGCATGTAAGGTTATGTATCTTTATAAATTTTATATTTGCTAATTATGCATACATAAGATTTCAACACTTTAAATTAGACATTTGCTTAAATGAGGTGTGACTTCTACTTTTTGAAATAAATGTTTCTATATGCACTTGCATTGTACTCGGAAGCTGTATCCTTTTGTCCTACTTTCTGGGAAATCCCTTTTTATCTTTTAACCCTTTTATTTATACTTAAAATATTGATAACCACAGTTTTCATTCTAGGAGTTCTTTCTGATTCTCCAATAGTTTCTTTTTTAGGACATTCTGTTCTGTTTTAAGAATGAAATATCTTCTCATAGCTCATAGATTAATCAGTGTTTGCAAAGTTTATTCTGTTCTGTCTACTAGCTGTTGCTTTTGATTTCAATTTATTTTTAATTTTCATATTCGAAGCTCTCCTCATTTGTCTAGCGACCCTTGGTTGTCTGCTCTCTTTTAATTTTTAAGACATTTTATTAAGAAAAATTTTAAGTGTATACAATAGAAGAGAAAATAGCATAATGAGCTCCCCATGCACCCATCACCTGGCTTCAACATTTAGCAATATTTTAGCAATTCTCCTCCCTCCCCTACACATATCCTCAAAAATCTTTGTTTTTTTTCTCTGCTCTTTTTTAACAGTTCAGTACTAATCTGGAATAGTTCAGTACTAATTTGGAATTCTGTGGACATGGTTGAGGCGTGCTTACTGGAAGACTTTATTCATAAATGATTCACTGGGGAGCAAGCCTTTCCCTTAGATGAACCTCAAACATCTCTACAAACCTCAGTATGTAGAGATCTTTTCTCCAGGGTCACTCAGTTTCTTCAGAAAATGAACATCTAGTCTTTTCCCTGGTAGACAGACTCTGATGGTAAGAGCTGTGCGCACCAGGAAGGGGATGACCACACCTATAGAAAGTTACAATCTACAACCCTTGTCTCTCAATGGCTTTCCACCATACCAGATGTCTCTAGTACCTAAGACTCTCTAAGACTGGATGGGGTATATCATCTTACTTCCTCTCAGGATTCCCCTGAACATGTTCTTTTAGTTTTGGCTAAATCCTATATAGATCAGTACTATCCGAAAGAATTTTCTGCAATGCTGGAAACACTCCTGATTTTCACTGTTCAGTAACCCACATGTGGTTACTGAACACCGGAAATGTGGCTTGTACAAGTGAGATACTGAATTGTGAACTGAACTAGATTAGTTTACATTTAAATTGAAACAGTTACACATGGGTGGTGGCTGCTGCACTGGACAGTGCAGACCCAGACTGATCTTACCTTAGTTCCCAGTCTCTTCTCACCCCAAGCTCTCCTTCTCTCTCTGTATTCCAGGCACTCTGACCCTCTTTTATTTTCTAAGACACTCATATTTCCTCTTGCCACGCAGCATGTGTAGTCTGCTCTTGCTAGAATGTTCTTTCCTCCCCTACTCCCCAACTTCTTCATCTGGTCAACTACTACTTTTCCTTTATTACTTAAAATTGTCCACTTGTTTATGGTTAATTTTTTGCCTCTCCACCACTCTAACCTACCCATCAGCCAGAATTTAAGCTCCACTTGAGCAAGGACCCTATCTGCCTCATCCATTACTGTAGTCCTAACACTGGCCCAGCACACAGTTGGCACTCAGCTAATATCTCATGAATGAGTGTCCCCTCCTAATTTTAATTGTCATCTCTCTTAGAGATTTCCATTTTCTACCTATAAAACCCTTTCTTGCTCTTGTAGTTTAATCACACATTTCCAATTGTCCCTTGAGCATTTCAACTTAAATACCCTACTGTCTACATATTAATGCCATCTCCTTTTCAATGCCACATTAGCTTTCAGAAAGCTGGGCACTATTTGTGTCACAGAACTCCCAACAAACAAACCTTCAAAGACATCCAAGGGAAAAATCAGTTTTAAAGAAACAGCGAATACACAGCACATCCTGCAAAGTTCTTAAGTCACTTATATACTGATACAAAGAAAAAGCAAATAGAAACATTTCTGCAATGACATAAAATGAGAAAGTTAAACTTACCACAAGTTCAAAAATGTCCATAAAGACAGAATGTCCTTTAGGTGTTTTCTCATTCAGGCTGGCAGGAGACCAGATCCAATAGAAGTAAGTACCATCTGAAGAAAGGTGCACGGTGCTCATGGTGCTGCCAACAGGAAGATGATTGGCTGGCATTGGCACCACCTGACACACCTGCACAAGAAAGGGAATAAAATCTCATCAGTGGAGCCTGCCCATGCCAAAACAAAACAAAGAAACAAAAAATTTCATCAGTGTGATCTGCAAAGCACTGAATAATTTCATCAGCTCATGATTAATGCTATTAAATTCCAGGGTAAAATTTTACTAAGATTCCTGGTCAAAAGAAAAACTCACATTTATCTCTAAGAATAACATGCGAAAATTATATGGCAAAAATATAAAAGTTCAGGCCACTGTGGCTCAGCAGGCAGAATTCTTGCCTGTCATGCCGGAGACCTGGGTTCACTTCCCGGTGCCTGCCCATGCAAAAAAACAAAATACATACACACACATATATATAAGTTCATATACTGAACAGTGAAATAAATATGAATAGCCATACAAGAGATAAAAGAATTCTACAGATTACTTCAAATTACATTTTTAATCTGAAAAAGAATTTATTAAACACTTTCAACCTACTATGCCTGTGTGTTTTAGCTAACATTTTTTTTAAATACAAAGTTTTCAGGCACTAGCTCTTCCTGAAACTTCCCTATTCATCTTTATATCCCCAGCACCTACATTACAGAATAACTCAAAGCTGTTTAATAAATACAGAGAAAAGGGGGAAAAGGAGGGCAGGTGGAAGGCAAGAGGGAGAGCAGGAAAGAGATAATAGGGGAAGGAGAAAAAAGAAAGAAAAAATGAAGGCACACGAAATACCCTAACTTAGCACGTGAGGGCTTACTGAAATTCATCAAGTCCATCAAGGGAAAAACAAGTATCGGTCTTTTATATTAGGCAAGACAACATGTGTTTCTATACTAAATATTCTTCAGTGTCAGCATAATGAATTAAACTTCACATCATTTCACATTAAATTGGTAGTAACGTACTAATTTCTACTGCTAGAGGTCAGCACTGAAAATAAGGGAAAATGAGAATTAAGGAAACTGCTGACTAGCTTTTTTTTTTTTTTTAAATAAATCCAGGAGTAGTAGAAGAGCTGAAAACCCAAAACTTATTATTAAAATAAGAAGGTCAGATGCCTTCAGCACTGAAGAACGATATTCAGCTATTCCATCTTTGTGGATGAGTCACAAGTTCTCCTAAAGACACTTTGACCCCTCAGTTCATTCCATATGAACTTTTACTAGACTTCTTTTGTCTGCTTCAAAAGTAAAAACTCCTTAGATGTGTAACCATAGTTTGAATTTGTAGGTGCCAGGAAATCTAAAAAGTCTATAGCTATTGATTGGCCTAAGCTGCCCCCTCAATTGCTTCCAATGCACATATCTAGGTAAGTGACCTACATCACGGTTTTCTTGGACACTGTTGAATTTTTTGCAATAACATAGAGAAAAGTGACACAAACACATTGTTTCAAAAGTAAACCATGTTCTGTTATTTAACATCTTTTTAATTCCCTAGCCTACAACTTCTAATTCAAATAAATATGAGATATTTCTCATCTGTCTACTTCAGCAACAAAAAATGAAGTTCCTTGGGCATCTTGTTAATTCATTAATTTTATTAACCAACAATATTGAGCACCTACTATGTGCTCTGGAGATTCAATGTTGACAAGACTCAGACCCTGTTCTCTAGAAAAGGGATAGTTGAGTGACAGACAAAAAGAGATTAAACATCCCATTTAATTCTTAACTCTCACCATTCAGTTCAACTTGGTTGAGGGCAGGGAATTGTAATATAAAGAGCTCAAATCCTAAGGCTGAGAACTATAAGCTCAAGTTATGCTTCTTATTGGTTATTATTGACTGTGATACCTTGGACAAGTTACTTAATCACTCTGATCTACATTCATTCAACTATAAACACTTACTGATTACTTACAATGTGCCTATCCTCAACTGCTTTATCTGTAAGATGAGCCTTCAATAATTACACCTCATAGGTAGGAAAAGGGGAATATGTAAATTACCTAGGCCAGGCTTAGCACAGAGACTTTGATAAACTGTAGTTCCTATTATTGTTATCATTATTAATCAAGTACTCTATGTCTTACACCGCATTGCATCCACTAAAAGTCCATAATTTTTTAAAAAAACTGAAAATTATAAGTGCTGGTGAGGATGAGGACAGATAAATGGTGGGAACTGTTGGTGGAAATGTAAAGTAGAGCAGCCACAGTTAGAAACAGTATGGCAGTTCCTCAGAAATTTAAATACTGAATTACCATATGACCTGTAAATCCCATTTCTAGGTATATAGCCAAATTGAAAGCAGAGAATTGAACAGATATTTGTAAACCAATGTTCATAATAGCTTAATTCACAACACCCAAATGGTGGACACAGCCCAAGAGTCCAACAAAAGATGAATGGATAAACAAAATGTGATACAGCCATACAGTGGAATATTACTCAGCCATAATATGACATGGATTAATGTTGAAAATATCATGCAGAGTGAAATAAGCCAGGCAGAAAAGGGTAAATATTTTATCATTCCATTTATATGAAATACCTAGAATATGCAAATTCATATAGACAGAAAGTAGATAAAAGGTTACCAGTGCCTGGATTGGGAGAGGAGTTAGGGGAAGTTAACGCTTAATGGGTATGAATTTCTGTTTAGAATGATAGAGAAGTTTCGGTAATGGTTGGTGGTAACAGGAGCACAAAATTATGAATTTAATTGATATCAATGAATTTTACACATGAAAGAGGTTTATAATGGGAAATTTTATATTGTATATGCTAATACAACAAAAAATTTTAAAGTTCATACAAATGAACTCTGTTAGGGCATTGTGTTTTGTGTTATATTCTAGGGATGCGAAAATGAAAAAAGACATGGGTGGGAATGGAGAACGAGGGTGAATGTTTAATTGGCATAGAGTTTCTGTTTGGGGTAATAGAAATGCTTTGGTAATGGTTGATAACAATGGTGGCACAACAACATGAATGTAATTAGCACCATTGAATTATATATCTGAAAGTGGATAAAGTGATAAATTTTAGGTTGCATATATATTACCAGAATAAAAATTTAAATAAAAGTAAAGATGAATAAGACAGGATCCAAGCCTCAAGCTGGTAGAGGCAAACACCAGTGCTGCAATAAAGTGCTATGAGTGCACTAAAGATGAGCTCTTAATTCATAACATATTATAATTTAAATCTAGAGTCATTTCAAAGTTGCCTATCCTCAGAGAATAAAAAAAATTTGCAAAGTCCCCTTGGGGGACTAGGACGAATGGAGGAAATGTTCAACTTCCCCATCTGGGGACTTCTTGGTATTCTCACAATCAGTAGGGACAACCAATTCAGTAAGGCTGAACTCTCGATCTTGGGGCTCAACCTTATGAAACGTATTCTTATAAAGAAGAAACTAAACCTGCTTATAATTATGCCTAAGAGTCACCCCTAGAGAACCTCTTGGATTACTCAGATGTGGCCTCTCTCTCTAAGCCAACTCAGCAGGTAAACTCACTGCCCTCCCCGCTACATGGGACATGACTCCCAGGGGTGTAAACCTCTCTGGCAAAGTGGAACAAGACTCTAGGAATGAGCCAGGACCCCGCATCATGGGATTGAGAAAGACTTCTTGACCAAAAGAGGAAAGAGAGAAATGAGACAAAATAAAATTTCAGTGGCTGAGAGATTTCAAACAGAGCCGAGAGGTGGAGGGAGGTTACTCTTATGTATTATATAGATAACCCTTTTTAGTTTATGGTATATTAGAGTGGCTGGAGGTAAGTACCTGAAACCGTTCAACTGTGTTCTAGAAGCCTTGATTCTTTAAGATAATTGACTGTCTAACTACACAGCTTTTACAATGTGACTATGTGATTGTGAGAACCTTGTGTCTGATGCTCCTTTTATCCAGATGTGCTGATTTGAATCTGTTATGTACTCCAGGAAAGCTATGTCCTTTAATTCTCATTCAATATTGCAGGGTGGAATCTTTTTGTATTGTTTCCATGGAGATATGATCCACCTAATTGTGGGTGGTAACTTTTAATTAGATGGTTTCCCTGGAGATGTGTCTATACCCATTCAAGGTGGGGTTACTTACTGGAGCCCTTTAAGAGTGAACCATTTTGAAAAAAGCTTCAGAAACAGAGAGCTACAAGAACCCACGGAGTCAAAAGAATGGACAGAGTCCCTGGGAAGCCATCAAAGATTCCTGGAGAGAAAGCTAGTAGAGGTTGCCATGTGCTTTTCCAGCTAAGAGAGAAACCTTGAACATCAATGACCTTCTTGAAACAGGGTATCTTTCCATGGATGCCTTAATTTGGACATTTTCACAGACTTAGAGCTATAAACTGGCAACCTAATAAATTCCTCTTTTTAAAAGCTGTTCCATTTCTGGTATATGACATTCCAGCAACTTTCAAACTAGAATACCAGGGAATGGACAGATAAGTTAAAAAAAAAAAAAAAAGAATAAAAATACATAACTAATGGGGAGGAATAAAAGGTAAAAAAAATGGGTAGATTGAAATACTAGTGGTCAATGAGAGGAAGGGTAAAGGGTATGGGATGTATGAGATTTTTCGTTTTTCTTTTTCTTTCTTTTTCTGGAGTGATGTAAATGTTCTAAAAATGATCAAGGTGATGAATATACAACCATGTGATGATGTTGTGAGCCACAGACTGTACACTATGGATGGATTGTATGTGTGTGAAGACTTCTCAATAACAATATTAAAAAAAAAAGTTGCCTATCTTGCAGAAAGGCTGTTTAGAACAAACTGAACAGGAAATAATGCCTTACCAAAATAGGGCTTAGTAAAATGAAAAACTTTCTAAAAAGCTCGTATTTATGCCATCTTTGATTCTCTGAAATGTTTGTCTTTTTAAAAAATCATAATAAAAAAAGCTTGTTGTTGGCCTTAGTAACTCTTATAGAGCATATTCACTCAGTTCATATGTGAAAACTCTAAGATATTAGCAAAATAAAGAGAACACCAAAACTATGAAAATTAAAAGGATGCAACTCTGGCAGGAAAATATAGTAGCTGCATTACTTCTGAAGATGTCAGGAACTTTTCTTACTGTATTCAGAATATGAAAGGCAATGCCTTGGATTACCTGAAGAGTATTCTGGTCAATGACCTGGAAAAGGGAGTGAGGCTTATTATCAAAAGAGACAGGCCGGTGGAGAAGACTGCCGCTGCCAAAAGCAACCCATCCTGCTTCCAGCTCCTCATTACGGCAATATACAAAACCTCTGTGGAAAAGAAAGGTACACAGGCTGTGAGTACATGGCTTTGTCTAAAACCCTACTCAAAGCTGAAAAAGACACAAACATTTTCTATCCAATTTTTAATAATGACTAAAGTACGTAAAATATCTAAAAGAGAGTGAATATATTGCATTGATTTTGCAGATGACAATCACACAAATATTAATTTTTCACTACTAATTAGAAAGGGAAAAGGTTTAATCAAATATATACCAAGATCTCAAACTGATTTTCTTTTGGCAGCAATTCATAGATATCATACCTCAATGAAAATCACTGCTAATCCAATGTTAAATACAAGTACAAAGAGATTCAACTAGAAAAATTTCCATTCATCAACAAGAAGAAATCACTGATATTGTTACACAAATCCTGATTATAAGAGGAATTTCTGGTTTTGACTCTATCAGAGTCAAAACAAAGCTAAAATGAATTAAGAGAACAAGAGAAGGGAAGGGAACAGTAATCATTTGAATTTATGCAGACCTGTTATTTAGTTACTAATCTATAGGGAGTCAGTATGTACCCCCAGTTGACATCTTCACAGAAATTAATATGACAGGAAAATGGTCTTGCCAGATCATTCAGCAAGTTCCACGCAACTGACCTGAGAGTACCATGTAATCCAGACCCCAATTTGCTTACTCCTCTTCCAACTGAGTTAGTGGTATACAGGTAAAGACCATCTGCTGTGAGACAGCGTCCCAAGTCAGCATCTGAAATAGTTTTTCACAAGTAAACCATATACATGCTTTTTCAAATAAAATTACAATTACAAAATGCTTTTTCTAATGAAAAATAAAAAAATATTAAGAGGCTGAGTGAGAGATAATCTCTCACTTTTAAAATAAGAACTTTAATGTGACTACTGGGGAAGATAGCCCAAATAAACCAACCAAAATTCATGTGGGACTGGCCACCAAAATCAAGAAAGAGGTAAAAACTAGTTATTTAAGGGACAGACATGGTATGATTACACTTATATGAAGCAGCTAGACTATGGAAACCAATAAGGACAGGAAGTAAAGTACAGATTACCAGGGGCAGTGGGTTGGGGGGTAGGGATTTGATATAAATGAGTATAGGGTTTCTGTTTGGGGTGATGGAAAGTTCTGGTACTGATGGTGGTAAGGATAGCAAAACATTGTGAATGTGATTAACCCCACAGAATATTATGCTTGGGAGTTATAAAAATGGGAAAGTTTATGTTGTATATATGTTGCCCCAATTAAAAATACAAGAACTGGAGAGATATTGACAATTAAATTCAACATATGAGCCTGGACTAGATCTAACAATGAAGGAGAAAAATAAAGGACCTTGGTGGGTGGGACATAAGGAAAAACTAGAATACAGATTGAAAAATTTTTATGACTGTTAAAATTCTTGAACTTGATAACTGTGTGTAAGGTGGTTACAAAAGTGAATAGCCTTGTTCTTAGGAATTGTGCATGGAAGTATTACGTTTAATTAGAACGATATATAAAACTTACTCTGAAATGTTTAGAAAACTGATTGATAGTTGGATCGATAGATTATACATCTTATGTGGCAAAATGTTAAAATTGGTGGATCTGTGTTTCTTGGGGAAGGGATTTGTTGGAGTTCTCTGTATGGGGCTTCCATTATGTTTGCAACTGTCCTGTAAATTTGAAATTATTTCAAAATGAAATATTTCAGAAAAAAAAGTTATTAGCAGGAGAACATGACTCATCTTGACTTTTTTCTTTTTTTGAAAAGTAGATGTACTAAGTCAATTTTCAGCATGCCTAATTCTAACCTGAAAAGACAAAGAGCACAATACTTTTATTACAAATTGCACAGTAGGAAAAGTATAAGCTTTTAAGTGCCTAGGACAGTTGTAGGTGACCCTGGATCTCTTTGAATTTCAGTATTTTCAATTGTAAAATGAGAATAATAATATTTACCTCATGGGGTCCTATAATGGTTAAATGAGATAATATAGATAATATACCTGGTACTGTCTGGTATAAGGAAAGTCAGTGCTACATAAATGGAGAATGATATTTATTGACATACTAATGACACACACCAAATGAAAATCTGCTACAGTGTATTTTGCATCCAGAGAGTCTAATTTTAGTTTCTGAAGCAACATAATACAAAAGGGTAGTAACTCTTCTATTTAAAAACAGCAACTATTTCCCCTTAGCTATCTTCCCCAAGCTAAAAGAAACAATCTCTCTTTATATATGACAGAAAATGGCTTACTAACTCATATTCCGAAGACTACTACTACAAAAAGAGAGTTTATGAATAAAACTTTGCATTTATTTTCATAATCATTCCACTCACTATGTTTAAGTGGAATTTGTCTAACTGCAGCATGTCATATTAGAAGAAATCTAATGCCATACCATGTAAATTAGTACAAAGTATGTTGTTATCTTAAAAATTCAATGTACTAATACAAGATAAGTAGGACCTATAGTTACTGGTTCCTCAAAAAAAAAAAAAAGATCAGTTAAAGTAGGTAGTCATTTTCAAACATTAATTTCATACCTTAACTAAAGCTTACAAATATACATTCATTCACTAATCTTTAGATGCAGGCACAAGGCCCACTGAGTATGGGTCAGGCTAGGGGTGGGAGTGAAGGGAGATGTGCTGGTTTGAAAGGATGTATGGACCCTGAAAAGCCATGTTTTAATCAAAATCCCATTTCGTAAAGGCAGAACAATCCCTATTTGATACTGTATGCTTGAAACTGTAATCAGATCATCTCCGTGGAGATGTGATTAAATCAAGAGTGGCTGTTAAACTGGATTAGGTGACATGTCTCCACCCATTTGGGTGGGTCTTGATAATTTTCTGGAGTCCTATAAAAGAGGAAACATTCTGGAGAATGAAGGAGATTCAGAGAGAGCAGAGAATGCTGCAGCACCACGAAGCAGAGAGTCCGCTAGCCAGTGCTTTGAAGATGAAGAAGGAAAACACCTCCCGGGGAGCTTCATGAAACAGGAAGCCAGGAGAGAAAGCTAGCAGATGATGCCATGCTTGCCATGTGCCCTTCCAGCTGAGAGAGAAACCGTGACTGTGTTCACCATGTGCCTTCTCACTTGAGAGAAACCCTGAACTTCATCGGCCTTCTTGAACCAAGGTATCTTTCCCTGGATGCCTTTGATTGGACATTTCTATAGACTTCTCGGCCTTAGAACTGTAAACTAGTAACTCATTAAATTCCCCTTTTTAAATGCCATTCCATTTCTGGTATACCGCATTCCAGCAACTAGCAAACTAGATCAGGAGAATAGATCAAACAAGGTTACTGTTACCTGGGAAGGTTGCCCTCATCGAGGATGAAAACTGAAGGGGTGGGCAAAAGAGGCTGTGATACCACAACTAATTAACACCAATTTCTTAGAGACTCACTTTTGTTAAGTTTTTCTAAAACATTCAACATTTTTATAGAAATAATTTCCTAGTTTTAATTATTTTTGCGTTCGTACTTAATTAGATATGCAAGACCACCAACTACAATAACAAACAAGTGTGGGAGCAAGGCCACCTCTCAGTCAGCCTGCGACTTTGCTGGTGGGCGTATGAGCAGATATGTCAAAAAGAACGTACTATCCCCCACTGGCTGTGGGTTTGGTGTGCCACAACATGTTTTACAGGGAAATGGAGATGCCTGATGCACCCAGAAAATCACTTAAATGGAGATCAATTAAGAAGGCTTTTGCCACTTTAACTGAGATAAGTGTGATAAACTGACATAAAATACTGTGCAACTGTGTAAAAATTTAAGCCAGCCCAGGTAGTTTAAAGGAGACACTGATGAATTAATTTTCACTTGAACCTTTTCTTTCTTTGCTTTTAGAACTTAAGGGTTCATCAATACACACACAAAAAATTGTAACAAGAAATAGTATCAAGTAGCAAGACCTGAAGCTTTATCATCAGGCAAAAAATGTCAACTTGAAGCTCCCATGCCCAAATTCAAATACCCAGGAGCCAATTTAAGTAATTCATGCCTCCTGCAAGAGTGTGTGATGATACCTTTTCCTTCTGATAGTAAAACCTACCATTTAACTAAAAACGATTTTCTTCTCTCACAGAGTATCAGCTTTTACATTTTTATTGATAAAAGAAGACAATGAACACACATTAAAGGAATCTCAAGCTTTAATTAAAAGGAACACAAAACAATTATGGAAACTATTCTTTCAAATCTTAGTATAAATCACAGTAAAAATGTAAACCCCTTACATTACCTTTATTTTCAGAACTGGAGCCAGTGTTGCTATCTGGAGCAGGCAACATGTCTTCATAGCCCCAAGATACTATGTGTTTGCCTCCAAGCAAACATGATGGGGATCCAGGTCCTCCTTCCAAAAGCAATAGCCTATAAGGGTAAGAGGGTAAATCACAAGGACATCAAGACTATCCCTTTGGGCAAGAAAATAAGTCTCCCTACCACCAAAAAGTGCAGAAAACTGAAAATATTATACATTGAAAAAGATCTTTGCTACATATATATAATTACATATATACAATTTTAATAATTTCAAACTTATAGGACAGTCACAAAAATAACACAAACTCCACTCAAAAAACTCCAGCATACACACATGCCCCCGAATACAGAGATCCACTGATTTTAATATTTTGCCACTTTGCCCTTTTTACCTTTCCTTCCTTTCTTCCTATCCTTCCTTCCTTTCTTGTCTTTCAGTCTTCCTTTCTTCCTTTCTTTCTTTCTTTCTCTATCTTTTCTCTCTTTGTTTCTATATCTATCTACTATCTAATTTCTGAACATTTGAAAGCAGGTTCTAAACATCATAATCGCTGAACAAATAATACTCCTATACATCTTTTCTACAAACAAGGATATTCACTTGTGTAATCATGCTAAGTGCAGTTATCACATTCAAGAAATTTAGCAATAAAAAAAAAGAAATTTAACACTGATATAAAGCTTCATTCTAAATTCCAATTTGTTCTTGTTTCCCAAAAATGTCCTCTTGTGCCTTTCCTCCTCCATTCTTAGGTATCATTCAGTGTCATGCATTGCCCTTAACTGTTTTTCTCTCTTTAGTTTATCTTTCTTTCTTTTCCAATTGTGGAAATATATATACAACATAAATACTCCCATCGCAATACCTACCAAGCATATCATTACGTGGGATTGATCACATTCACAATGTTGCAGTACCCTCACTACCTTTGACTACTAGAACTTTCCCTACACTCATTTTGCATTACCTCCCCATTTACTTCTTCTCTCCACCCCTGGTAACCAACGTATACTTTACTTTCTGTCTTTATGTGTTTACATATTCTCTGATCTTTTGTGTATATGTGCTTACCATGGGGCTTAAATTTAACATCCTAAATCTGTAATAATTTCATTTGCTTTGATACCAAGTTAACTTCAACGTCATATACAAACTATGTGTTTATACTCTTTCATGTGGTTTTTGTCATAAATTACATATTTAGATATTGTGAATCTACCATTGATTTATCATTACATTTTATGTATTTGCCTTTTAAATCCTGTAGGAAGTAAAAAATGGAGTTATAAACTAAAAATACAACAGTACTAGCATTTATATTTACTCCTGCCATTATCTTTACCAGAGATCTTTATTTTTTCATAAGGCTTTAGTCAACTGTCCATTGTCTTCTCAACCTGCAGAATACATGTGCGCATTTCTCATAGTGTAGTGATCAAATCAGTAAGCTTTGGTTTATGTGGGAATGTCATAATCCCTCCCTAACTTTTAAAACATTTTTTATTATAAAATATAACATATATACAAAAAAAGGAATAAATTTCAAAGTACATTGTAAGAAGGAGCTATCCATAGAACAGATTTCAAATTTGGTATGGGTTACAGTTCCACAACTTCAGGTTTTTCCTTCTAGCTGCTCCAAGATACTGGAGACTAAAAGAAGTATCAATATATGATTCAGTAGTCATATTCTTTTGTTACAGCCTATCTTCTCTGCTGTAACTCCTCTTTCTCCTTTGATCCTTCTCCCAATCTTTAGTGATATTTGAGATATACCCATTCTAACTTTTCATGTTGGAAAAGGGGTATCAACAAAATGGGATGGGGGGTGGAACTAGTTGATGTTCTTGAAGAGGCTGACCACTCTGGGTTTCAGAACTTACCTGACCTAGGAACCACTGGGAGGTTATATGTTTCTGGAAAGTAATCTTAGTGCATGAAACTTTTGTAGAATCTCAGGTAGAGCCCTAGGCATTCTTTAGAGTTAACAGGAATGGTGTTGGTTGGGTTTGGCAAACCATGGCAATTTGCGGTATCTAGCTGACACTTGTGTAAGAGTAGCCTCCAGAATAGCCTCTTGACTCTATTTGAACTCTCTTGCCCACTGTTACCTTATTTTGTTACATTTCTTTTACCCCTTTTGGTCAGGGAGACATGTTGATCCCACGGTGCCAGGGCCGGCTTCATCCCCAGGGAGTCATGTCCCATGTTGCCAAGGAGACTTTCAACCCTGGATATCATGTCCCATGTTGCCAGGGAGACTTTCACCCCTGGATATCATGTCCCACATAGGGGGGAATCCCTCCCTCAATTTTGAAATACTGTTTTGTTGGATATAAAATTTTCGGTTGCTTTCCGTACTTCAAATATGTTTTCCCACTGCTTTTTTGCCTTCGTGGTTTCCAATGAGAAATTGGCACTTAATAGTATTGAGGCTCCCTTGTATGTGATGTGTTGCTTTTCTCTTGTGGCTATCAGAATTCTCTCTTTTTCTTGGACATTCAACAGTTTGATTATAACATGGCATAATGCGGGTCTATTTGGGTTCAACCTGTTTGGAGCAATTTGGATGAGTATATTAATGCCTTTTGTTAACCCTGGGAAGTTTCCAGCCATTATTTCTTTGAATATATTCACTGCCACTTTCTTTCTTTTTTGTTCTGGGACTCCACAATGCATTTATTGGTATGCTTAATGGGTACCACAAGTTCCTCAGGCTCTGTTCACTTTTTTCTCATTCTTTCTTCCTTCTGCTCCTCAGACTGGATGATTTCATTGTCATCTTTGAGTTCACTGATTATTTCTTCTGCCAGCTCCAATTTGCTGTTGAACCCCTCTAGGGAATTTTTTTTCTATTTAATTGAGGGTTTATTGGAAGAAATTTTTCTAATAAACATGATAACTGGAAATGTAGTTTTGGACTATAATAAGAAGTTTTTTATCAAAGTTAAATTTCAACTGATTCTACGATCACATATAGTATCTGAAAGCTTACACTAAAGACTTAGGAAGCCCTCATTGTATAATTTATGATTTAACTGTGAAATATCACTAATTCAAATATATGAACACCATTTTGCCTGTAAAATGTATAGGACATTTTTGGGAGGTAGGGAGTGGGTGCGCAGGCCAAGAATCAAACCCACATTTCTTTATGGCAGACAAGCATTCTACCACTGAACCACCTGAGTATACGACATTTTAACAATTCACAAAATGCTAATTTTGGACAATAACTTTTAAGAAATTAAAAATCTTTAAAACTTCTAAAGCCATAGAAAATCAAGTGGATTTATTTCAGATGTAGAGAAGAAATCAATGGAATTTTCAACTATCAAGTATAAATTTTTCCTTAATGAACACAGCTTATATCTAATTCTTAAAGATACTATTTTGGAGCCAGGCAACAACTATAAATAAAAATATTATTATTACTATCTTGGTTATAATTTAATGAATCAATTATGTAATCTAGCCAACAATACAGGTAGCGTACATTATGTCATGTATATAAAATTGATACAGAAATCATCTAAAAGCTTTGAAATATAACTGATGGATTTTTGTATTTATAAACTAATGACTTTGGGAGTAGACAGGAAGAACAAAGGTACTTAAAGAAATCACACATCCTAAAATCTACAATGATAGGGAAAAACTACTAGATACTAGTTTTAAACACCCACGTTATAATAATGTAATATAAATCAATCATTTTAAGTGATCTACAATATTTTTAAACATGCAATATAAATTACAAATACATATAACAACATTGCAACAACTAAAAGAAAAGAAAGATGTAGAAAATCTTTATAATAAAATTATTGCATTTAATGACATTTTCTTGAACAAAAAGTAAAATCATCAAATTGCTTAATTTACCAACATAAACAATACCTTTTCAAATTAGAGGAAATTTATGTATGTATACACCATCTTCTAACAACAAAAACAAGGAAGTTAAAGTCCTATAGTTTGTCTGATTTAGATGAGGTAATCATGGAAGTAAAAGGATATTAAAAGTTATTTATTTTATCATCATGCACACTTAAGTAAAGTATTATGCCTTCCACCAAAAATTATTTACACCCATTTATTCAGTTAAAAACACTAGCTTGAAGAGGTACTAATATATTTCATTTATAATTATTTCTCTACAGCAATCAACTGTTCATATTTGGAGCATGTTGAATAAAATATTGTCTCATATGTCTCTTTTGCTTTTTTAAGTTTCAACCATTAAAAGTTCAAAGTACTTGGGAAGAATCCTGATGTCCTGAATGAACTGGTGAATATGTTAAAATCAAGCAGTGTGTTTGTGTCCTGAAAATACTCTTAAATTCACACAAATGTTGCTTGGGTTGTAGAGCTCAGATTTCTCCTACTGGCACTAAGATATCTGAAGATCATTTGTTATGAAAGATTCATACCAATTTTGTTTTGTTCCTTCTTCACTAGCTGCTGGACTTCCTTTCCCATTTTCTACCTTCGTTGTTCTGCTTCTCTTTTCTCAGTCTGCTATTTTCTTTTTCTTTTAGTCATAATCATTTATTAAATCCTAATTTCTCAGTTACAAGCCCCTCCCTCCCATTTGATCATTTAGGATATATGGGCAATGACAATTCTAACTTCTCTGTGCTGAAAATGGTTGTTGAAATTATGGGGTGCAAGAATGAAACTGGTTGATGATCCTGAAGAGATGGGGTTTCAGAGCTTATCCTGAACAGGAGCCATCTGGTGGCTCTAAGTTTCTGAAAAAAATAAAGTTAACAGGTAAAACTTTTATAAAGTCTTAGACAGAGTGTATTCTTTAAAGTTTTCAGGAATACTGTTGGTTGGGGCTTGCAATAATATGGAAATTTGCAATATTTGGCTGAAGCTTGCATATAAGTAACATCCAGAATGACCTCTCAACTGTATTAGAAATCTCTTAGCCACTGAAATTTTATTTTCTTTCATTTCTCTTTCCCCTTTTGGTCAAGAAGGCATTGTCATTCCCACAATGCCAGGGTCAGGCTTATATCTGGGAGTCATGTCCCATGTTAACAGAGTGACTTTCACCCCAAGAGTCATGTCCCACATAGGGGGGAGGGTAGTACATTTATTTGCAGAGTTTGCCTTAGAGAGAGAGCAAAAAAAAAGGTTCTCTGGGGATGTCAGTCTGTTATTTTCTGCTGCCTCAGAACTTCTTCTGTTTGTTGCTTCTTCCTTCAATGCATTGGTATTTTCTTGCTATAAATCTAAGTTACCTAATTCAGGAGATTGATGAATAAAAGGCATATCTTGCATAGCTGCTAATCTACTAGAGAAATCTGTGCTACCACCTTGCATGCTAAAATGTAAAGCTTCTCTCTTCTTAGTATCGATTTTCTGATTTTCCTTATGGTTGGTGTCATGTCCTTAAAATAGTCAGGTTCCAGCTGTTCCAGAGCATTTGTTGGTTGCCACATTCCCATTCCCTCCTTCAATCTTTATACTTGTTGGTATAAACAACAAGGAAGTCCACTTTTTAACATCTGTCTGCTTAGGAACTGGTGAATAATCAACTGGAGCTGGCAAAGTTATTTGGCTTAATTTCCATCCTCTGCCAGATCTGCATATTAATCTCTGTAGGAATGAGAACACTGTTGCTAGGCAGGTACAAACTTGAAATAACGAGAACTCTGTGACGGCCATGGCAGGAATCCAAATCCACTGTATAGATGAGAAAAATGACATAAGCATTTTCAGTTTACATTATGTGAAGCCATATGAAATGCTCTAGTGGCTGGAGGGATGCTGGGTGGGCTGGGATTTGAATTTGGGATTCAAATTCAATTTTCTCTTGGGAGGTGCAGGGCTTGTAGAGAGAAGAGAGGAGGAACTGGTGAATTTCTCTGCTGGAGGAACAGTTGGGGATTGGTTCTTGGGGTTCCGGCAGTCCTGTCTCCCCATATGTGAGCAGAACATGGTCAGGGCTGCATGCCCAGGCCCTATTCCAGTCACAGTTCCTTCACCCCGGAGTTCACCATGCTGACCTAGAAACAGCCCTCTAGGGAATTTTTAATTTCTGTTAGTGTGGTCTTCAGCTGTTTGGTTCTTTTTTGTTTTTCTTGAGGTGCATGGTCCGGGAATCGAACCCGGGTCTCCCACCATAGAAGGCAAGCATTTACCACTGAACCACTGTTTGGTTCCTTTTTATAACTTCCATCTCTAAAGTGATATTCCCTTTATGTTCAACTATCATTTTCCAGATATCCTTTAGTTCTTTGTTCATATTTTCCTTTAGCTTTTTGAGCATATTTAGGATCTTTTTTTTTTGAAGACTATCTAGAATGTTTCAGTTGTGATTCTCCTCATTGATGGTTTCTAATGCTTTGATCGTCTCCTTTGCCTGGGTCACCCTTTCCTGTTTCTTTGTATGTTTTGTAATCTCTTATTGAAACCTGCACACTTTTATATTTTGATTTGCTATTGCTAGAATTTAAACTTTGAGGCATCTGTTGTTTAAGCCTATATCCAGCTAGTATTACGAAAGGGCTTTCCTTCAATGTTAGGAGCTAATAAAAAGAAAAAAAACAAAAGGAAAAAAACACCTTTCCAGTTTTGAGGATTGCCCTGTGCAAGTGCTCTCCTTCAGAACTTATCCATATGGTGATTTCAGAAAATAGCTTAAGGCCAAAGTGTTAGGGGCCTCCCTGATCCTTTCTGCTCATGCATCTTGTCTAGGGCATTGGCAGGTGGCCCTAGGAATTCCCCTGTCTACACAGTTCTGATGTCTCCTCTTCCCTAGAAACATTTCCTCATGATCCTGGCACTACACTATGTCCTCCAGCCAACAATCCCTTGCCCCAGGCAGCCACTTGACTGTTCTCCCACAGCCATTTTGTAGAAGAGCTCTATGAGCTGCCTTCTACACACAGGGCTAGTTCTGGGATGGCAAGTCCCTCAGACTACCACCACAGAGACTGGGCCAGACACACATGCTCCCATTATGTGCACAAGGATTACTCTGCTCTCTCCAGAACCAGGCATCCATACTGGGAGCATGGGCCAGCTTCATGCCAAGGTGATGAAGGGCTGGAGAAGCACCAGCTAGGGCACCAAGAGTTACAGCCACTTTTTGTTCCTGCAGATTTTATTGACATATATTCATTTATCATATATTTCATCCAAATTATACAATCAATATCTCACAGTTACATGATTTAATTGCACAATCAGTATCACATTCACTTTCAGACCATTTTCAATACTGCAAAAAGAAAATTATCAGATAGACACAAAAAAGAAAACCCAAACACCCCATATCCCTTATCTCCCCCTATTATTGACCACTAGTATTGGTATGGTACACCAGTTACTGTAGCTTGAACCACTTTTAAATACAATTTTTTTCCATTCAACATTCCACTCTGCTATTGTAGTCCTTGAACTGTTTTCTGGAGCATTGAAAAAGACGTTTATGCCAGTTCTTGGTGGATGTTCAAAGCTTCTGTGGGGGAGGGGAAACAGAGAGCTAAAGCTTCTTTCTCCATAATCTTGATCCCAAAATAAGTTTTTAAATAAAAAAAAAAGACTATAAAACCATGTTTATAGAAATACTTTTAAAACTTTACAACTGTGTGTGTGTGTGTGTGTGTGTGTGTGTGTGTGAAAGAGAGAGGGAGTGCACATGCATAAGAGAGGGCATGGGGGATGGAGGTATGAATTAGAAGCACATACACTGAAACATTTAGGAGTGGTTATGTCTGTGTGGTAAGATTATGGATGATTTTCACATTGTTCTTTACACTATTATGATTTCAAATTTTATAATAGGGATTCATACAAGCTATTGCATCTTTTAAAAATAAAAAACAACGAAAAATAACATGTTCTAGGAACTCTTTCATAGAAGGAAAGATGAGACAGACATAAAATCATAACTTAAGAAAGTAAATATGATAATACACTTACTAAAAATATAAACTAAACATTTTATCATTATATTTGCCCTATTAAGGGCTAAAAGTTTGGCAATCTACTTATTAAAAGAAACTTTAGGAATAAATATGCCATGTTTAGAAGGAGGTTAAGGGTTCAAAGTGACTTACCTATACAATACATCAGCTACAGGCAGAGACCCTAGATCAGTCTGTTTCTGTAATAGATGAACTGTATGCACAAAAGTTTTCAATGATCCCCTAAAAATAAAAGGATGGAACAGAAAATCATCAAATTTCAAAGTCAAATGCTAATTTTACTAACCAAAATGTATCCATCTTGTTTCTGCCAATCAGAAGATACGTTATACAAAATATACTTAATTCCTACCTATTATCACTGACTCAAACAAAAAGTTACTGAGTGACCATGACAATTATGAAGAGAAGCAGAATCCATCGGAGTTAGGTGATAGGATTAAGATTGTACAGCTGGTGAGTGGCTGAGCTAGGTTTCAGAACCCATTTGTCTTGATTCACAACTTGTGCTTTTTATCTCTGTGCTGCCTTCCTCCCTTATACTATTTTATACTCTCTTTATTCTCTGAGCACCAGAGATAGTGAAAGGGACAATTAAGGGCATGTTCTGCTTGTAAAGGTAAACAATTTTCCCCTAATACAAAAATTCAAAACATAGGTTCCAGCACAAAGAACATGTAATGATTATGTTCAGATACTGTTTTCATCACCAAGATACTCTCTAGACCACAAAAGAGGTCTCATGGTGTAAGGCTACTTTTAAAGTCTAACAGTATTTCCAGGCTTCTTTTTTTCTACATCTTTGTTAAGTTCATCTATTTCCTATAATATCTCACTGCACTCTGTCACATTAAATAGGACCAGGAAGAGGTACATTTAAATAATTAATACTTTGCGCTGAGAGGTGTTCCTTCTGCATCTACCCCCCATACCTTGGCCCTGTGAAACATACCATTCTAATACTTGCAAGATTTACCACTACAGCGATATCTTTTTGAATCCCTAGGCTCTGGGGTCTTGGAAGTCTGTAATATGGTATGCAAGATCCAAAAGAAGGTGCTTTTAAGCTATATAAGACTTACCTGGCCAGATCCCAAGTATAAATCACCACAGGAACAATTCCTGAACTAAATGATTGCCTATATCAGATGGGCTGACCTTGGTTTGTTAGCTTATTCTCTTAGTTAAAGCTTTAATTACTGGGTATCATATGCTTAAAACCCAAAAGAAATGGAAAGCCTAATACCAGGCCAAGTAGGTCTAGAGTCCTCTTAATTGTCCCTTTCACTATCTCTGGTGCTCAAAGAATCAAGAGAGTATAAAATAGTACAAGGGAGGACGGCAGCACAAGTTGTGAATCAAAACAAATGGGTTCTGAAACCCAGCTCAGCCACTCACCAGCTGTACAATCTTAATCCTATCACCTAACTCCGATGGATTCTGCTTCTTCATCTGTCTGACAGAGATACCTCTCTGAGGTACAGTGTGGTCAAAACAAAAGGGTAAAAGCACTGGAAACTCAAAAGCTAGTAGCCAACTGTAAGGTATTCTTACCTGCCAGTTTGAATCAGATGCTAAGAGTACAATTTAAACTCCCTCCACTGCTCATCAGGCTCTTTGTGATCTGGGCTCTGTCGGCCTCATCTCCTATCCCCTTGCAATTTTAGGGGCCATATGCCTTGCTTACTGCTTTACCCTCACTGCCTAGATGAGTGTCCTGCACATGGTAAATGAGCAGTACTTATTTGCAGTATAAATTACCCTGAGTAACTCAACTCTAAGCTCCATAAAGGATAGAGACCATGAGTCACTATGTGAAAGACCTAGCAAAATTCCTGATAAAAGATGCTCAATATATATTAGTTGGTTGAACAAATATATAAACTATGTAATCGTAATTTGTAGGAAAAAATGTGTTTTCTTTGAGAGCATCAAACTCAAAAGTTCAATATGACCCTAATATCCCCTTTAAAGGGATCATCTAACACTGAAAGGCACATAAATTTTAAGGGAATAAAATCCAATACAAGGTGATAATAACAGCAATGGAATGAAGGAACCATCTAAAATTTTCCAAGAAGAAAATAAAAACATTCATTTCAATATTTCTGCTAAATGGAATTTGGATTTCAAGTGCACAAAGCAATTTCAATAATTCTCTGTGGTACAGACAGAATTGGGGCTCATAATAAAAAAGTATTATGATCCAATGTTAATAACATAAGATCCTTGATACTAAAGAGATGGTAATTAGTCCTAACATCCTAAATTAGTTTCACGATGGTCCTACCTAAAAGTAAACCTTTTCAGAAAAAGATTTTTTTTGCATTGATAAATCAATTCAGGGCTCAAAATTTTCTTGTGTACATGAAAAATATGAGTCAATCCACTGTAAAGTCTTTATAGGGAAACCTACTTCAGTACTACCCAATAATGTCTCCAGAACTATGTGTCAGGATTTCCACAATCAACAACAGTCTTTAAGAATTTAAAATTAGGCTTATGACAGCTTGATCAGAGCAAAGAAACTGACATAAATATTGGTAACATTCGCTTTATAAATAGCTTGAGATTCAACTATCTGAAGATTCAACTTTGAAACCATAAAGAGAAAAACAGGAAAAGAAGCCTTATAACTAAAAACTTTAGAATCCTCCAGGAAGAATTTTCCCACATACGCTTTGCTTAAAAAAAGAAAGATCCCAACTGAAGAAAAATTTCTGAGGAGGGAGGGACAGAGTAGTGACACCAATTTGTCAGGCCATAATCCTAACTGGTTTCTGTTCAACTAGCCCAGAAGAAAGCAAAAATAGTGAATTTTTTTTCTGATGACTCTGTGCCAGCGAGGGTTACTGGGTGGGAAAATGTTTGCATCCTTTCCTGGAAAAGCAACTCCAAGCACATTTCCTATTGACAGTGGATCAATAGCATTAACTTGCTCATGGACAGCACAATACCAAATCGTTTTTTTTTTTTTAACATGGGCAGGCACCAGGAATCAAACCCGAGTCTCCAGCATGACAAGTAAGAACTCAGCCTGCTGAGCCACCATGGCCTGCCCACAATATTAAATCTTGATATATATACAGAGAGATCTTTCAATTAAATCGATGTAGGCAAACATCAGCGCCCAGAAATATAATTTGTGGCCAAATCTTTGTGACCGAGTCCAGGTAGGACTAACTTGTAGGCACACTAACTAACTTGTAGACACACTCCTCATATACAGGATTGGAAAAAAAGTAAAAGCTCTACACAGAGACATAATATCCTCTGCAAACTACCTGATCTAAAACAATAAACATCTATGGAGTAAGTAAATAATGGCAAGGACTGAGTCTCCGTTTTAAGCTGTTTAACCTGTTATCACGGTTTAGCAAAAAGAAAATCTGAATTTGGGTTCCAGCTCACTCACTTGGTATAAAGTTTTAGTGAAAGCATCTTAGGTACTGCCAAGGACTGTAAAATTCAAAACTGAAAACAAAGAAGGACTTCTGAATGTTAATACTTTCATTAGCTATGTTTGCCCCTTAGTCACTCATCCAACCCAGGAAGTTAGAAGGTAACCAAGTAGTACAATTGATTTTCCTTACCTGGCACAAGCCAAAGCTACCAGGGCGGCAGCAGCATTTTCTTTCTGCTTATATGGGATGTGTCGGCCTGTTTCAGAAGTCTCCTCGAGCCAAGAGCACAGCAAAGTTTCAATTCCATTGAGACAGTCAGCAGGCTCCTTGGTCAAGCTCAAAGGCTGGCAGTCGCGAAGGCAGTTCAATAGCACCTCAGCAGTTATGTTACAGAGAGAAGGGTCTGTTCTACTCTGGGACTGGATAAGAGGGAAGACCAGCAAGAGGCCCATCCGTGATGTGAAGGGAGCTTGCTCAGGTTGCTGCAACAAGCCCTGGCGTTTGAGGAGGGCCAAAGTTTCTTCATCACCAGAACTTTCCCTTTCATGCTGTTCTTCCAAGGCGAGCTGGCGCTGGGCATTCCAAAGTCCTCGCAAGGCATTCAGGCGGTATTCAAGCAGGCGGGCATAGGCATTGCTCTGATTCCCACAAACAGAGCGTAAACGTTCTGCTAATTCTGTAGGGTTCTTGGTCTCAAATGTTAAAATCTAAGGAAAAAAACAACAGAGAAGATGTTGGCATTTAATGGTCATCTTTGGAAGCAAGTATGTGCAATGATATCTAAAAACAGGCCACAAAAATTATTTTAACTGCAATCAAATATGAAAATATGAACTGCAAAGCAGTTATTTGCAGATGGAGAACTCTCTCTCCTAACATTTCTGCTAATACTCCTTTTAAAACTGACATTAGGTTTTTCTAAATGAAAGAACTCAAATTACAATAGAATACAGATAAGCATGAAAATCATAAATTAATACAAGTAATTTCTTTTTTAACTGAAGAATAAATATTTATTATATGTTCTTGAGTTATAAATAGAAGTCTCTAACTCTAATTACCAGGAGGTAATTACCAGGAGGATTATCAATAAAAATCTTTTTTTTTTGGCTTTTAAAAAGGGAATTTATTAAGTTACAGTTCTATAGTTCCAAGGCCATAATATCCAAACTAAGGAATCCAGGGAAAGACACCTTAACTCAAGAAAGGCCTGTGGGTCCAGAACACCTCTGTCAGCTAGGAAGGAACGCAAAGCTTTGCAATCCGTTTTTTATTGTTCTTTGACTGAAGAACTCTTCACTCTTATTACTGTTATTCCATCATTTCATTTTGGGACATGCTATAGATTTATTCAGTTAGAATTCATAGAGGAATCAACACTATTTTTTTTGCCAAAACACAATTCAGGAAGCTTCTTCTAGATTTTCAGAAGCTGGGAGAATATAAAACTATGAAATCTTCAATCAGCTACGAAAGGAAACAGATCTCAAGAAGAATCAAAGTAAATTTCTGAAGCAAAGTGTTTATCCATCTAAATGTGACTAGGTTAGAATGAACAGACTACTATAACCAACAAACAAAAGGAGGGCAATCTGAGAACAAGCTCATTTAAACAGATTATCAGGCATAAGAAGTGTCCGGTTCTCAGTAGACCAAAAAGTCAGGGAAGAGGCTTGGAGTAAAAGCAAAGAAAATTCTGTCAAGTCATTGACTCTAGCATTAAAAAAGATCAGAGTTTGCTGTATTTCTCTCACAAACCTGAAAAAGGGACTTTCTTCCATCTCAGATTTTGTCTTTATAAGTTCCGAGAACACAATAAAATAAATACAAACTTCCAAAAGCAATGTAAACACAGTAACTGTGCCTTCTATACATTGCTTACTATATGCAAGCCAAGGAACTGAATTGAAAAAATGCTCACATTTTAAAAACAAAAAATACCAATTTAAAAACATAATCACGGGGCGGGCCGCGGTGGCTCAGCGGGCAAAGTGCTTGCCTGCTATGCCGGAGGACCTCGGTTCGATTCCCGGCCCCAGCCCATGTAACAAAAACAAACAAAATACAATAAAACAAGAAAATGTTTAAAGATGTTTCCCTTTCTTCCTCCCTTCCTTCCTTCCATCCTTCCTTCCTTCTCTCTGTCTTTCCTTCCAAAAAAAAAAAAAAAAAAAAAAAACATAATCACATGTGTAACTCATTGAACTGATGTGAAAAAATGTTCATGGTTTAAAAAAAAATTCAAAATTCTGAGCCAGCTTATTAGATTAGAACTGGTAACATTCAAATGCCTTAAAATTTCAACCAACTACTTAGAAATAAAAATAAATGAACTATGTCGATTTCCAGTTCCTGCCCATGTAGAAAAAAAAGAGAGAGAAAGAAATGAACTACTGATACACACAACAACTTCAATGAATTTCAGTGGTATTTTGTCAAGAGAAAGAAGCCAATCACAAAAAGGTGACACTCTACATGATTTTATTTATATGATGTTCTGAAAAAAATAGTGCTGGACAAGATCAGCGTTTGCCAAGGCTTAGGGATACAAAGTGACTATACAGACATAGTATAAGGGAGTTCTGTATCTTGCGTGTGAAGCAGTTACATGAATCTACACATATGCTAAAATTCATACAACTGTACACCCAAAAAAAGGTCCATTTTTTTTAATCCATGATAATTTTAAAAATTATTAGGAAAAAAATTCCAACCAGGATACAGCTGTATTCAAATAGGTATCACTGGGTAAATCTATACTGAAAATCATATTATTAAAAATAAAAACTATAGACAGCAGCAGGCAGTGGGTGGCTGGAAAGGCTTGAAGATATCTGCTTTTGTGTAGCAAAGGTGTCTACAAAACTATGAATGATATAAGAACTTTACTTGAAATTAATGAGTACTCCAATAATGAGGTTTAAAAAAAAAACGAGTACTAACTAGAACAATGGTAAGAAAAGTGGATGAGCCGCAACATTTCATGATGCTGCAACATTTCTAGATGTTCATCTAGAACAAGAACATCAACTATTAAAGAAGCATTTGGATACTTTTCTTAATGGCAAGAATGGACTCAGGGTATTTTTTTTCCTCTTTGTGGACAAGCAGTCAAGATGAGATGGTTTGCAGACTAGGAACACAGCGTAGTTGGTATGGAGATCAGTGAACTTGGGATTCAAGATCTTTTTACAGAGCAGAATCTCTCTTACTCAGCAGAACCAATTGCCAAAATTCCTGGAGCCAAAGTATTTAAAAGTTCTTCAGAGAACACTTCATTGTACTGTTACAGCATTTTTGATAATATCAGAGTAAATATTGGCGAATTTGACGGGATTTGAGATAAGGAGACTTAGTTGCTATTAATCCAGGTGATCAAGAATACTATGTTGCTATAATTTGTCCCTAACGAGTACCGTGCGTCTGCTGTTTCTTATGATCCAACTAAACATGGAGGCCCACCATTTTATATTTCAGACACTGAATTCAAAGGCTATTTAGCACAAAATGCAATATTCATTGTCTTGAGAATGTTGATGCTTTTGAAGAATGTCATAAAAGTTGGGGAACTGACTACCTATTTGAAAAGTTATGTCTATTTGCAGACAAAATCGAGCACATCAAAATGGTTTTGAACAATTGAAAATCAGGCTCAGGCATGAAAATGAATGACTAAAAAAAATCATCACAGATTTCTGTTCAACAATGCATATAACTTTTTAGAGAAAAAAAACATAATAAAATGTTTAAAGTGACTATCTTTTAGAGGAGAGTGTAATTAGGGGTAAAAGCAGACTATACTCGTCGTTTTACTTACAGATTATAACAAATTTTTACCATGAGCATGTATTACTTGTATAGCTAATATATAATGTAAGAAATGTAACGCATATAAGAGAGAAAAATTAATTCTGAGTGTAACATTTTAACATGGTACAAGGTAAAAAGAAAGTAATCTAAGAAATTATATAATTTTTACTATAAACATTCCTTACACATACCTTTTCACATTTTATCTCCTTATATAATAATTTTATATGTAAGATAATTAAGAAACAAATTTAAAAGTTTAGTTAAATGAACCAACTTATATGGAACCAAGTGTTTTCCTAAGCTAAAAACTTCACAAATTTTAAAATAAAGTGTTTTCCTGAGGTGGGAAGTTTTTGTTTCTTATAGATTATTCTTGTTTAAAAAATAGTCTTATGAAGTATGGTGAATCCAGACTCATGATTGTTCATTATGAAAGTTTAGATTAAAATCTGTTTTTCATTAACACATTTTACTAAATCAAACACTACCCTCTAACTGCACTATCTAATATCTAATAGGTTTTGATTGCTTAGCTCATGTTAATAGAATAGTGCATTTTATTAAAAATACATTATAATGCGTATTAAAAAAAGAACTACACACATTTTTGCTTAGTTTTTCATACAATAGGGTTGAATAAATGTTGGTTAATTAAATGTCCTTCATCATCAAGTCACAGAAAACTATATGTAATTCCCTACCTATTTGTCTGGACTCCCAAACAAGAATTATTTTTTACTGATTATTTTTCAGATGGCAGCAGATAAAAGAACATTTGTTTAAAAAAATCACATTTCAAGGGCAACCATCTGCCTTGAAGATGTAATCATACCCAAAGAAGCTTTTCCTTTTTTTTTTAAGGTCACACACAAATGTCAGTAACCAGCCTCCATCATTACTATAAATAACTAAAAATTATTGATACATTTTTCAAAAATGTGGAAAAAATCACATTTTACAAATTTGATCATCTTCCAACTTGTGAACATCTAAACGAATAGGAACTTTTACAGCACTTAAAAAAAGTCTTCCAGGGTGAGCCACAGTGGCTCCACAGGCAGAGTTCTTGCCTGCCATGTCAGAGACTTGGGTTCAATTCCCAGAGCCTGCCAATGCAAAAAAAGAGTTTGCCAATACTGACTATGTGATTTTTTCTACCCAATATAATTCTTTGATATAAAATATTTAAGCCCTCCACGTATATTTTTATTTATAGAACACTGATCATCTACTTACATTGTGTCTTCTTATGTATATTTGAATAC
Organism: Tamandua tetradactyla; assembly: GCF_023851605.1. Lineage (NCBI taxonomy): Eukaryota > Metazoa > Chordata > Mammalia > Pilosa > Myrmecophagidae > Tamandua > Tamandua tetradactyla. The sequence goes on from NC_135331.1 coordinate 13,067,645, forward strand.
AACTCCTTGAATATTTGAAACAACTAAATATTTCAATATAGGCTTTAACTGTATATAGGAATTCAGCAATATCTCAGTAACAATAAACCCAGCTATTTGTTTTTATAATCAATCTCAAACATAGGTGCTTCTGAATTATGATATTTCATGGTTCATAAAATGATGTGTATGACAGAATCCAAAGCTAATTCAAAATACCAAGATTAGCTGGGGAAAAACCTATACAATACATTCTGTTTTTCTGACAATTCTATTTTTATAAGCATTCTAGTTATATTTTAGCATTCCACTTCAAAGACAAATATCCTGAAAGGAGTTATAAAATAATTAACCAAATATTATATAACATACACACTTAAGTGGTTGTTATGTTTATTGATTTAGCAGTCTCTACACTATGCTTTCAGAAATCCATTAGACTACTCAGCATTATCCATTCTGAATGTCCTTTTATGAAAACTAAGAACTGTCAACTCTGCTGCTGTTTTTGAATTTTGGAGTATGAAGGTCATGGTTTAAAATCATTTTATAAAGATATTATTATACCTTTGGGTTTTAGTATGTCAGCTATGGAGGATCTATTCTGGTACTTATGAATATTAAATTATTTGTCTCAGAACCTCAAATAAAACCATTACTCTCAATAACTGCTGTTCACCAAGAAGAAAAAAGACCAAATGTCATTAGAAAATTAGTATTTGTCTCTTTAAAAAGGGGAAAGTTACTGAAGAAAAAGGAAAATCCCTGTCATCCTTAAACAGAAGGGTGAGAATGCTGAAGTGGACCCATTTAAGGGAATAACAATTTCAAAGTAATTTGCAGCCTTAATCTAATTTTTTTTATTAAACTTGAAAGATGTGTCTTTAAGCTAAGACAATGATAATCATTCTGCAAAGTCTAAAAGACGGTAAACAAAATAATCTTTGCTGGCCAAATTTGGATTTGCTCAAGACTCTGATATTTAATATAAGAACAATTTTATAGAGGATCAGATCATTTTAGCCAATTGATTTCCATTTTCCATCTTGGAAAATATAGAAGAATAGAAGCAAGCCAGCCATGATGTACAATGTGAAAGTCATCATGCATTCTGAGTAAATTTGATACTGAGAATGAACATATAACAAACTTTTGAAATGATAATGTATATAATACACACATTTAAAGGCATTAGCCTAAATTAGGATCCAAGGATAAAGACATGCAATATTGTAAATCCCTAAATGTAAAAGTCAATTGCTAATACTTTGCTATTTAGAAGAACAGAGACAGATTCTCTAAAAGGGCTAAAATAAAAAGTTAAGATCACATTTTCTTATATTAGGGCCTACTTTTGGAAGAAGTACAAAGTTATCCTATTTAAGTACAAAGATGTCCATTGCAGCCGTATTTATTATAGTGGAAAAAGTGGATGCAATCTCAATGTCAAAAAGGGAAATATTTAATTAAATGTTAGCACAGCACCTAATGAAATATTATGCCATAAGTAAAAACAATACTAAAAACTACACAATACTGAAAAGCAGTACAAAAAGTACATATGTCCTGTGAAACACATTCGTTCATTTTTGAAGTTTCATTAGTATTTGTGGTAATAGAAACAGTTATTTTTTCCTCTAAGAAAGAAATGGAGTGTTGACAAGGAAAATCATTGATATATTAGAAAAGCAGTCAAAACTAGACCTGACATTTTTCATAAGTAAACACTATCTTTAAATAACTGCTGGTCAAACAAATGGTGACACAATTGATATATTTAAAAACTGGGGGATATACCTGACAAAAATAATCACAAGTATCATAAGAAATGTTCTCCTTAAATGCAGTTCCCCTGTTCCATCTGCTGTACTTTGGCAGCAGTTTATCTCAGATAATGTTCATGGACAAGAAGAAAGACGGTTGGCTGGCTGGGAAAGACCACCATATATTTATCTGAAACCATCAATGAACAATAAATTCTAAGGCTCTCCCTTAAGCAATGATGTTAAAAATTCAGGACTGCTCAAGCTGCAATAAATGAATTATATTATTATACTCCCAATTCAATTCGTTATATGAACTTGTCAGCATAAAAAGAATTTATACCCAGGATTATTTCAAAGCAGACCAACCACTAACTTCTAAAGATAGAATACCTAAGCCTTCTCAAATATTGGAATGAATGCTAGGTATCTACTCAGAGGACATGAGGGCAAGAACACAAATGGACATTTGCACATCAATGTTTATAGCAGCATTATTTACAATTACCAAGAGATGGAAACAACACAAATGTCCATCAAAAGATGAGCAGTTAAACAAGCTGTGGTATATACATATGATGGAATATTATGCAGCTGTAAGACAGAATAAAGTTATGAAGTATGTAACAACACGGATGCACCTTGAGGACACTAGGCTGACTGACATTAGCCAGAAACAAAGGACAAATACTGTTTGGTCTCACTAACATTAGTGAATGAACTTAGAGAATTCCAGATAAGAACAGACCATGAGATAGAAATAGGGTAGATACTGGGTCATTGGAGCTGAAGGGATACAGATTGTGCAACAGGACTGATTGTAAAAATTCAGAAATGGATAGCACGATACTACCTAACTGTAAAACAATAATGTTAGTACACTGAATGAAGTTGAATGTGAAAATGATAGAGGGAGAAGGGCTGGGGGCACAAATGAAATCAGAAGGAAAGATAGACAATAATGACTAAGATGGCATAATCTAGGAATGCCTACAGTATATAATGATAGTGACCAAATGGACAAATTTTAAAATGTTTTTGCATGAAGAAGAACAAAGGAATGTCAATATTGCAGGATGCTGAAAATAGATGGTAATTCATATTTTAAAATGTTAATTTATGTGTAAAACTAAAGCAAAAAATGTTCATTTGGTACAAAATTTAAAATTTGACTAATGCATTTCCTAATATAACTTATGTGGACAGTTTAACTGACCAACATAAGTACATGGAACCTTGAGTAGGGTATGAGATTTTGTAGGTTTGTCCAGAGTATTGCCCCAATAAATCCGAGTGATCTGAATAGTGAATAAAAAAGTATTTGCAAAGTCCCCTTGGAGGAATGATGAGAAAGGGGGAAAATTCAACTTCCCCAAGTGGAGAATTCTTGATATTCTCACAAGCAGTAGGGACAACCAAAGCAATAAGCCGAGCCCCCAATCTTGGGGTTTGTTCATATGAAACTTATCCCCACAAAGGATAGGCTAAGCCTACTTAAAATTAGGCCTAAGAGTCACCCCCAGAGAACCTCTTATGTTGCTCAGATGTGGCCTCTCTCTCTCAGCCAACATGACAAGGAAACTCGCTACCCCCTCTCTATGTGGGACATGACTCCCAAGGGTGTAAATCTTCCTGGCAACATGGGACAGAAATCCTACAATGAGCTGGGACTCAGCATCAAGAAAATGAGAAAACCTTCTCGACCAAAAGTGGGAAGACAGAATGAGACAATATACAGTGTCAATGACTGAGAGATTTCAAACAGAGTCAAGAGGTTATCCTGGAGGTTATTCTTTTGCATTATATAGGTATCGCCTTTTTAGTTAGGGTATGTTGGAGAGGCTGGAGGGAACTACCTGAAAATGTAGAGTTGTGTTCCAGTAGCCATATTTCTTTTTTTTTTTTTCCCTTTGCCAAATTTTCCGATAGGTTTTATTTTATTTTTTTGTTACCCCTATTATTTATTTATTTTTAATCCATATGTTTTACTCATCTGTCCATACTGTAGATAAAAGGAGCATCAGACACAAGGTTTACATAATTACACAGTCACATTGTGAAAGCTATATCACTATACAATCATCATCAAGTTCTTCAGGAACCAGAACAAATGTATGACACTATTATAAGGAGTTAATAATAGAGGCATTTATAGGAAAAAATGTTCCTATTGTAAACTATGAACTATAGTTAACAGTAGTATTTTAATATTCTTTCATCAACAATAACAAATGTATCACACTTTTTACTATGGGTCAGTAACAGGGAGAAAGAAGAAATACGGGAGAATTTGGGTTTTCTTTTTTCTTTTTATTCCTTCTGGGGTAATGAAAATGTTCTAAAATTGATCACTTGTACATTAGCACAACTACGATCTATGAACCAACAATTGTATTTTTTGGATGGTTTGTATGGTGTTTGCATTAAAAAATATACTGCATTAGTTCCCTGTGGCCACAAATTTAGAGGCTTAAAAACAAAAGATATTTATTCCCTCGCAGCTCTAGGAGCCAGAAGTCCAAAATCGTATCATTAGACCAAAGTCAAGGTATCACTACTCCTACTGGGGACTTGAGGTGAAGAATCCATTCCTTGCCTCTTCCAGCTTCCAGAGGCTGCCAGCATTCCTTGGCTTCTGACCACATCACATCAGTCTCTGCCTCTGTGTTCACATTGCCTTCTCCTCTTCTTTTCTGTGTAATCTCCCTGTGTCTCTCTCTTATAAACACATTGCTGACTGCACTGAGGGTCCACCCAGATTATCAGGAATAAATCTCCCCATTTTCAAGAGCTCTCACTCAGTCACATCTACAAAATCCCTTTCTCCGCAAGGTAACATTTACAGGTTCCAGGGACTAGGATCTTATATTATTGGGATCCATTATTCAGCCTACAGTGAAGCAATCCAGTCCTAGGTAATCCTCAACAGATAATACTGCACATGAACATCAAATGATAAGAATATTCAAGAAACATCATTTATTGTTTTTGCATGAGGAAGAACAAAGGAATGTCATTATTGCAGGGTACTGAATATAGATGGCAATTAATATTTTAAAATGTCACCTTCTGTGTGAAACTAAAGCACAAAATGTTTATTTGTTACAAAATTTATATTTTGACTAGTGCATTTCCTAATATAACTTATGTAGATAGTTTGATTGAACACCATAAGTACTTGGAATCTCAGGTAGGACATGAGATTTTGCTGGTTTGTCCAGAGTGATGCCCCGATGAATCCCAGAGTGATTTGATCAGTGAGTGGAAAAGTATCTGCAAAGCCCCCTTCAGGGAATGGTAAGAACAGGGAGAAATTCAACTTCCTCAAGTTGAATTCTTGATATTCTCACAAGCAGTGTGGACAACCAAAGCTATAGGCAGAGCCCCCAGTCTTGGGGTTTGTTCATATGTAACTTAATCCCGCAAAGGATAGGTCAAGGCTACTTAAAATTTAGGCCTAAGAGTCACCCCCAAGAGAACCTCTTTTGTTGCTCAGATGTGGCCTCTCTCTCCAGTCAACACAACGAGCAGTCTCACCACCCTACCCCTCTCTACGTGGGACATGACTCCCAGGGGTGTGGACCTTCCTGGCAACGTGGGACAGAGATCCTGGAATGAGCTGAGACTCAGCATCAAGGGATTGAGAAAAACCCTAGAATGAGCTGAGATTTAGCATCAAGGGATTGAGAAAACCTTCTCGACCAAAAGGGGGAAGAGTGAAATGAGACAAAATAAAGTGTCAATGGCTGAGAGATTCCAAACAGAGTAGAGAGGTTATCCTGGAGGTTATTCTTATGCATCAAGTAGATATCATCTTGTTATTCAAGATGTAATGGAGAGGCTGGAGGGAACGGCCTGAAAATGTGGAGCTGTGTTCCAGTAGCCATGTTTCTTGAGGATGACTGAATAATGATGCAGCTGTCACAATGTGACTGTGTGATTGTGAAAACCTTGTGTCTGATGCTCCTTTTATCTACCTTGCAAACAAAGGAGTAGAACATATGGAATAAAAATAAATAATAGGGGGAACAAATGCTAAAATAAATTTAGTTTAAATGCTAGTGATCAATGAAAGCAAGGGGTAAGGGGTATGGTAGGTATAATCTTTTTTTTTTCTTTCCTGTGTTCGTTTTATTTCTTTTTCTGAATTAATGCAAATGTTCTAAGAAATGATGAATATGCAACTAAGTGATGATATTGTGAATTACTGATTATGTATGTTGTTTTATTATTCCTTTATTTTTTTAATTAATAAACAAATTTTTAAAAAAAGAAACATCGTTTATAATACCGAACCAACAGCAGAATGACTCAATATTGTGCTACAGTGATATAATAAAAAATTATGCAGCAGTGAAAATAAATGAAGTACAGTAACATATCAACAGAAGACTGACATAACACATGGGGACATACAAAAAAAGCAAGTCACAAAAGAACACATATAGCATACTACATTTATATAAATCTTAAAACACAAAAAACTAAATCCTATATTGTTTATGGATATATTCAAAATGTGATATATCACTAATATAAAGCAAAGGAAAAATAAACACAAAATTCAGGATAGTGGTTTTCTGTGTGGCAGAATGGGATACTTGAATAGTGCAGCAGAGAGGGGCTTTAAAGGTCCTGGTAAGGATCTATTTCTTAAACTGGGTAGTGGAATCACAGAGTGCTCACACATTCATATACATATACATACATATAAACAGACACACACACATATATATACCTTTAGAATATAAACTTAATTAAAAAATTAATTTCCATTGATTATTAATGCAGACTTGAAAACCAGACCAAAATCCCTATCCTCACTGCTGATACGCACTTGTGGCTTTTTTAAAGATGGAGCTCTTTCAAGGTATAACGAAAGCATTCCCAATATAAAATGCAAATAGTCAAGTGTTTAACATCTTTAGGAATGATGTGAACTGATGCCCAAGCCAAGGTTGAGGATGATGCTGTAATCAGATACATCTCTGGAAAGAGGTGCTAACAGTTCATAGACTGTTAAAGTCTACAACAGGGACACTCAATAGGTTTCCTCCCAGAGGACATTTGGCAATGCCTGGAGATATTTTTGGTGTGTTACTGGCATCTGGTGGACAGAGGCCTAGGATGCTGCTTAACATCCTACAGTGCACAGGTTAATCTACACAAAGAATTATCTGGTCCAAAATGTCAATAGTGCTAAGGTTGAGAAAAACCCTGATCTACAGGGACTACTTGACTGAGCATGCAATAAGCCTAACTTAACTACTGTTATGACATTAATTATGACAACACAATCTCTCAAAAGGGATATAAAATGTCCCAGTTTACAGAACTTTTCCATCCTCAGAATTATGCACAGGAGAGATTCTAATCATAGGCTGAATTAAAATATAAGTTTTACAAATAATTATTATGTAGGATTCTGATTGTAAACTCCTCAAGGGTGAGAACAAAGACTCATTCACCTTTATATCTTCTGCACTAAGCATAGTGCCTGGCAGAATAAATCTCAATATGAATGTTTTGAATTCTTTCTTCTGAAATGATGCATAGAGCACAGCACCTGGCTATAGTAAGCATACAATAACATTAGGTAATATTATTTGGGGGAAAAAAGCTTTTTCAAATTCATTTCAAACTCTGTCAGTACAGTTTATGACTCGTCTATTTTGTCTACTGATGTATCACAAGTCCCATAGAATTTGGCACGTAAGAAGTGCTCAATAAATATATATCGAAAAAGTGAAAGACTCAAAATTCTACCTGATAGTGCACCTGGGTGTCTTCCAAAAAAGAGCCCCCAAAAGAAAGAACAAGAGACATCAAAGTACCACTTTCAAATACACTCTCCTGACAGCACTTCTATTTTAGACTCTCGCCCCATGCTTCTTCCACTAGCCAGGCTTCAGCTTCCAACATGAACAAGAAAGCTGAGATCAGTGTTACCTGAACTTTGATTATAAGATAAGAGACATTAATTCTATACCCGTGACCTGTAACTGTTTGGCTATTAGGCAGGAACCTGAATATGCACCTAGTGACTACTCGATAAAAATGAACTGATGACAATGGCAGACCACCAGATAACTTCAAGAAACACAAGCTATATACTGCCTATTTTATGCCACTGAATCTTTCCTTTTTCCACTAATTTCTGCTCACAGCTGTGCCTGACTAATTAAAACTGCCTGGAAATCTCGTCTATCACTTTACTGGCTATTTCTTCTACTAAATCAAAAGACTCCACTTTAGAATTCAAACCCATCTGTCTCCTTTAGTCTGCAAAGAACAAATGTTCAGAAAATGAAACCAACTAGCTAAAATTAAGTGTACTTTCCTAGCTGAAACTTAATATATTACTGGGGGCAGGGAGCAAGGAGTATAAGAAAACCAATAAAAAAAGATAAAACAAAGCTTAACTATATTAGATATTTAGATATTCATTCAACTTCTGCCTTAGCAGAAGCTCTTGACTCAAATGAATTTACATCTAAAGACAAAATTATCTAAAGACAAAAACATCTAAAGACAATATTAACACATGTTAAACATGGCTAAGGGTGGAGGAATGTGATAAGATAGCAGAGTGGAACGCTCCAGGAATCAGTACCTCCATCAAAACAATTATTTAACTGGCAGGAAATGTTTGAATCAACCATTCTGAAATCTGAAGTCTAGTAGAACACTGTGAAGCACCCAAAGAACTGTAGGAAGAGGCTGGAAAATTGCAGTAAATATCAGTGAATTTCACTCTCCATCTGGGCAGCAATGCAGATTGCAGCTTGGAATCCTGGTGCAGCCTGTTGGTGCCAGGGTGAGCTAAAAGGACCAAGTCCTCCAAAATCTAGGGGAACGTGAGCTGATCACTGATCGCTGCTTTTTTTTTTTTTAATTAGAGAAGTTGTGGATTTATAGAACAATCATGCATAAAATACAGGATTCCCATATACCCACCCATTATTAACACTTTGCACTGGTGCAATATATTTGTTACAACTGATGAAAGCACATTTTTAATAACTGCACTATTAACTATAGACCATGGTTTAACTTAGGGTTCACTATTGTGTAGTGTAATTTCATGTAGTGTAATTCTCATATATAATTTCACACTATACATACCATCTAATATTCCCCTTTTAACCATATTCAGATATAGATTTCAGTGCTGTTAATTATGTTCATAATGTTGTGCTACTACAATCCATTACCAAAACATTTCCATCATTCCAAATAGGAACTTTTTCTACTTCAGTACCAAATGCTACTTCAGATCACTGGAGGGTTGGTTCTAAGGGTACCACTGTTCCAACCACCCTCAGGCAAAAATGGCAGAGAAGTCTTAAAGAGGCAGTGCCTATTTTTTTCCCCCTTTTCTCTTTCCATTCCCCATTTCAGAGGAAAAATAGTTTGGGGGAAAAAAATCAGAAATAGCTCCAGCCCTCAGTGACAATAACAAGTACTACCAAAAAAACTAACAATCCCAAAGTAGTAGAACTAGATTTCCAGAATTATAACAACATAATACTCAGAATGTCTAATTTTCAACAAAAAATAACAAAACATACAAAGAAACAGGAAAGTACAGCCTATTCATAGAAAAAAGAGACTTGACCCAAAATCATTCCTAGGAAGCCCATACATTAAAATTATTAGTCAAAGATTTCAAATCAATTGCTGTAAATATGTTCAATGGCCTAAAGAAATCCATATACAAAGAATTAAAGGAAATCAGAAAACACTGATTATAAAAAGGAAGCCAACACAAATTTTGGAGCTGCATAGTATAGTAATTCAACAGCAGATGTAAGCAGGCAGAAGAAAGGATGAGCATGCTTGAGGACAAGACTATTGAAATTATCCAATGTGAGGAGCAGAAAGAAAAAAATGAAGAAGAATGAACATAGCCTGAAGAACCTGTGGGACACCATCAGGAGTACTAACACATGCATCACTTGAGCCCCAGAAGGACAAGAGAGACAGAAAGGTACCAAAAAGGTATTTGAAGAAAAAAGAAAAAAGGGTGGAAAACTCCCAATCTAATGAAAGACATGAATATACACAATCAAGTAGCTCAACAAACTCCAAGCAGGGTAGATTCTACCATATCTACACTAAAACACATTAGAGTGAAATTACCAAAATCCAAAGACAAATAAAGGATTTTGAAAGCAGCAAAAGAGAAGCAACTTGCTACATACAAGGGATCCAATAAGATTGACAGCAGAATTCTCACCAGAAATCATGATGGCCAGAAGACAGGGACAGGATGACATACAGAACATATTTAAAGTCCTTAAGGAAAAAAAAACAAACTGATAACCAAGAATTCTCTATCTGGCAAAATTATCTTTCAAAAATGAAAGAAGAATTAAGCCACTTACAGATAAACAAAAGTTGAAGGAGTTAATTACAAGAAGACCAGTCCCACAAGAAATGCTAAAAGGAGTTTTTAAGGCTAAAATAAAAGGACACTGGACAATAACTCAAAGCCATAAGAAAACATAAAGAGTGTTGAGAGAGGTAATTACATAGATAAAAATACCAAAATCCTGTATTATTGTACTTTTGGTTTGCAATGTGCCCCCCCCATATGACTTAACAGGCAAATTTGTAAAATAACATTTAAAATCTATGTTAATGTGCATACAATGTATGAAGATGTAATCTGAGACAATAACAATATAAAGGAGGCGGGGAGGAGACATATACAGTAGAGAGTTTGTATATTAGTGAAACTATGTTGGTAGTTTCATATAGCTGATAAAGGCTTAATATCCAGGATATATAAAGAACTCTTATAATTCAACAGTAAAAAGACAGATTATCCAATTTAAAAATGGGCTAAGGATTCAAATAGACATTTCTCCAAAGAAGATATTCAAATGGCCAATAAGTATATGAAAAGATGCTGACCATCAATAGCCATTAAAGAAATGCAAGTTAAAACTACAATGAGGTGCAAGAAGTCCTAGCTCAAGCAATCAGGCAAGAAAAAAGAAATAAAAGGCATTCAAATCAGAAAGGAAGGTGTAAAACTTTCATTATTTGCAGATGACATGATACCATACTAAAGAAATCTATGACAAAACTTCTTGAGCTAATCTCAGGAAAGTGGCAGGATATAAGATAAATGTGCAAAAATCAGTAATGTTTTTATACATAAGCAATGACCTGAGGATACAATTAAGGAAAAAAATCCATTCAAAATAGCACCTAAAAGAATCAATTATCTAGGAATCAACTGAACCAGGGAGGTAAAGGGCCTGTACACAGAAAATTATATTCCATTGTTAAAAGAAATCAAAGAAGATTTAAATAGGTGGAAAGACATTCCCTGCTCATGGATAGGAAGGTGAAATGTAGTTAAGAGTCAATTCTATCCAAACTGATCTACAGATTCAATACAATACCAGTCAAAATTCCAACAACCTACTTTGAAGACTTGGAAAAGCAAGTTATTAAATTCATCTGTAAGGGAAAGAGACCTCGAATAGCTAAAAATATCCTTTAAAAAAAGTGGGAGGATTAATATTTCTTTATTTTAAAGCTTATTATGAAGTCACAGTAGTCAAAACAGTATGGTTCTGGCACAAAGAATATTGACCAATGGAATCGAATTGAGAATATGGGAAGAGACTCACCAAATCTACGATTGACTGATCTTAGACAAAGTCTCCTAATCCATTGAACTGGGACAGAACAGTCTTTTCAATAAATAGGCATGGGAGAATTGGATATCAATAGCCAAAAGAATGAAAGAGAACCCTTACCATACATTCTACATGAAAATTAACTCAAAGTAGATCAAAAACCTAAATATAAGAGCCAATACCATAAAACTCCTTGAAGAAAATATAGGGAAACATCTTCAAGACCTACTAATAGAAGTTAATTTCCTAAACTTTATACTCAAAGTACAAGAAACAAAAGTAAAAATAGATAAATGGGAACTCCTCAAAACCAAATGTTTCTGTGCCTCAAAAGATTTTGTCCCCCTGTCTACGTGGGGCATGACTACCAGGGGTGTGGATCTTCCTGGCAGCGTGGGACAGGAATCCCAGAATGAGCTGAGACCCAGCATCAAGGGATTGAGAAAACCTTCTGGACCAAAAGGGGGAAGAGTGAAATGAGACAAAGTTTCAATGGCTGAGAGATTCCAAACAGAGTCAAGAGGTTATCCTGGAGGTTATTCTTATGCATTACGTAGATATCACCTTGTTATCCAAGATGTAATGGAGAGGCTGGAGGGAACTGCCTGAAAATGTAGAGCTGTGTTCCAGTAGCCATGTTTCTTGATGATGATTGTATAATGATATAGCTTTCACAATGTGACTGTGTGATTGTGAAAACCTTGTGTCTGATGCTCCTTTTATCTACCTTGTCAACAGATGAGAGGAACATATGGAATAAAAATAAATAATAGGGGGAACAAATGTTAAAGCAGATTTAGTTTGAAATGCTAGTGATCAATGAAAGGGATCAGTAAGGGGTATGGCCTGTAAAATTTTTTTTTTCTGTTTGTTATATTTTTCTGTTGTCTTTTTATTTCTTTTTCTGAATTGATGCTAATGTTCTGAGAAACGATCATGATGATGAATATGCAACTATGTGACGATATTGTGAATTGTTGAGTGAATGTGTTGGGAATGTTTGTTTCTTGTAATTTTTTTTAATTAATAAAAAATTTTAAAAAAAAAAGATGAACAGGCAGCCAACTCAATGGGAGAAAACATCTGGAAATCATGTATCAGATAAAGGTTTGATACCCTGTAAATATAAAGAAATCATACAATTCAACAACAAAAGAACAAACAACCCAATTATAAAATGGGCTAAAGATATGAATAGACATTTTTCTTAAGAGCAAATACAGATGGCTGAAAAGCACATAAGAGATGCTCATTTTCATTAGCTATAAGGAAGTGGTGATCAAGACTACAAGGAGATAGCACCTCACACCTATAAGAGTGAGGCTTCTGTTATACAAACAGGAAACTAAAAATGTTGGAAAGAGTGTGGAAAAACTGGAACACTTATGCACTGCTGGTGGGAAAGTATAATGATACAGCCACTATGGAACACAATCTGGCAGTTCCTTAGAAAACTAAATACTAATTTGCCCTACGACCCGGCAATACCACTACTCAGTATATAACAGACGAGCTGAAAGCAGTGACACAAACAGACACGTGCACACCAATGTTCACAGGAGCACTGTTCAGAATTGTCAAAAGATGGAAACAATCCAAGCGCCCACCAACAGACAAGCAGATAAACAAAATGTGGTATATACATATGATGGAATATTATATGTATGACAAAATGGATGAACCTTAAGGACATAATGCTGAGTGAAATAAACCAGACCCAAAAGTACAGATATTGTATGACTGCACCTTTATGACCCAGGTAAAGGTAAACTCAGAGGCTTATGATATAGAATATAGGGGACTAGAGATACATGGAAGTTAAGAGATGGGTGAATGGTTAACTAATGAGGTTGAATTTAAATGTAAGGGAATGGATAGAAGTTAGGTTGTTGATTAGTAGGTCTATAAGTAATATTGCCATACTGAAGGTGAAGATTATTGAAAGGGGTTGTATAAAGTCATGTATCCCACCAATTAAAACAGCAAATACAAAAATGCTCATTATGAACTACTTCAAAGGTATGTAATATTGGGATATAGACGGAAAACTACTGTTGCATGCTATGGTCTATGTTTAACAGGAAGATATGAACAGTACCACAGCAATACCGGGGGTAAGTAATTGGGGAGGGAAGGATAAGAGTTAAAGGGAGGCTTGGATTTTCTATTTGGTGAGGGTGTGTTCATCAGTTATTTTTCTCTTGGAAGCAATGAAAATTGACTAAAAGTGAGAGTGCTGATGATTGTACAACCAAGTGAGTATCATGTGAGATATGGATTACTGACTTTGGACATTATTCATGATGCCCAACGGATAGAAGTGGCTGAAGGATACATAGATAGAAGTGGCTGAAGGATACATAGACTAAGAAGTAGAATGGCAAACTGTGGTGTATACATATCATTGAATATTGTGTGGCTACAGAAAGGAACAAAGTCATGAGGCATGTAGCAATGTGAATGTCATGGGGGACATTATGTGATACAAAATAAGCCAGAAACAAAACAACAAACATTATATGATTTCGCTTAAAAAATACTTATGAGAAAACTGGGGCCTAGATTGTAAACTCTTACAGCAGTCACATTTAGTCCAGAGCTGTAACTGTTATTTCTACATTTTGACAGGCTGTGCTATATATGTATAATAGGGTATTTTCCTGGAACTTTGGATACCTGCATGACACTAAGACTCAGAGTAGAAGTTCTGCAGGTCTGAAAGTCAACATTGCCTCATACAACAATTGTTAAAGAAACTGAAAAAGAGATCAGGCTTCAATTAGAAATAAGAACAAAGCTGATTTGGTCTGAATTAAGGTAAAGCAGAATACAGGGGTAAGGAGGACAATGTCTGTATTTTATACCTTCACCTACCCAATAAGACCAAAGGAAGAGAGCTTTATTTTGTACAAAACCTAAAGTTTCTATAGCACATACTCTAACTCAATGTATCTGGTTAAATCATTTAAACACCCCCAAACACTTGGAGGCCAGAATGGGAATGAGGGCTTGTAATTCTGTATAGCACAATTTAATGCCCAGATACATTCCAGAAAAAAAGCAGACAATTAAAAAGTATTGGCAAAGTCCCTTGAGAGATGGGAGAAAAACTATGGAACAGTTAAGCTTCACCAAAAAAAAAAAAAAAAAAAAAAAAAAAAAAACCCTGATATTGTCTCAAATAGTAGGGACTCCCAAGTCAATAGGCCAGGCCCTTGATCTTAAAGTATGCTCTTGTGAAGCTTGTTTATGCAGAGGAGAAGCTAAGCCTACCTATAGTTATGCCTCTTTTGTTGCTCAGATGTGGCTTCTGTCTCTAAGCCCAGCTCAGCAAATAAAATCATTACCCTACCCCCTACCTGAGACATGACATCCAAGAATGAAAGTCTCCCTGGCAACATGGGATATGAATCCCAGGGATGAGCCTGGCCCTGGCACCATGGGCTCGACAATGCCTTCCTGACCAAAAGGGGGATAATTAATGTAATAAAATAAAGTATCAGTGACTGAGAGAGATCAAATAGAGTGAGAGGCTATTCTGGAAGCTACTCTTATGCAAGCTGCAGCTAGATATTGATATTTACCATGGTCTGCCAAACCCCAACCAAAACCATTCCTGCCAACCTGAAAGAATACCCAGGGTTCTATCTGAGATTCTACAAAAGTTCCAAGCACTATAATTACATTCCAGAACCTACAACCTCCAGATGGAAGTTTTTTTTTTTTAGCATCTTTTTTTTTACAGATGGGCTCCTAGGCCAGACAAGTTCTGAAATCAGAGAGGCCAACCTCCCCAGAACATCAGGTAGTTCTATCCCCCAATCCCATATTATCAACAGCTCTTTCTAACATGAAAAAGTTAGAATGCGCATAGATCAAATACTCCTAAAGATCAGGAGAAAAATCAAAGCAGAAGGAGTAGTTAAACAGAGGGGCTAGTATTTAACAAGTTGCTGAATTATTATATTGATTTTATTTTTAGTCTCCAATGTTCTAGAGCAGCTACAGGAAAAAACTAAAATTGTGGAAAAACTAAAACTGTAACCCATACGAAAGTCTGAAATCTGTTTTATCACTACTTGTTACAATGTACTTTGGGATTTATTACTTTTTTTAATATGTGTTATTTTTCACAAAAAAGAAAAAGTCGATTGTAATGATGAATGGACAACTATATGATGATACCATGAACCACTGATTGTACACTTTGGATGATTACATCATATGTGAATATATAATATATATCAATAAAATTGCATTAAAATTAAAAAACAAAACAAAACACTGCTCACCCAAAATAATTACATACAACTATCATTCCCAAAGTTTCGCTCAGCCTTTTTATTCTCAGTTGGGCATGAGAAAGCCTAAATTGTCTCATGACCTATAAGCTTCACATTTCAATGTCAGAAATATATAGATTTCACTGCTGAGGTACTTGGTCCTGACCTGGGATCAGAAAAGCATAAGGAAAAAAAAAATCCACTTCTTATGGCCTTTGATTAGAACTCATGATTTTGAATTTCTAACACTTTTATCAATTATTTAAAAGCAAACTAGATAAAATTCCCCTCTTGATTTTGTTTTTAATACCACTTCCAAGTTATAAAGTCCTTGCCTAGGTTTGAAACAGAGTGAGCACAGGAAAATATTCTACAGTAAATGTAATTTGGGAATTTCGTGCTTGAAAATACAAGAGTAACAAAATAAAATAAAATATTCTACAAAGCTGAAAAAAAGATCTAGCACATATGGAGTTTAGCAGTCAGAAGTTGCTACTGTGAGATTT
This sequence comes from Tamandua tetradactyla, assembly GCF_023851605.1. Lineage (NCBI taxonomy): Eukaryota > Metazoa > Chordata > Mammalia > Pilosa > Myrmecophagidae > Tamandua > Tamandua tetradactyla. The sequence continues at coordinate 13,083,832 of NC_135331.1, forward strand.
GATTAATTTTTTGCTGCCAAAGCCATATATATCAAATTATACAAGCTATACCATCACAAGACATCTGAAGTTCAATTCCTTCTTCCAGCATGATATTTACCAATAGAATATTTTCTCTACTAAGCAATATAAGAGACAAAAAAACAGAACATAAACCACAACCACAAATAATCTTACATCTTTGAAAATGATTTCAAAAGCACTACTACTTATTGTATATATACAAATTGATATATACTTAATTTGCAATAACCAGAAGTTCACGACAAAATGAAAAAATGAGATTCCTTCTCTTTTTCTGAAATAATTTAAATGTGCTAATTTAGAATTTCATATAAACTTCTAAACTACAGGCAAAATCAGCTCCTAAGAAATGTTTTTTTTTAATATACTGCAAATGTGCTGTGTCAAATAAAACAAAATAAATTTCTGATACCTAAGGCTTAAAAAGACATACTGAATCAAAAAAATCAAGTTGCAGAAACGTGCTGAAGAAAAACATATATATTATTTTGTTTTATAGAAGATAATACATTATTATCTTCTATAGGTAGCTACTTCAGGCTTTGTGACTGACCAGTAAAGAGCAGAAAGGCCAAACACGGTAGGGTGGACACAGAATAGGGCTGAATTTGAAACCTAAATATCTTTTCATGAGACCTCTAGTCTCTACATCATTTTACAATTTTTAAGAATAAGCATTGATTTCCATTTACTTAAAACTGTCACTCTTTGGAATTTTACTTAAGAGTGAAATTTTACTTAAATTTTACTTTAAGTAAAATTACTTAAATTTTGTAAATTTTCCATTTACTTAAAGTTGTCACTCTTTAAAATTTTACTTTAAGTTCAAAGCATATCCAACTCTTCATAACCTTAATGGGAAAAATCAGCAACCCAACAACCACCACAGAAAAATCCTAGAATGTCCTGTTTTAGTGAAGGAATCAAGCTACACCAAAAACTGCCCCTGACCTGGTTTATGTTGTGGCTGACGCTGTGGTTGAGTTATTAACTAGTCTGTGTTTTCTGAATTAATTCAAATGAGTGTTAAGCATAAAGAACATGGCCTACTAAACAGTCACACTTTAAAAAACTAAGTCATTAATACCTTAGAGCTTATGAAAGTCTCAACACAGCAGAGGCAGAGGTACTTATAAAAAGGAGACAAAACAGCAGTTCATATGAGTACTATCTTGAGTTTTTCCTATAGCATTCAACATTTTTGGAGTAAAGAAAGAAAAAAATAGAAAACATGAGAATATATGAAAACAACAAACAAGACTCTAAGCTCTGTTCATGAGAACAACCAAAAAATAAAGAGACTTTCGGGAAAATGATGACTAGAGAAGGAACCGCAGGGGCTCATTCCTCTCCCAAAAGCAAAGAGTGGACTGTCACAATCAACTATTCTGGAGATCTGGATACCCCAGGGGAGTTCTGTGTAGCACCCAGGGAAGCACAGGACAAAGCGACTGGGAAACCCTGGTGAGAGAGACTGTGAGCAAATCTGGCTGCAGTTCCTGGTGCCCATCACCCACCCTGGAGGCAAGAGCTTCAGGTGGTCTGATCCCTGCTTGGCGGGCTGCTACAGACTGGGATGGTCATGGGAGCACTCTGCCCCGAGTACAGAGGGGGTAACAGCCACGTACTGATTCAGCCATTGGCCAGAGAATTTAGACCACTGGATCCCACTGTTCTAGCCCATCAGATGTCACAGCACCATTGCTTCCACCAGAGTCAGAGGTGGAATGGCAAGGGCTAAAAATAGCCTGCCTAGGAAAGAGAGACTAGGTTACAAAGACCACCACTTGCCTGTCAGGCCAGAAAAGTACAGCGTTGGGAAGCTGAAGTTTAAAAAAAAAAAAAAAAAGTTTTTTTGAAGTCCTTCTTGACACTCTCCCCAGTGCCTTTTGGATTTGGTCTGTACCCCCTGCAGAGGTTCGTGGCCCTGTTTTGGCTAGGAAATACTGATGGACCAACTGTCAAAGAAGATCTTTAACATAAACCCAATCAACAACAAAATCCTAAATGAGAGAAATCAACCCTCAGAATAACCCATCAAGATAATCAGATGTCCATGGTATCAGCAAAAAATTACAAGCCATACTAAGAAACAGGAAAATATGGCCCAGTCAAGGTAATAAAATAAAAGTCAGAGAAGATACAGAATCTGGAACAACTATCCACAAGGTACAAACAAAATTCCTACATCAATTCAAAGAAATAAAGGAGATTATGGCTAAAGAGATAAAGGATATTAAGAAGACATAGGGTGAGAATAAAGAATAATTTGAAAGCATGCAAAGAAAAATAACATATCTTATGAAAAACAGAAGAGATCAGAAATACACTTGAGGCACACAACAGCAAATTTGAACAAGAAGAAGAAAGAATCAGGAAACTAGAAGACAGGACATCCAAATTGAACAGAAAAAAGAACAGATAGAGAAAAGAATGGAAAAATTAAACAGGATCTCAAGGAATTGAATGACACCATGATATACACAAACATATGTGTCATGGGTGTCTGAGAAGGAGAAGAGAAGGGAAAGGTGGCAAGAAGAATATTTGAGGAAATAATGGCCCAAAACTTTCCAAACTCTTATGAAAGCCATAAATATACATATCCAAGGAGTGTAACATACTCTCAACAGAATAAATCCAAACAGATCCATTCAAAAACACATACTAATCAGACCATCAAACGCCAATGACAAAGAGAATTTTGAAAGTACAAGAAAAAGAATTCACTACATACAAGGTGTGCTGGTTTGAAAGGCTGTATGGACCCTAGAAAAGCCATGTTTTAATCAAAATCCCATTTCATAAAGGTAGAATAATCCCTATTCAATACTGTATGTTTGAAACTGTAATCAGATCATCTCCCTGGAGATGTGATTAAATCAAGAGTGGTTGTTAAGCTAGATTAGGTGAAGACATGTCTCCATCCATTTAGGTGGGTCTTGATAAGTTTCTGGAGTCCTATAAAAGAGGAAGCATTTTGGAGAATGAGATTCAGAGAGAGCAGAGAAGAACGACATAGCCATGAGAAGCAAAGAGCACACAAGCCAGTGACCTTTGGAGATGAAGGAAAACACCTCCCGGGAAGCTTCATGAAAAAGGGAGCCAGGAGAGAAAGCTAGCAGATGACACCTTGCTCGCCAGGTGCCCTTCCAGCCAGGAGAGAAACCGTGACTGTGTTCACTATATGTCTTCTCACTTGAGAGAGAAACCCTGAACTTCATTGGCCTTCTTGAATCAAGGTATTTATCCCTGGATGCCTTTGATTGGACATTTCTATAGACTTGTTGCAATTGGGACATTTTCTCAGCCTTAGAACTGTAAACTAGCAACTTATTAAATTTTCCTTTTCAAAAGCCATTCCCTTTCTGGTATATTGCATTCCAGCAGCTAGCAAACTAGAATACAAGGGAAGCCAAATTGTAAGTGCCAATTTTATATCAGAAATTATGTGGATGAGAATGCAGTGGTATGATATATTCAAGGTACTGAAAGAGAAAAATTGCCAGCCAAGAATTCAGTATCTGATAAAACTGTCCTTCAAAAATGAGAAATAGTTTAAAATATTCTCAGATAATCAGAAGTTGGGCAAGTTCATTAACAAGAAACCTACCAAAAATGAAATACTCAAAGGAGTTCTGAAGACTGTAAGGAAAAAATAGGAGAGAGAGGCTTGGAGGAGAGAGTGTAGAAATGAAAATTATCAGTAAGGATAACTAAAAGGATAAAAAGAGAGGGAAAAAATTACAAATAAAAGCAAAAGATAAAATTTTTGAACTAAGTACTGTCTTTACAATAATAACACTGAAAGTTATTGCATCTTCCCAATCAAAAGATGCAAATTGGTGAAACAGATAACAACGTATGATCCATCTATAAAAAAACTCACATTAGACTCAAGGACACAAATAGGTTGAATGTGGAAGGCTGGAAAAAGATATCCCATGTAAACAGTAACCAAAATAGAGCTGGGGTAGCTATATTAATATCACACAAAATAGACTTTAAATGCAAAAATGTTATAAGAGACAAGAACATTATATATTTTTAAAAGGGGCAGTTCACCAAGAAGAAATAACAATCATAAATATCTATACACCTAAAAAAGTTGCCTCAAAGTACATGAGGCAAATACTGGCAAAACTGAAGGGAGTAGCTTATAATAATAGCAGATGGTGTACGGGTGGTTCAGTGGTAGAATGTTCACCTTCCATACAGGAGACCTGAGTTCAATTCCTGAACCATGCACTCCCCACCCCCCCCAAAAAAGATATAATAATGCAGTTAACATACCACTCTTATCACTAGATAGAATATCTTAACAGAGGATCAATAAGGAAACAGAGAACCTAAATAATATGATAAATGAGTTAGACCTTATAACATGTATAGAACATTGTACCCCAAAATATCAAGATATACATTCTTCTCAAGTGCTCATGGCTCATTCTCCAGGATAGACCTCATGTTGGAACATAAATCAGGTCTTAACAAATTAAAAAAGATTGAAATTATCAAAGCACTTTCTCTGATCATAAGGGGATGAAGCTGGAAATCAATAACAATGGCAAACTGGAAGATTCACATATATATGGAGGTTAAACAACACACTCTTAAACAATCAGTGGGTCAAAGAAATTGCATGAGAAAAAAGTAATCATCTCAAGACAAATGAAAATGAGAAGACAACATATCAAAACTTATGGGATGAAGCAAAGGCAGGGCTCGGGGGGAAATTTATAGCCCTAAAAGCCTACATTAAAAAGGAAGAAAAAGCTGAAATCAAAAAACTAACTGAAAACCTGGAAGAACTAGAGAAAGAACTGCGAACTAATCCCAAAGCAAGAAAAAGGAAAGAAATAAAGACTAGAGTGGAAATGAATGAGACAGAGAATAAAAACCAAAAGACTGAATTAACAAAACCAAAAGATGGTTCTTTGAGAAGATCAATAAAATTGACAACCTTAGCTAGACTGACAAGAAAAAAAGAGAGAAGATTCAAATAAATAAAATGAGAAATGAGAGAGGGGTCAGTACCATGGATTCCATAGAAATAAAAAAGGCCATAAGAAGATACTATGAACAACTAACTGTATGCCAACAATTTAGAAAACTCAGATGAAATGGACATTTTCCTAGAAACACGTGAACAACCTACACTGATTCTAGAAGAAAGAGAAGACCTCAACAAACCAATCACAAGTAAAAAGATTGAGGTCCAGGACCAGATGGCTTCACTAGTGAATTTCACCCAGTATTCCAAGAATTAACATCAATTCTGCTCACTCTTCAAAAAAATTTAAGAAGAGGGCATGGGGATTCTGGCTAGCTGTGGGGAGCATGGGAAGCTGTGGGGTGCTGGCGCGTGCTGGCCGGGGAAGCCACGGGACCACACACCCACTGTGGCTACTACCAGAGCTGCATCTGCAGTAGCCACTGGGGCTGTGGTGCCGAGTCCGGGTGGCGGTCGCGGGTTTTGGACCCGCTGAGGCGAAAAGAATAAAATGACAAAGAGAAGGAAAAATGGGAAACCTTCAATTCTAAGGGAAAATGATCTTCAATCTGGAATTCTGTATCTGGTCAAACTATTAATTAAGCATGAAGGCATCTCCAAAGGTCTGCATCTGAGCTCTGTGATGGCTCTGTTAAGAACTCCAGTAAATTAATCAAGACTCACCTTGAATGGGCTAAGTCACATCTCCATCTAATCAAAAGGTCATACCCACAGGTGGGTGCGTTACATCTCCATGGAAACAACCTAATCAAAGTCCCACTCTACACTATTGAATCAGGATGAAAAGAACAAGGCCCTTCTCAGGATGGAATTGTTGATCCCATGGTGCCAGGGCCCGACTCATCTCGGGGAGTCATTTCCATGTCACCAGAGAGATTTTCACCCGTGGATGTCATGTCCCACTTAGGCAGCCATTTCTTTTAAACCCTATTTAGTACTGTATGTTGGAATCTTGATTAAATTATTTTCATGGAGCTGTGACTCGCCCAATTGTGGGTATTAACCTTTGATTGGAGGGAGATGTGAATCCACCCATTTCAGGTGGGTCTTGATTGGTGTGCTGGAATCCTTTAGAAGAGGAAGCATTCTGGAGAAAGCTTCAGAACAATGACTGAGCCATGAGAAAGCCATGAGAACTATGAGAGCCTATACAGCCAGAGACCTTTGAAGATGAAGAGGGAAAACGCCTCTGGGGAGCTTTATGAAACAAGAAGCCTGGAGAGAAAGCTAGCAGATATCACCATGTTCACCATGTACCTTTCCAGTTGAGCACGAAAGCCTGAACTTCACTGGCCTTTTTTGAGTGAAGGTAACCTACTGTTGGTGTTTTAATTTGGACATTTTTATAGGCTTGCTTTAATTTGGAGATTTTCACGGCTTTAGAACTGTAAGCTAGCAACTTAATAAATTCCCCCCTTTAAAAGCCAGTCCATTTCTGGTGTATTGCATTCCAGCAGCTTACAATCTAGAGCACCAGTGTTCTCACATAAACTGTGGAACATTTAGCCATTCTCCCCATATAGCCAGAATGATGCTTCCAAAATATCTATCTGATTGCATTACTCTCTGGCTTAAAATTCTTCAACAACTGGTTAAATAAATTCTAGGATATTTATAAAACAAAATATTCTATAGTTGTTTGAAATCATGAGGCAGAGCTCTTTGTACTATATAGAAAAACCTCAAAGAAGTACTATTAAATGAAAAAGCAAAGTTCAGAACAGTATCTTTAAAAAGGGGTAGAGGATTCAGCAGCAAGAGGTGAAATGGTCCTACCTGCCTCCACCCCAGGAACCATTTGTTCCCATAATCAAGGAGCCAGGCCACACCAAAGACCCACAGCCCAGTAGCACTGAGTTTCCTGTACCAGTCTACCCCCACATCCCACAGCCAGACCAATCCAAGATCCTACAGCAAGATCCCTCAACGGTCACTCCAGCCCCAGCCCAGCAGAAGATCAAGCAGAATTAATGCCACCCACAGCAATGTCCTTAGGAGCTGGCCACCTTCTTCAAATCTGCTTTTGTGTCTTAATTGCTTCTATACCTTGTAATCAGTGTGTCATCACCCTGAGTGAATATCCTCTCTTTTTTGTATCCTAAAAATATATGCTCTGAAACTTACTCTTACAAGACACTGAAGAGTCCTTTGGATCTCTGAATTAAGCAAAGGGTCTTAATAGCTTTACTGGTTTGCAGAGGTTTAGGGTTCACCGGAAGGGGATTCTGGATGAGAATAAATCCATGTTACCTACTCTGCCCTATTAAATCACTTTTTATTCTAAGAAAAGGGGGGATAGGGGAATAAATATAGTGGAATGTCCTTGAAGAAGGGGAACACTACCTAACTCATTCTATGAAGCTAATAGCACTCTAATACAAATCAAAGGAGAAAACCACATGAATAGACAAAAGAATAAATGGAGATAAAAATGGAAAAATGTAAGCAGGATCTCAAGAAAATGGTTGACAACACATAGCACACAAATATACACCAGAGGTGTCCCAGAGGGAAATGAGAAGGGAAAGGGCCAGAAGAATATTCAAAGAAATAATGGCTGAAAATTTCCCAACCCTTATAAAAGACATAAACATGCAAATCAAAGAAGACCAATCCACCCAAACAGTATAAATCCAAACAGACCCACTCCAAGAAACATACTAATCAGACTGTCAAATGCCAAAGAGAAGGAGAAAATTTTGAAAGCAGTGAGAGAAAAGTGATTCACCACATATAAGGGAAGCTACATAAGACTAAGGGCTGATTTCTCATTAGACACAATGTAGGCAGGAGGCAGTGGCATGATATATTTAAGACAGTGAAAGAGAAAAATTGCCAGCCAAGAATTCTCTACCCAGCAAAAATGTCCTTCAATACAACTATGTGACGATGTTGTGGGCCACTGATTGTGCACCAGGTATGGAGTATTTGTATGTTAAGAATCTTTGTGTTTGGGCGGGCCGCAGTGGCTCAGCAGGCAAGAATGCTTGCCTGCAATGCCAGAGAACCCGGGTTCAATTCCTGGTGCCTGCCTATGTTTAAAAAAAAGTATCTTTGTGTTTATATGTCATTTTATCAATAAAAAAGAAAGAAAGAAAATGTTCTAATGTTGACTGTGGTCATGAATGTGCAACTCTGTGAATATACAAAAAGCTACTGATTGTACACTTTGGATGGACTATATGGTATGTGTATGTATCTCAATAAAATGTTTGTTTTTAAAAAAATGGAGTACTTAAAATATTCACAGATAAACAGAAGCTAAGAGAGTTCTTTAATAACAGATTGGCACTATGAAGAACTACTAAAGTGAGTTCTACTGGATGAATTGAAAAGAGGAGAGAATGGTCCGGAGGAGAGTACAGAATTGAAAAGTATTAGTAAGGGTAACTTAAAGGATAAAAAGAGAGAGGGAAAAAATAGATCTGACAAATAAAAACCAAAGGATAGAGTGGGCTATAGTGGCTCACTAGCAGAGCTCTCACCTGCCATGCTGGAGACCTGGCATCCCAGTACCAGCCCATGTGGAAAAAAAAACGAGACAAAATAAAGGGTAGGGCGGGCCACAGTGGCTCAGCAGGCAGAGTTCTCACCTGCCATGCTGGAGATCCAGGTTTGATTCTCAGTGCCTGCCCTTGAGGAAAAAAAAAAAAAAGGAAATTTGAAAAAAACCAAAGGATGAATCAAGAGCTGCTCTACAGTAATAACTCTGAATGCTAATGGATTAAACACCCCAATCAAAAGACACAGATTGCAGAATGGACTAAAAAATGATTCCGCTATATGTTGTTTACAAGAAACTCATACTAAACTGAAAGATACTGATAAGTTGAAAGTAAAAGCATGGAAAAGATATTCCATGCAAGTAGTAACCAAAAGAAAACTGGAAGAGCTATACATCTATCAGACAAAATAGACTTTAGGTGCAAAAATGCGATGAGATAAAGATGGACACTATATAGTAATAATGGCAATTCAACAACAAGAAATAACAATCATAAATATCTATGCTCTGAATTAAGGTCCCCCAAAGAACAAGAGGCAAACACTGGCAAAACTGAAAGAAATAATAGATGACTCTACCATAAAAGTGGGAGAATCCAACATACCCCTTTCTCCAACAGCTAGAAAAACTAAACAGAAGATCAATAAAGAAATGGAGAACTTAAATAAATAAAATAAATGAACTACACCTAACAGGCATATATACAACACTGTATTCCAAAACAGCAGGATACATATTCTTCTCAAGTGCTTATGGAATATTCTCAAGAATAGACTATATGCTGGGGCACAAAACAGGTCTTCATAAATTTAAACAGATTGAAATTATACAAAGTACTTCTCTGATCAAAATAGAATGAAGCTGGAAATCAGTAAAATGCAGAACCAGAATATGCACAAATATATGAAAGCTAAACAACACACTCTTAAATAATCAGTGGGTCAAAGAGGAAATTGCTAGAGAAATCAGTAAATATCTCAAGACAAATGAAAATGAGAACCCAGCATATCAAAACATATGAGAAGGGCTGCTAGTAAATAGCCAGGAACCAACTGGAATAACTGTTTGGGGGGCTCCCATGATTGGATACACATCAAACACAGTTGGGAAAAGGTGAAGGGGTGAAGAACTGTAAGTCTCCCAGGCTGTGGAAGCTGGCACCTCTCCCCCACTATCCCAGCCGACTGTTCTAGAGTTACTTTCCTGTGGGAAAAAGAAGTGGTCTCTACTATGAGCAAGGGAAGGTAGATTAACCAAGCTCCGAATGCTGAATTAATGAACAAATTTGGACAGATGAATACAAGCTCTGAGCACAGATAAACATGGAGTAAGTATATAAGGAACCTGGCCGCAGAAATCCTAGAATGAGCTGAGACTCAGCATCAAGAGATTGAGAAAAACCCTAGAATGAGCTGAAACTCAGTATCAAGGGATTGAGAAAGCCTTCTAGACCAGAAGGGGGAAGAGTGAAATGAGACTAAGTGGCAATGGCTGAGAGATTCCAAACACAGTCGAGAGGTTATCCTGGAGATTATTCTTACACATTAAGTACATATCACCTTGTTATTCAAGATGTAATGGAGAGGCTGGAGGGAACTGCCTGAAAATGCAGAGCTGTGTTCCAGTCGCCATGTCTCTTGAGGATGATTGAATAATGATTTAGTGTTCACAATGTGACTGTGTGATTGTGAAAACCTTGTGTCTGATGCTCCTTTTATCTACCCTGTCAACAAACTAGTAGAACATATGGAATAAAAATAAATAATAGGGGGAACAAAACAGAAATCCTAAAAAAAAAAAAAAAGGAACCTGGCCATATTTCCTAAGCAGAGAGGAGGTAAGGGTGATAGAAAAAACAAACAGAGACTTTTAGAGATGGCCAAGCCCAAAATACTAAAAAAGGGCTGTGCCCTCTCCCCCTCCCCTAAAAAAGGGCATACAGAACTGGGTACCAACTCCAGCTCTTGATTGGCAAACCCAAGGGACTGGGGTCCGGCTCTGAGAAGGATTTTTTTCTATTCTTTTCTCTTTTCTTTTTTTTTAAACTTTTTAGCCACCCATTAAATCAAGCAGCAGGCATTCTCAGGTTTAAGCACTGCCCCAAGCAAGAGTTAAGGTGTGTCTGAGAAAAAAAGTAACTAGTAAGGTGAAAAAGATAATTCCCTAATGGGTGTATCTTCCCCAAGGAAAAGGTTTAGGGGCACAGCCCAGCAAAAGTGGTGACTCTCATTTAGAGAATTCAGACCTGAGAGTCTGGAAAACAGAAACAGCTTAGGCCCATGTTCTACCTCACTCTCTGTCTCAACCACACCCCTGGCAGGGACAGGATTTGTTGAAAATTAAAGGCACTGCAACACTTTACACTGACGGGGAGCTGCAGGCTGACAAGCACCACGCACTGTACAGGATAGGAAAAACACAGTCTAGATGGTTCCCAGGAAAGACTGGAAATCTGCTGGGTCTCATCCTCAGGAAACCTTGATAGTGGTTAGACCCTTTATTCTAAGTCCTGGGCTTGTCTTGGTGGGCAAAATCTGACTGGGGTAGATTCTATCTGACAGGGCAAGATCCAGAAAAATAGGGGCTGAAAAATTCTGATCAGTTAAACAGAAGCTATGCTAGAGATCTAAAATAAGTTCAACTTACCATCAAAAACAGACAGAACAAGACAGAACAACCAACAAGAAAACCCTAGGTAAAAGAAAGAAAATGATCTACAGAAAAATAATCAAGGAAATCAGATGTCTAGACACCAGCAAAAAAATCACGAGTCATACTAGGAAGAAAGAAGATATGGCCCAGAGAACAAACTAACACTTCAAATGAGATACAAGAGTTGAAACAACTAATTAAATATTTTTTTAGGAATCTAAATCAAACAAAAAATTAAATCAATGAGTTGGAGGAGTATATGTAAAAAGAGATGAAGGATATAAAGAAGACACTGGGTGAACATAAAGAAGAACCAAAAAGCTTGAAAAAACAAGTGGCAGAACTTTGGGGAATGAGGAGCACAAAAGAAGAGATAAACAACACAATGAGACAAACAGCAGCAGGTTTGAAGAGGCAGAAGAAAGGATTAGTGAACTAGAGGACAGGACATCTGAACTCCTACACACAAAAGAACAGATAGGGAAAAGAATGGAAAAATATTAGCAGGGCCTCAGGGAATTGAATGACAACATGAAGCACATGAATATATGTATTATGTGTGTCCTAGAAGAAGAGAAGGGAAAAGGGGAAGAAAGAATAACAGAAGAAATAATCACTGAAAATTTCCCAACTCTTATGAAAGACATAAATTTACAGATCCAAGAAGTGCAGAGTACTCCAAACAGAATAGATCTGAAGGACATACCCTAAGATAGTTACTAATCAGACTGTCAAGTGTCAAAGACAAAGACAGAATTCTGAAAGCAGGAAGAGAAAAACGATCCACTAAATACAATGGAAGCTCAGTAAGACCATATGCGGATTTCTCAACAGAAGCCACGGAGGTGAGAAGGCAGTGGCATGTTATATTTAAGATACTGAAAGAGAAAAACTGCCAACCTTAATTCTATATCTGGCAAAATTGTCCTTTAAAAATGAGGGAGAGTTTAAAATACGTTCAGACAAACAGACACTAAATTTGTGAACAAGAGACCTGCAGTACTAAAATACAAGAAATACTAAAAGGAGCACTAAAGGCAGATAGGGAAAGATGAGAGAGAGAGGTTTGGAGAAGAGTGTAGAAATGAAGACTATTCATAAGGGCAAAATGGGAGCTTGTATGTGTGAGTTTGAGTATGACTGAATGAGGAAGGCTAGGGGCATGTATGACACCAGAAGGAAAGACAGAGGATAAAAACTGGGACTTGAAAAAACAACAAAGAAACAAACTGGAACTGTATAACTTAGCAAAACCCAGAGTGAACTATGAAGGCGATTTAACGTACAAATATAAAAAAGTGTTTACATGAGGGAGAACAAAAGAATGTCCACATGTCAAGGTGTTAAAAATGGGATGGCTATGGAAAAAATATAATCAGTGTAAACTAGGGTCTAAAGTTAACAGTAACATTGTAATACGCTTTCATTAGTTGTAACAAAGGCAATATACCAAAGCTTAAAGTCAATAAGAAGGGGATATAAGGGAGGTGTATGGGATTCTTGGTGTTGCTGTTGTTTCTTTTTATTTTTTTAATCCTTTTATTTTTCCTTATCTTCTTTACTTGCAGAAGAAATGGAAATGTTCTCATTTAGACTGTGGTGATGAATACATAACTATTTGACTATACCAAGTCATTGATTGTTTATTTAGGGTGAACTGTATGGTGTTTGGACAAATCGTTTAAAAAACGAACAGCAAGATACAAGCACTGGAGAAAATGTGGAAACAGATGTACCTATTCATTCTTGTTAGGGAAGTAGAATGGTGCATGCCCACTGGAGGGCAGTGTGGTGGTTCCATAGAAGACTAAGTATACGGGTGCCACACGATCCTGCAACCACATCATTAGGATATACTTGAAGGAATTAAAAGCATTTGCACACTGGTATTTATAGTGGCAGTATTCAAGATTTGCAACAGATGGAGGTGACCTAAGGGTACATTAACTGACTAATGGAATGGCAAAATGTGCTGTATAATACAACTGAATACTGAGCAGCTGAAAGAAGGAATGAAATTGTGAGGTATGCAACCAAGTGAATGAAACTTGAGGACATTATGTTGAGTAAAATAAGCCAGAAACAAAAAGACAAATATTGTAAGCCTCACTAATATGGACTAACTATAATGTGCAAACCTTGAGAATTGAATTTGAGAGCATAGGTTATCAGGAGACAGAAAGTGGGAAGAGATTGGACAATTGATAAAGAAGTACAAAATGTTTCAGTACGGCTTATTGTAAAGGTTCCTAGATTGTAAACTCTTACAGTAGTCACATCTATTCCTCTAGTTTTAATCATGATTTCTAAATTCAGAGATGCTGAGCTTTTTGTGTATAATCTGGGTGTTTCCTGGAGGTTAGGGTATGTGTCAGACACCTGATATTCAGAGTTAGATTTCTTCAGCTCTGAAAGTTGGTATTATCCAATACAGCAAGTATTAAAAAACTGAAAAAGAGATCAGACTTCAATTAGAGATATGAATGAAGCTGATCTGGCTAAGACTAAGGTAAATCAGAATATAGGGTAAAGGATGATATTGACTATATTTTAAAACGTCAACTTCTGTGTGAGACCAAAGGAAGAGATGTTTATTTGGTACAAAATCATATTTTCTGTAGCACACCCATATGGTCAGTTTACTCAGAGAACATAATTACATGGAACCTTAAATAGGGAAAGAGATCTTGTTATTTTGACAGGTTAATGTGATACTCTGATACATCCCACAGTAATTTGGGCAGGAAATTTTAAAATACTTGCAAAGTACCTTTGAGGGACTAGTGAAAATTGTGGAAATATTGAACTTCCCCACCTGGGGAATTCCTGATATTCTCACAAGCATTAGGGACTTCCTATGTAATAAGCTAAGCCCTCGATCTTGGAGCGTGCCCTTATAAAACTTGTTCCTGCAAAAGAGAAGCTAAGTCTATTTATAATTATGCCTAAGAGCCACCCTTAGAGAACCTCTTTTGTTGCTCAGATGTGGCTTCGCTCCCTAAGCCAACTCTGTACAAAAAGTTACTACCCTCCCCACTATGTGGGACATGACTCCTAGGAACAAGCCTGCCTCTGGCACTGCAGGATTGAGAAAGCTTTCTTGACCAAAAGGGGGAAAAGCAATAAAATTAAGTTTCAGTGGCTAAGAGATTTCAAATAGAGTCAAGAGGTCATTCTGGAGGTTATTCTTATGTATTATGCAGATATTTCTTTTTAATTTCTAGTTTATTAGAATAGCTAGAAAGAAGTACCTGCAACTGTGGAACAGCAATCCAGTAGTCTTAATTCTTGATGACTGAATGTATAACTATAAGGCTTTTATGGTGTGATCGTATGACTGTGAAAACTTTGTGATTGATACTCCCTTTGGTGTATAAGCAGGTGAGTGAGAAAATAAAGACAAAAAATAAATAATAGGGGGGATAAGGTATAGAGGATGTTTCAGATGTTCTTTCTCCTTTTCTTTTTTTCTTAGAGTAATGAAAATGTTCTAAAATTGTGATGGTGACTGCATAATTACATGGCTATTCATAATACATATATCCCAATAAAATTGCATTAAAAAAACTTATGGGCTGCAGCAAAGGCAGTACTCAAAAGGAAATTTCTAGTTATAAATGCCTACATTAAAAAGAAGGAGAGAGCTAAAATCAATGACCTAACTGGAGAAAGAACAGCAAACTAATCCCAAAGCATGCAGAAGGTAATAACAAAGATTAGAGCAGAAACTGATGAGATAGAGAATCAAAAAAAAAAACCAGAAAGATCAATAAAACCAAAAGTTTGTTCTTTGAGAAGATCGATAAAATTGACAAACCATTAGCTAATCTGACAAAGACAAAAAGAGAAGCTGCAAAGAAATAAAATCAGAAATGGGGGGGGGGGGCATTACCATGAACACCAAAGAAATAAAAAAGTTCATTAAGTGGTTACTATGAACGTCCGTTTGCCAACAAGTTAGACAACTTAGATGAAATGGACAACTTCCTACAAACACGTGAACAACCTACACTACTAGAGATGAAATAGAAGACCTCAACAAACCAATTACAAGTAAAGAGATGAAATTAGTCATCAAAAACAAGGCAAAGCCCAGGACCGGATGGCTTCAGAGGCAAGTTTTACCAAGTATTACAAAAGAATTAATACCATTCCTGCTCAAACTCTTCAAAAAAATTGAAGGAGAGGTGTTTCAGTTTGTTTAAACTGCTAGTATGCAATACACCCAAAATGGGTCGGCTTTTTCAATGGAGATTTATTAGTTTACAAATTATAATTCTAAACCCATGGAAATGTCCAAATTAAGGCATCAACAAGAAGATACCTTCACTAAAGAAAGGCTGATTGTGTTCGAGTTCCTCTGTCACATGAGAGGGCACATAGTGGCACCTGCTGGCCCTTCTTTCCTGAGTTGGTTTCAAAAATGGCTCTCTCACCTCCTGTCAATCCTTCTTGTTTCTCCTGAAGTGTTTTCTTTCTTAGCTTCTCTAAACTCTCTGGGCTTTCTTAAAGGGCTCCAACAAGTGGACTAAGACCCACCTTCAATAGATCCCATGCAGGTGGCAGCAGTGCCGATATGGAGCAGGTGGCTGCTCCTTAGCCCCAGCTCACACTGTTGCCTAGGGCACCCCAGGAGCTCTGTGGGGCTCTGTGGGGTCTCAGGTCCAGAGACCACTGGGGCCCTGCGAGGCCTGCACTGCATGGATGGCTGTGCTTCCGCAACCTGTGCTCAGTCTCCTGTTCCTCCTCCTGGTTGCCACTCTTAGTAGCCAAAAGGAGGCCCAGACCACACACTGAAGGGCAATCCTTAAGGCCATCTAGAACGGCATTCACAAGATAGACACGTACCTGAATGCTGCCTTGGACCTCCTTGGAGGCGAGGACAGGCTGTACAGGTACAAGTACAGTGACGGATCTACGCCTTTCCCACGTTTAGGTTATAAACCCTCCCCATTGAATGGAAGTAGCTCTCCACTGTTTGCTGTTCACCTTAACATTGGCATCCCCTCTCTGACAAGGTGCTGTAACCACCGCTATGAGACATGTAGCAAAGGCAAGAATGACTAGGAAGAGGAGTTCCAGAACTACCTCTCCAAGATCTGCCAAAATGTGCAGAAAACACTAGGACTAGCTCAGCATGTTCAGGCATGTGAAACAATAGTGGAGCTTTTGTTTGACAGTGTTATACATTTAGGCTGTAACCATACCTGGACAGCCAATGAGCCACATGCTGGTGTCATTAGGAAAAAAAAAATCCAATCTCTAAAGATGTTGATGGCTGGTTACAGTTGATGAGGACAGGAAAACATAACCTCAGACAAAGAACTAATGTGTTTACAGAGTAAAGCTGCCATATTTTGTGAAAGGATTATGGTAAGGACGTATAAGTATTTATTTCTTGACATTAAATCTTCAAGCTAAAAAAAAAAAAGAAGAAAAAGTGGGGGGTTGGTGGGGAGGTCATGCCTTCCCTCCCAGATATCTTTCTGGGTGATGCCACCTTAGCATGCCAAATTGTCTCAACCCAGCCCAAAAAGAGGTGTGTGTTAAAAGGACAGATTTTTTGAAAAGAGAAGGTCTGCAACTCAGTAATTGTAGCTATATTTATTACAAAGGAGGTCAAATGTAAAAGTTTACGATAAGATATACTCAACATTATCAACATTAACTTATCTAAAAATATGGGGAAATGCTCCCTTAGATATTTGTTTACTGTGAAATTTTAAAATACTTATACTTTTATGCCTGGAAGGATCTAACCTCTGTCTCTATTTTAATTGCACATAATATGCTACTTCTTTATAACCCATTTAGCATATGAATATGCCATGTTGCTCTTAATGACAGGACTAGTTATACAGACAGGTTTCCAGGTATGTCTCTCTTGTAAATTTGGAACCTATTACCTGGTAACATCTCAGGGAGAAAAACCAGGGCAGATAAGTATTATGTAAAATGCACAGATGATGTGAACAAGATTTGGAAGTACAATCACTTCCATTTTATGAACCCAGTTATATGACAGATGTCATATTTTGCTATAATCTTTGCCACGACTGGAAAAAAGATAGGTTTAATGAGACAAATGAAAAGTTGTTTAACATAATACACTTCAGAACTCTATATACTATAATGTTTGCTGTTTATTCCCTAGCATTTGGTCCAGAATCTGGGATTTTTAAAAAATATCCATTAGTGGGTTTAGTAAAAATTGTTTCAAATGATGTTATTTTAATTTTTAACTGTGGAGTAAAAAGTAACGGATACAATAGGGCAAGACAACAAGAGCTAACATTAAAACTAAATCTCTTAACTGACATTAGTGAATAAACTTGGAGAATTTCACTGGTAACAGAGACCATCAGGAGATAGAAATAGGGTAAGATATTGGGTAATTGGAGCTGAAGGGATACAGATTGCACAACAGGACTGATTGTAAAAACTCAGAAATGGATAGCACAATACTACCTAACTATAATACAATTATGTTAAAACACTGAATGAAGCTGAATGTGAGAATGAGAGAGGGAGGAGAGCTGGGGGCACAAATGAAATCAGAAAGAGAGATAGATGATAAAGACTGAGATGGTATAATCTAGGAATGCCTAGAGTATATAATGATAGTGACTAAATGTACAAATTTTAAAAATTGTTTTTGCATGCGGAAGAACAAAGGAATGTCATTACTGCAGGGTGTTGAAAATTGATAGTAACTAATATTTTAAAATTTTAACTTATGTGTGAGACTAAAGCAAAAAAATGTTAATTTGGTACAAAATTTTTATTTTGTTAAGAATTACTGATTGCATATGTAGAATGGAATGATTTCTAAATGTTGGGTTAATTTCTTTTTTTTCTTTAATTAATAAAAAAAAATTTATATTTTGACTAGTGCAGTTGCTAATATAACTTATGTTGACAGCTTAACTGAACACCATAAATACATGGAACCTTGACTAGGGCATGAGATTTTGTTGGTTTGTCCAGAGTGATGCCCTGATAAGTCCCAGAGTGATTTGAACAGTGAGTAAAAAAATATTTGCAAAGACTCCTTCGGGGAATGGTGAGAAAGGGAGAAAATTCAACTTCTGCAAGCTGAATTCTTGACATTCTCACAAGCAGTGGGGTCAACCAAAGCTATAGGCTGAGCCCCCAATCTTGGGGTTTGTTCATATGAAACTTAACCCCACAAAGGATAGGTCAAGTCTACTTAAAATTAGGCCTAAGAGTCACCCCCAAGAGAACCTCTTTTGTTGCTCAGATGTGGCCTCTCTCTCCAGCCAACACAACAAGCAAACTCACCACCCTCCCACTGTCTACGTGGGACATGACTCCCAGGGGTGTGGATCTTCCTGGCAACGTGGGACAGAAATCCTAAAATGAGCTGAGACTCAGCATCAAGGGATTGAGAAAACCTTCTTGAGCAAAAGGGGGAAGAATGAAATGAGACTAAAGTGTCAGTGGCTGAGAGATTACAAACAGAGTCGAGAGGTTATCCTGGAAGTTATTCTTACGCATTAAATAGATATCACCTTGTTATCCAAGATGTAATGGAGAGGCTGGAGGGAACTGCCTGAAAATGTAGAGTTGTGTTCCAGTAGCCATGTTTCTTGAAGATGATTGTATAATGATGTCGCTTTCGCAATGTGACTGTGCGATTGTGAGCACCTTGCATCTGATGCTCCTTTTCAACAGATGAGTAAAACATATGGAATAAAAATAAATAATAGGGGAAATAAATGTTAAAATAAATTTAGTAGATTGAAATTGTAGTGATCAATGAAAGGGAGGGGTAAGGGGTATGGTATGTATAAATTTTTTTTTCTGTTTTCGTTTTCTTTCTTTTTCTGAATAGATGCAAATGTAAGAAATGATCATGATGATGAATATGCAACTATGTGATGATATTGTGAATTACTGATTATATATGTAGAACAGAATGATCAAAATAGGAATGTTTGCGTTTGCTTGGTCTTTTTTGGTATTTAAAAAAATAAATTAAAAAAACCCTGTCAGTTTGCAACTTGTTATAAGTATTTCATATTTATCAACTACAATGTTAAATACACAATGAGGTAACTTTTAAATTTAGTATTAATTCTTAGATCTTCTTAGCAGCCCTGCTGTTGGCTTTCTCAAGAAAACACAGAGCCTTTGTAAAATATTTCATCTGTTGTCATAGATTATATACAAAATTAGAAGCAATTTTTATATGTTCAAATTTTATAAAACTAAGTTTTTTATTGTGGAATAATTTTATATTTACAGAAAAGTTGTGAAGATAATACATAGAATCTCTGTATTCTCTCACCCAGTTTCCCGTTTATGTAACTATGAAATGTTTTTCAGAAACAAAGACACCAGCATAGGTCACTAAAAAAAAAAGGCCCATCCAACAATAGGTCTGTCCCTACAAGACTGAAGTAAAAGAACGTGTCTTTCTTGGGGGTACATAACTGTTTTAACAATTTCAAACCAGCAGAGTACCTAAAATATTCAACTAACTAGGAATAAATTTAACCAAGGATGTAAAGCACTTGTACACAGAAAACTACAAAACACTGCCAAAAAAAATCAGAGAAGACCTGAATAAACAGAAAGACATTCCAAGTTCACGGACTGGAAGGCTGAATGTTGTTAAGATGTCATATCTACCCAAACTGATGTATAGATTGAATGCAATACTGACAAAAATTCTAACAACCTTTCTCGCAGAAATGGAAAAGTTAATTATCAATTTTATTTGGAAGGGGAAGGGGCCTCGAACAGCCAAAAACATTTGGGAAGAGAAATGAAGTGGGAATTTCCTGACTTAAAAGCATATTATAAAGCCACAGTGGTCCAAACAGCACGGTTTGGCATAAAGATACACATATGGATCAATGGAATCAAATTAAGACTCAGAAATAGTCCATCAGATCTATGGTCAAGTGATTTTTTATAAGGCTCCCAAGCCCACTCAATTGGGATGGGACAGTCTCTTCAATAATTGTGTTTTGAGAACTGGATATTCATAGCCAAAAAAAGAAAGAGGATCCCTATGTTAGTTTGCAAGCTGCTGGAATGTGATATACCAGAACTGAAACAGCTTTTTAATAGGGGAATCTAATAACTTACATGTTTATAGTTCTAAGTCTATAAAAATGTTCAAAGTAAGACATCCAGGAAAAGATACCTCAATTCAAGGAAGACTGATGGGTCAGGAACATCTCTGTCAGCTGAGCCATCACGTGGCTGGCATCTGCTGGTTCCTTGCTCTTGGGCTCTGTTGCTTTCAGCCTTTGTTCCTATGTGGGTTCCTCACTTTGTTTATCTAGGGCTGGCTTTCATCTCTTGGCTTCCCGGCTCTCTCTAGGGTTCTGGCTTGCTTAACTTCTCACGGTGATGTCTGCTGGGCTCCAAACATCTCCAAACTCAGCATCCCTATTCTCTGAAGCAACTGTTCTCCAAGCATCTACATCTACTCTCTCTTGGCTCTAAGGCTTCTGTTGTTTGTCATTTCTGACTATCTCTAAAATGTTTCCTCTTTTAAAGGATTCCAGTGAACTAATCAAAAGCCACCTGGAATGAATGGAGTCATATCTTCATTTAATCAAAAGGTCACCCCCACATTGGGCACACCACATCTCTATGAAGATAATCTAATCAAAACCTTCTAACCTATAGAATTGGATTAGGATTAAAAGAAACAGCTGCCTCCATAAAATTGGATTAGGATTAAAACAGGCTTTTCTGGGCTATATAATACTTTCAAACCAAAGCAACCACTACTTCACACCCTATTCAAAAATTAACTCAAAATGGATCAAACACGTAAATATAAGATCCAATACCTGAAGCTTCTAGAAGAGTGTACGGAAACATCTTCAAGATCTAGTGATAGGTGGTAGTTTCTTAGACTTTATACTCAAAACACAAGCAATGAAAGAAAAAGTAAATAAATGGGAACTCCTCAAAATCAAATACTTCAGTGCTTAAAGGATTTTGTCAAAAGGGTGAAGGGCAGTATAACGGTGGCTCAGTGGCAGAATTCTTGTCTGCCATACCAGAGACCCAGGTTTAGTTTCCCGTGGTGCCCATGCAAAAAAAAAAAAGGGTGAAAAGGTGACCAACTCAATGGAAGAAAATATTTGAAAACCACGTATCTAATAAGGGTTTGATAGCCAGTATATATAAAGAAATCTTTCAACTTTAACAGTAAAAAGACAAAAAACCCAATTTAAAAATAGGCAAAACACATGAATAGACATTTCTCCAGAGAAGAGATACAGAATACTAAGAGGCACGTGAAAAGAGGCTCATATTCACTAGCTATTAGGGAAATGCAAATCAAAACCACAAGGAGATATCTCACACCTACTAGAATGGCCACTATTAAACGGAAACTACAAGTTTTGGAGAGGATGTAGAGAAATAGTAACACTTATTCACTGCTAGTGGGAACGTAAAATCGTACAGTCACTGTGGAAGACAGTTTGGTGGTTTCTTAGGATGCTAAATACAGATCTGGCAATATTGCCATATGATCTGGCAATCCTGCTACTACATACATATTCAGAAGAACTGAAAGCAGGGATGTGAACAGACATTTGCACACCAATGTTCATAGAGACATTATTCACAATTGCTAAAAGACAGAGGCAACCCAAGCACCCGTCAACTGATGAATGGATAAACAAATTGTGGTATATGCATGCAATGGCACATTATTCAGCTGTAAGAAGAAATAAAGTCTTGATATATGTGGCAAATTGAATGAACCTTACATTATGTTTGTTAAATAAGCTTGACACAGAAGGACAAATATGAAACACTCACCTGCCATGTGGGAGACCAGACCCATATAACACCACTGGCCCATATAACACCCCCCCCCCAAAATGGACAAATACTATATGAACTCACTAATATGAACTAAATATAATGAACAAACTCATGAAGTGAATATCTAGAATATAGGTAATCAGAAGATAGAATAAGGATAAGAATGGGGATCTTTGATGCTTAACTTGTGCAGAATTCTTTTTTTTTTTTTCAGGGGAGAGCACGAACGCAGTCCCCCACTACCACAAATTATGCAGTCGAGTTTTCCACATTTGGGAAATCGCAGGGGTCAGCACATCCAGAGTGCAATGGATAAGCCTCGCCCTGGGAAAACCACCTTCATGATCATGGTATCTCCCCTGCCAGGTAAGTATCGTGCAGAATTCTTAAATAAGGTTGACTGTAAATGTTTAGAAATGGATAGAGGTGTGGTAGCATATTATCATGTGTGTAAATAACAGTGCTGAATCATAGGTGTGAGTGTAATTGAATGCGGATGCTTAGGGTTGTATATATTACCTGAAGGAAAGATAGAGGATGAAACAAGGGACTGTAAAATACAGTGAACCCTGTTGTGGATAATGAAGGTGGCTAATAGTACAAATACAAGAATGTTCTTCTATGGATTAGAACAAATGCATGTCACAACTAGAAGATGATAATAGTAGGATGGTACATGGGGAAAAAAACACCTTTTGCAAACTACGGATTATAGTTAACAGTAATATCTTAATGTTCTACCATCAATTGTAACAAAGGTACGACACTGATGTCAATAATAGAGGGGTAAAAGGAGGCATCGGGCTTTTCTTTTCTGAGCTATGAAAATGTTCTAAAATTGATTACAGTGATGAAAGCACACCTCTGTGAATATATTGAGAGTCCATGATTGTACAGATTGGATGGATTGTATGGTGAGTGAATAAAACTGTTTAAAAATTAAAAATAATAAAAGAAACACAAAGTTCAATAGAATAAGTAATTTGAGAACAATTAGTATTTTAAAAAGATCACTGCCTACATATTAATTACATTATAGCATTTGCCTACATACACAAGTGAATTCACAATACAGTGGAATACAAGTAACATATTTTCTTCCTTTTGCTTTTATAATGTACTCCAGTGAGCATGTATTACTTTTGTAGGAAGTTACTTTAGAAAGAATAGAAAGCAAATACCAATCTTTCTTCAAGGCTTAAGAAAGGGGTAGCACAAGAGCTCAGAGAAAGCCTGGTAGTTGGGGAGATACATTTTATGAAATATTTATTTATTTACATTTTTTATAGTGAAATATATGTACAAAAAAAAGAATAAATTTCAAGGTACATTGTTAACAAGTAGTTATAGAACAGATTTCAAAGTTTGGTATGGGTTACAGTTTCACAATTTTAGAATTTTCCTTCTAGCTGCTCCAAGACACTGGAGACTTTTTAAAAGAGATATCAATATAAATGGTTCAGCAGTCATACTCATTTGTTAAATCCTATCTTCTCTGGTGTAACAACTCCTTCTCCTTTGATCTTTCTCCTGATAGTTAGGGGTATTTGGACTATGCTCTTTCTAACTTTTTCATGTTGGAAAAGGTTGTTGATAATACAGGATAGGGGGATGGAACTAGCTGATGTTCTGGAGGAGCTAGCCCCTCTGGTTTCAGGACTTATATGGGCCTAGGAACCTATCTGGAGGTTGTAGGTTTCTGAAAAATAATCACAGTGCATAGAACTTTTATAGAATCTTAGATAGAGCCCTGGGTGTTTTTTAGGGTTGGCAGGAATGGTTTTAGTTTATCAAACGTTTATGATGTGCCAAAAACCATGCTAAAAGGCATCCATTTATTATGTATGGCCCTTAATTTGGAAATGAGATAGTTAGGTATTATTACTATTATCACCATTTTAGAGATAAGGAAACTGTTGGCTTATCTATAAATGATCAAGGTCATTTTGCTAATAATTGGGGAACTGGGATTTAGATCTCTAAGCTCAAGGCCCACAACCTGAACCCCAGCAACTTGCTTAATAATTTAGAAAAACATACTTGCCCTACACCTCCAATGAGAAATCCTGGGAATCGATATGTTTAACAAGCATTTCAGTAATTCTTACCAAGTACAAACTGGAAAACCCTGTGAACCTTCTATGTGCACACAAATGTTCTGTTCAGGGTGAAGCCTGTAACTGCATGCAAATTGGCCCTCATTAATAGGATGAAATGTTTAAATGCAAGATACTACATTTTTAAAACCAAACCAAACCAAACGGTTTCCAGAGAGAGAAATCATTTTATAAGCTATAAACAGTAAAGTCTTTGTGTTGAGGCTGCCAGAGTTTCTGAATTTTCTACACCTCCACAAATGTTCTGAGAACCCATGGAGGTCTATTTTCCCCAATCATGAATTCAGTGGTTGGGGAAGGGAGTAGGGGAATATGTTCTGTGACAGCCAACTTGCTGTCATTTTTTGTATTTCATCATACATATTTATCATATTTATCATCAGTTGCTCTCATTTTTTTTAAATAGGAGGAAAGGAGATGTGCCAGTTTGAATCTGTTGTGTATTCCCAAAAAGCCAAGTTCTTTAATCCTCAATCAATATTGCTGGGTAGGAACTTTTTTATTGTTTCCATGGAGATGCGACCCACCAATTGTGGGTTTGATTAGATGGTTTCCATGGAGATGTGTCTCCACTCATTCAAGGTGAGGCTGCTTACTGGAGCCCTTCAAGAAGGAAACATTTTGGAGTGAAACAACAGAACCAACAGAGCCCACCTAGCCAGAGACGTTTGGAAATGCATAAGGAAAACACTCCCAGGGAGCCCACTGAAGAAGCCTGGAGAGAAAGCTAGTAGATGTCCCCATGTGCCTTTCTGGCTAAGAGACAAACAACCTTCTTTGAACCAAGGTATCTTTCCTTGGATGCCTTAGCTTGGTCATTTTTTTAGTCTTAACTTTAATTTGGACTTTTTATGGCCTTAGAACTGTAAACTTGCAATTTAATAAAATCCCCTTTTCAAAAGCCATTCTGTTTCTGGTATATTGCATTCCGGCAGCTTTTACAAACTAAAACAGGAGATACAGAATTTCATATTCCTAAATAAGAGCTTTTCTAATAGAAAAGGCTATTAATTAGCTGCATTAGTATTTCATATACACCTATATAAACGAAATGGTAGAGCCTATGTAAGCTGGAGAATACATATCCCTCCTAAAAGTACTGAATTCTTTGAAATTCAAATCTTTTTGAAAACCTTTGCATGCCCCCCAAATCTTATCTATGGGTTGAATTTGGCTTTCTGACTATAGTTTACAATATCTGTGGGCCCAATTTTTTCACATATCTCAGTTTCTTCTTCCACAGATACAGACATTTGTTATATAATACATATATTTATATATTTTAGCGAGGGCAAATGTTGAATAAAAAACTTCTGATGATAAATGACTTGGCATCCATCAAGGAGGCTATTTGAAAAATGAAACCCCAGGATCGGGAATAACCTAGTGATTGAAATACAAAGCCAGATATACAGGAAAAATTTACTTGTTGTTCAATTGCCTAAAGCCAACTGCCAATATGCCCCTAGTGGACAGAATTTGGGCCTACGATTCACAACGTTTTTTCCAAGTCCAACATAACTGAGAAAAACAGTACACTCTCCCTAGACACTGTGGTTTGCTAAAGCAGTGATGCTCAGGGCAGAAGGAGAGGTGGCCATACGGCAGGCGTTGAAAATGGCTAACTGAGAACATAAGGACTGTATGTTGGCTCAAGCTGTGTTTGCTCTCATGCCAATTGTTTGCCATATTAACTATAAGCACATACCGTTTACATGGATGATGTGTAAAACGACAATACATACAATCCCATGCTTGAGCTTTTATGAGGCTGCCACGCCATTGGCTCTGTCAATGTCCCTGTCCCAGGTTTGAGCAGTAATAGTTCACATCGTAGTTGGAAAGACCACAGAAATCAATCATAAAATGGTAGGGATTGATAATCATAAAAGTTCTAAGTTTTAAAGACCAAGCATTTTTACAGCAAGTGGAAAAACTCTTTTTGCTTTTTATTTATTCAAATCACAGCAGCAATGGGGAAAAGTTATCATTGCTTCGAATTAAGAACTCAACTATATTAACATGAGTTGTTCTGACAATGGTCCTACATTAAGAGGACCAGATACTTCTTTTTGGTGCTCTAGCAGCTTTCGATTTTTGTTAAGCCACCTATAAAACAAAAGTTAAGGAAACAATCAATTTTTATGATTGAGGGCAATACGTGTTATGAAGCAGATCCTAGTAAGTCCTTGAAAGAGGTTTTATTATGCTCCTGAATTTTGTATAAAACAGAGTTAAAGATCAAAACTTAAAACTTATATTCACTAAAGCTTAATGTAGCACATAATCCTATTTTTGTAACAAATTATACATATA
The DNA here is from genome assembly GCF_023851605.1 of Tamandua tetradactyla. Classification (NCBI taxonomy): domain Eukaryota; kingdom Metazoa; phylum Chordata; class Mammalia; order Pilosa; family Myrmecophagidae; genus Tamandua; species Tamandua tetradactyla. The sequence goes on from NC_135331.1 coordinate 13,110,284, forward strand.
TATGTTTTATATGTAAATGTATGACTATATACATTGTGTATTTATACAGAGAGGGCTAGAGGGGAAGAGAGAGAGAGGAAGAGGTTCTAAATCTTATCGGTGGAGAATTATGACTGACTTCTATCTTCTGTTTTTGTCACCTATATTTCCAAGATTGTATACAATAAAACACATATCACACTGAATGAGGGATTATCATATCATAGGAAATACCTAAAATAAAACATTAGGTGAATAAAGCAGGCTACAAAACAAAAATAAAGTATTCTTACTACTTCAAAAAAATTATGCATAGAAAAACCTAGAAGGAAATACTACAAAATCAACATTTAAAATAATTGTTGCATGATATTTCAAAGTCAAGTTATTCCCCAGTGAAGTGTCTAGTTGACAAAGATAAGCCATGCTTTGAGAGACGAAAAAGTCAGATGAAATACCTGGTTTCTCTTCTCTGTCATTTTATATGAACCTCAACTTACCATACTCAGAACAGATGGCAAAAGAAATTGGCCCAGAACTAAGCTGTGACAGCTCAAACATGGTGGTCAGCAGGAAATACTTTATCCTTAATTTTCATCTTTTCTGAAAACCGGAAAAGGTGCCTGGAATATTATAGAGTAAAAACAGGCAAGCAGGTGTAGGAGGATTTTATTTTTGGCAAGGGTTGAGGGCAAAGGAGAAAAATGAATTTGATTAAAGAAGCCTACTTAATTCTAGAAAAGCAATAAAATAGGTTGGAAATACCTTGAATAATTTTATATTCCTAAATATTTTACATTTTTTTGGAGAGGTGATTGGTAATAAGAATACAGCATTTTTTATTTCAGTAGCAATGGTCTTCTTAGAACTCAAAGCCCAAAATAAACATGCTATTCTCACAACATACTAAAAAGAGTAAGGTAATAATCATTTCTAGAGAAAAAGCATACATTATTAGGAAAAATATTATTTTGTGTAACTATTCTTTTATTTCAGTTTTACTGGTTTTTGGAGCAGTATCACCATGTTCTCACAAGCTTCTAAGCAACCTGTCTATTCTCATGCAAACTCAAGAATTTGCTTCTTAGAGATTTAAAGTACCTATTTTGTTTTTCTTTATTAAGGATATAGTCTAATGCTACCCATGAAGCCAATGTAGTAAAACAGACTCTCATCCCCAATCCCTGATATATGTTTATCTAATAAACTTTATGCTTCAGTGTTCTTAGATGAATTAGTTTTTCTAGGCATCCATAGAATCAAATATCTTTACAGTATCCCTAAAGTGAATAGGACTTTATTTGATCATAATAAAAGTAATTCAATTTTAAAAGCTTAAGGCTGTCAGCAAGACATACCCTCCATTCTGATTCTCTACAAACACCTGCTTCAATTTATGATGCCAATACTTTTGGCACACATCACACCATCTTTTATTCTCCTGGTAATTATTAGGCCTTTCAGTGAGAGGGCTGAGTCAACAATTTTGGCTAACATGGCTACCTCAGGAAACTATAACCAAATACTATACTGTGGCTCAATCCACATTAAAGGCCTATTAGTCTCCCCAAGAAAGGGCTTCATTCTGAGGCAGAAATTCAACTGAGTGGGAATGGCAACATAAATCAACACCTCCATTGAAAATGTGCAGTCTGCATGGTCCTGGACCACCTTGCTCCATATTCTCCAGAGGGAGCCATCAGTTCGGTTTGGGTAAGGGTTTATTTTCTACACCCTGCCTGAAACAGCTATACCTAGATTTTCGCGTAGATGTTTCAAGTAGTCATCCCTTGAACGTCCTGACTTATGTGATTAGGGTTTTCAAAGAATTCAAATCTCTTGCTTCCAAAGCCATACAAGCTTACTCTAAAGACCCAGGTTGCAAATGCATGAAAGGGTGTAGGGTTCACTATCACGGCAGAAGCGGTGCGCCAGCACTATCGCCTCTCGCCACATACGCCAGGGTGGGGATGTTTAGCGTCTGCAAGGACACAGATAAGGTGGTACAGCTGCCCTCCCTTTGGCTATCTCAGAATATGGCTCACAACAGCAGGGAGATCTTCTCTAGGTAACCAATTTTAATAGACTAGGTGAGAGAATTAGGAAAGAGGACTATTTAAGCAGTCTACCACAACAAAGGCAAGGCTGTAAATTTCTACTATGTCCATCTATAAACTACTTATAGTGGCTGAACAGATAAAAATGAACCTGTTTTAATAAACAGAAATATCTAGGCAAGAGTTTAAAAGAGAAAGGTTAAATTCCAGATACTCCGTTAAAGCTACAGCTAAATCATATAAGATGACAACAGACTATGTTTTATTTTTAAGCTACATTGTAGAAACACATAAAAAAAAGTTCATAACCAAGAAAGCACATATACCTACTTAGTAACTTGTAGCTTAACAGATAAAATACAGTTCAGTGTGTTTAAGAGGCAAAAATTCCAATACAAGGTTTGTCAGTCACTGTGATCTTTCTGTTCCCCAGTTTACCAGTCTTTAAAACAGAAAAAATGACCCATACCTAGCTACCTCCAAGAAACATGAATTAGTAAGGTTGGTGCCTAGCATCCTCATTCACTTTCATATTTTGGTGGTTTAACAAACATTCAGCAAAGCTATAACACTGTGGGTAGTGAAAAGGTTGAGGAGCAATCATTCACAAATGCACATGCAGTTATGGGAAAATCAGAAAATTTTCCCATTAATAAGCTTTTTGGTACAGAATGCCTAGCACTGAAAATATTTCATATGTCATAGTTTCAATATAATTTGAAGATAGGAAAATTATCAACAGACATTAAGTGTTTAGGTTTAGGTATATTCGGTCCTTTAAAAGTAGAAACATGGGAAACAAGAAAAAAAAAAAAAAGAATTCTCCCAAATGAGAACATTAGGTACAACCCTTACTGCCCTAGGAGTTTAAATGTACTAGTTAAACACATTCATCATCACGCTCCTAAGTAATGGGAAATCATAATAGGAGGGCTGGAACAGAAACACTGAGAGAAAACTTAACAGATTAGATGGGTGAAGTACTGTCGTTAAATATTAGGTTACCTAAGTTTCTACATAACCTAATTTCTAGTTTACTGGATTCTAGTTTACTGGAATCCATTTGTGGTATATCGCATTCCAGCAGGCAGCAAACTAGAACATAAATGAACGGAAACTATACTCAAAGTAAAGCAAGATTCAAACTCGCCCTTGCTAGAAACTTTTATTTCTTGATTTCTACTACTTCCTTTCATCCTTTTGATTAAGAAAGAATAATGAAAAAAAAAAAAAAAAGCCTGAGGAAAGAACAGGAAGAAAAGGTAATTATTATCAGAAATCTCTGAGCTGCCAAACGATAATTTAGAACAAGAATACCCACGTCTCCCCCACTACCTCAGGGTAGGTATGAAATTCCCAAAACAAACCCTATTTAGATTCACCTTTAATTAAAAAAAATACACCCAAAATAACAATCTTTGCTATTTTGTAATTGAACAGGCTGGGATATCATCTATAAAAGGGATGTTTATGTTTAGACATATTAGTTTCCTTAAAAGTAGAGACGTAATGAGAACATTTAACATTTTGAAATAAAATACTAAGAACCAAAAATCATTTGACAGATCCTTACTAGAGAATCTTAACACACCTGCCAGTTTTTCCTTAATAATATCCAAAAGCACAATTTGGCCAGTAAGAATTGAAAATAATCAGTAATGGAGAGAAGAGGCAGGGAACCACCCTCTTTCCCTTCTGCCCTGATTGAAGTCCTTTCCTATTTCATTTTTGTTCACAGCAATCTTTTTTATTTCTTGAAGAAACTTGAGGCTCCTTTATAAAAAGGGTTCTGCTTTTTCTTATTATAGTCCCAAAGCTTTGTTCAAGTCTTCAAATGCAGAGTTTGTGTGAGCATATGAGTGTGTGTGTGTGTGTGTGTGTGTCTATATCCTTCAAAAGCAGTGTTCCCAACCAAAACCATTCCAGTCAATCCTAAAGGAACACCCAGGGCATTACATAAGATTCTACAAAGGTTCCATGCACTAGGGAAACTTTCCAGAAACCTACAACCTCCAGATAGGTGCCTGGACCAGATAAATCCTAAAACCTACAGGGCCCAGCCTCTCCAGAGCATCAGCTAGTTCCATCTCCCTACCCTACAGTACTGACAGTCCCTTTCAACATGAAAAAATCAGAATGGCCGTGGCCTAAATACCTCTAAAGAGTGTGGTAGAAAGATCAAAGGTGATGGGGGAGTTATACCAAGAAGGTAGGGTTTAACAAACGAATATGATTGTTGAATCATTATATTGATACTTCTTTTAATCTCCAGTACTTAGAAATAAAAACCTAAAATTGTGGAATTATAACCCATACTAAATTCTGAAATCTGTTCTATAACTGTTGTGTTCTGCTTTGAAATTTACTACTTTTTGTATGCTATTTTTCACAAAAAAGAAAAAAAAAGTTGATTGTGATGATAAAAAATATTTATTCCTTCTAGCCTCCTACATTCTGGGGCAGATAAAAGGAAAAATCTGAGAGGATGGTATGGTAGCCCATGACAAATTCTGGGATCTGTCCTGTAACTACTTGCTTGAGAGTGCTCTGAAACTGTTGCTTTTTTTTTCTTTCTTTGCTTTAATATATACGTTATATTATTCAATTTAATAAGTTAAAAAAAAAAAAGAGTACTCAATTCTCGACCCGTGCACGTCCGAAAAAAAAAAAAAAACTGGTGCTACAATAATGGGGTACTCACAAGGAAAAAGAATGAAATGTTACCCTCATACAAAAAAAAAAAAAAAGGCAGAATGTTTGTTCGTTTTTTTGGATATAAAGTCTCAGTTTAGTACGATCTTTATTTTTCTAGTTTACGATACCAAATTTGTTTTATAAAGTTGTGGGCTTTCCTTGCCCTCTCAGAAGACTGAAACATCCTTCTTTTTTGCCATAAAATGAAAAAGCACATAAAGTACTTTCTGACTAGGACCAAATCTTTTATTTGTTCAAAATGTAAGTAACAGCAATGCTCAGTTTGAAGGTTTATTTATTTTTAGATAAATGTAGGTAATTTTTTAGGATTGTGAGTGAATTTAGTTTAGAAAATGAGAAGGAAGTGACCATCATACAACTCTGTGAGGACAGGCAGCTAGAGATTTGTGAAGAAAGGTTTTAGTCTATTTTACTAACATTTCAAACCCTAGGCAGACAGAAACTAACTAAAACCACCCACATATAAGCACATTTGGGGAAGTGGCTTTAAAACTCATTAAAACATTAGCATCACACAACCTCCCAAATAGCTATTAAAAATTTCTAAGAGATGCAAAAAGAAGGTAGCAATGGAGAGGGACAACAAGCCAGGGCACAACCCCATTCATTGCATAGCTGAACTTCATTCAGGTCATCTAAATTAAAATACAAAGTCCCAAAGGGATTTGGTCTTACAATAAAATTGAGCCCCATACCAAAAATCTCTGCTTTGTTTAGGCACTTGAAAATATAGGAAGCAAAAGAGAACTTTTTTTTTAAGCTATTAATTTGTTAGAGTTTTAAACACACAAATAATAACTCAAACTTGCTCTAAAAAAAACCTCAATAGTAGAAATTTGGTGCGTGGGTTTTGATGAGACTTCACCTGTGATGAAGAAAACTTCAGAATTCCTATAGTCCGTTTCCAAAAGTTTTCAGGTTAGCAAATATCCATGCTTCAAACACAACAGGTAAGGACCCAGCTTCCCTTCTTTCTAGAGGAGAACCCTCCGGAAACAAGCAGAGGGATTTCATAATAAAAGCATATTATAAGCCACCATTACCAGGTTAAAACTATGCCTGATAACCACAAATTAAATTAAACCAATCATGGAAGTGTGGAAAGGCAGGGGGGTGGGGGGGGTGGGGGGGAATAATCTGATTTCTTTTAGTCATTTTTCATTTGGGTAGTGTTTTTTCTATGTTCTACAAGAAGGGCTTTTTTGCTTTGACTTGGATTAGTTCGTTGACAGAGCCTGTTACTTGGTTTAGTAACCTGAAGTATGCATTAGAATTGTGATATGTCTCGTGAACTTGCCAAATAGCCTTTGGTGTAAAGGACATGGGCAGCCAGGTGGCTCTACTTCAGGAGCTGCTAAAGTCTGTAATCTGGTCTAAATTGTATAGTAAATGGCAGTATCTAGCAGGTTTTGCTCAAACTAAAGGATTCACTGATATGTCATAAATTCAGAATGAGCAGAACCTTACTTAAAATCCTCTTTAAGTTTCAAGGATCTTGAGTGATCTTTTACAAAAATTTCAGATATCATACTTGTATCCACATTTTAAAGGTATTAAAGGTTCTGTAGATGCAGTGATTGTTCCAGCTAGCTCTATTATCAACCTTTTGGTATGTCTTTATGTTGTTCACTAGGAGAGTCGGGGCAAAAGACAGGTGATGTACCACTTGTGTTTTTAATAATTACAGCTTAACCTATCCAGTGATTTTTAGTCCTTAAAAGGGACTTGAAACTTGAAGAAGCTACCCAGAGTTACAGAAGTTTCTTTCCATCTAATGAGGTAATTTTCTAGTTTTGTCTCCTTGGTTCAACAGAATTATTTCAAAGTGGCATGTGACCACTTGTTGCAGAGTCTGGGTTTCTCCATAATAAATCCCTTTGCCAAATGCAGGAGTTCGACTTGCTACTGGTAAGAGCGAAGCAAATGGATGAATAAAACTATCTTGATGTGGGAGCATTTCCTATAGAAGTTCAGTCTTGATGAAAATGTCAGTGCAGGAACTGGACTCCTAGGAGGATAATGGTATCTCCTGAGAGGACCTGCCAATCTGGGCAATAATGTCGGCATTATTTGAGGTGGCAGGGAAGATGCCTACTTTCTGATCAATTTGGGCAAGTAGCTGAGCCAAGGAGAGGGTGGATGAAAGAGACACAAGGGATTCTTTGTTAACCTGAAGACTTAATTTGGGGACCAAAAACCTTAACTAATCTCATGGACATTGAGCCACATATTTTCCCTGAAAAGCAGGCATTTTTTCCAGCAAAATCTTGTTGGATATTATGTTTTTGAGGAATGAACCTAGATGAATATGTGGAAATGTTATTTAATGGAACACTGTACTAGAAATTTGAAGACCCGCAGCAGATTTAAAATCCCAACTCTTGTTACAACTTTTTAAAAGACTGTGAAATTATCAAAAATGCATACAAATCAGTGAAATGTACAATGTACAAATTTTAAAAATGTTTTGGCATGAGAAAGAACAAAGCAATGTCATTATTGCAGGGTGCTGAAAATAGATGATAATACTTAAAATGTCACCTCATGTGTGAGACTAAAGCAAAAAATGTTTATTTGTTACAAAATTTATATTTTGACTAGAGCATTTCCTAATATAACTCATGTAGATAGTTTGGTCATGTAGATAGAATGTCATAAGTACTTGGAATCTCAGGTAGCACATGAGATTTTGTTGGTTTGTCCAGAGTGATGCCCCAATGAAACCCAGAGTGATTTGATCAGTGACTGGAAAAGTATTTGCAAGCCCCCTTTGGGGAATGGTGAGAGTGGGGAGAAATTCAACTTCCCCAAGTTGAATTCTTGATATTCTCACAAGCAGTGTGGACAACCAAAGCTATAGGCTGAGCCCCCAGTCTTGGCATTTGTTCACATGAAACTTAACCCCAGAAAGGATAGGTCAAGTCTACTTAAAATTTAGGCCTAAGAGTCACCCCCAGAGAGCCTCTTTTGTTGCTCAGATGTGGCCTCTCTCTCCAGCCAACATGATGAGCAGTCTCACCACCCTCCCCTTCTCTGCATGGGACATGACTCCCAGGGGTGTGGACCTTCCTGGCAACGTGGGACAGAGATCCTGGAATGAGCTGAGACTCAGCATCAAGGGATTGAGAAAAACCCTAGAATGAGCTGAGAATTAACATCAAGGGATTGAGAGAACCTTCTCCACCAAAGGGGGAAGAGTGAAATGAGACTAAGTGTCAATGGCTGAGAGATTCCAAACAGAGTTGAGAGGTTATCCTGGAGGTTATTCTCATGTATTAAGTAGATATCACCTTGTTGTTCAAGATGTAGCAGAGAGGCTGGAGGGAACTGCCTGAAAATGTAGAGCTGTGTTCCAGTAGCCATGTTTCTTGATGATGATTGAACAATGATATAGCTTTCACAATGAGACTCTGTGAATGTGAAAACCTTGTGTCTGATGCTCCTTTTAGCTACTATATCCACAGAAGAGTAGAACATATGGAATAAAAATAAATAATAGGGGGAACAAATGTTAAAATAAATTTAGTTTGAAATGCTAGTGGTAAATGAAAGCAAGGGGTAAGGAGTATGGTATGTATAATCTTTTTTCTCTCTGTTATCGTTTTATTTCTTTTTCTGTTGTCTTTTTCTTTTTCTAAATCGATGCAAATGTTCTAAGAAATGATGAATATGCAACTATGTGATGATATTAAGAATTACTGATTGTATATGTAGAATGGAATATCTTAATGTTTTGTTTGTTAACTTTTTTAATTAATTAAAAAAGTTAAAAAAAAAGAATCATCACACAAAAAAATGCATACGAATCAAGTTTTAATATACTGTATGATGGGTAGGAGGCTGTCCATTGCACCATTTCTTTCTTTGAATTCTCAGGTATGGTTTTGGCAGTGCAGGAACTCTGTAACATTAACAAATTCAATAAAAGGTAAATATATGTATCCAAAAAAGAACAACAACTATGCCTGACCTCCCTGTCATTGACAACATGGCAGTTCCAAGGACAAGGACAGGGCTTACAGAACAGGTGAGGGAGTCTTTCTAGGTACCTTTCTACGCTAATGGCTACTTCATCAAACCTGCACTACTACCCTAAATTCTAAACATCCTACAGGAGAGAAAAAGCTGTAAAATTATTAACCCCCTACAAACTATTTTTTTTTATCATCTCACAGAACACACTATACACTAAAAGAATACATGATCCTTGTCTTTAATATTTTACAAAATGTTACACTACTTCGGGTTTCAATAATGCCTGGTGAACAAAGACAAATTGAGGTATTTTAAGAAACCACAACCAGGTTCTTTCACGCATCAAAGCAAAATCCCAAAATAAATTCTTAACTTTGTGATAAGTTAGGCTAGAAAGAATCTTCATTTTCTGTACTCTAGGGAGCCACCTGATTGCTAATGATATCACAGAAATACAACTTTTAAAGGTGAAGGGTAATTTTAATATCATCAACTAGGATTTACAAAAATGGAATAATTTTGATGGGAATAAGTGGTTCTTTCTAAAAAAAAATATTTTTGGTGTGCTATCTGTACCCACCACACAGTCCATCCAAAGTATATAATTAATGGCTCACAATATCATCATATAGTTGTATATTCATCATCACGATCTAGAACATTTGCATCACTCCAGAAAAAGAAATAAAAAGGAAAAAGAAAAACCCCACACATACCATACCCACTGTGGGACCCCCTTTCATTAACCACTAGTATTACAACCTACCCAATTTTTTTTTACCACTTATCCCCCCCTATTATTTATTCATTTATTTATTTGTCATTATTTTCTTACTGACCTCCCCCATACCCTGCTAGAGGGAGCATCAGTCTCAAAGTTTTCACAGTTACACCATAAAAGCTACATAGTTATACAATTGTCTTTAAGAATCAAGGTTACCGGACTAGGATTCAACAGTTTCAGGTATTTCCTTCAAGCTATTCTAATACACTAAAAACTAAAGAGGGATATCTATATAATGCATAAGAATAACCTCCAGGATAACCTCTCAACTCTGTTTGAAATCTCTCAGCCACTGACACTTTACTTTGTCTCATTTCTCTCTTCCCCTTTTGGTCAAGAAGGCCTTCTCAATCCCATGATGCTGAGTCCTGGCTCATTCCTGGGATTTATGTCCCATGTTGCCAGGGATATTTACACCCCTGGGAGTCATGTCCCATGTAGAGAGAGGAAAGGGCAGTGAGTCACCTGCCCGATTTGGCTTAGAGAGAGAGACCACATGTGAGCAACAAAAGAGGTTCTCTGGGGGGTGATTCTTAGGCATAATTATAAGTAGGAATAAATGGTTCTTAATAATTATTAATTAATAATAATAGTGATTCTTAATAATAATAGTGATTCTGTCTTTGCAGATTGGTCTGAAATTCTTCAGCCTGTCTCCTAAAAAAGACAGAAGGAGGGAAAAAGCTCGGTGTGTTATTCAGAATGCTTCCATCAAAACCAGTGAGCAACACAGAATCTCAGATTATTTGGGGTCATCACTACAAAACTAAACTCTCAATATTGTCTATGTAGGTTATTTTGAATTCTAGTTAAATTTAAAACATCACAAATATTAAGAATTTGAAATTTGTATGAATAAAACTAAGACTCAAAACAAAGAAGAATGCAGCCTTACTGATTAAATATTTATTTTATACTTAAATAAGCATAAGATTAAGGGTTTCCCCAAATGGGTTTTTAAAAATTTTTAATGTGTCACTTTCATTATATAAAGATTTATCCAATTATATTATGTGGATGGTATCATTTAGCATCACTGAGCAAAAGGTAGGTTTCTCAACATTTGTTCTAATTTGCTAGCTGCCGGAATGCAATATACCAGAAACAGAATGGCTTTTAAAAGGGGGAATTTAATAAGTTGCTAGTTTACAGTTCTAAGGCCGAGAAAATGTCCCAATCAAAGGCATCCTGGGAAAGATACCTTGGTTCAACAAGGCTGATGAAGTTCAGGGTTTCTCTCTCAAGTGAAAGTGAAGTGTTTGCACATGGCAAACATAGTCACAGTTCCTCTCTCATCTGGAAGGGCACATGGCAGACACAGCATCATCTGCTAGCTTCTTCTCCTGGCTTCCTGTTTCATGAAACTCCCCAGGAGACATTTTCCTTCTTCATCTCCAAAGGTCGCTGGCTGGTGGACTCTGCTTCTCATGGCTATGAAGTTCTAATTTTCTCTCTCTGAATCTCCTTCATTCTCCAAAATGTTTTCTCTTTTATAGGACTCCAGAAACTTCTCAAAACCTACCCAAATGGGTGGAGACATGTTGTCACCTAATCCAGTTTAACAACCACTCTTGACTGGGTTACATCTCCAGGGAGATGATCTAATTACAGATTCAAACATACAGTATTGAATAGGGATTATTCTGCCTTTATGAAATGGGATTTAGATTAAAACATAGCTTTTCTAGGGGACATACATACTTTCAAATCAGCACAACATTCAAATAAAAATTTTTAATTCCCTAAGTGAAATCTTGTTAGTCAAAGTGATCTTGTTTCTGAGGATTCTTGGATTATAAACAGAATTTTTAAAGGTGTGACATTTAAAGAGAATTACTTGGCTCAGTCATTGGCCTTTCTTTATCCTTAACTAGGGAGTGGTAACTTCATGATCCTGAGTAGTATGAAAAACATGCCCCTTAAACCTGTAAACACCATGGTAAGCTAACAGCCTGTAAGTCTATATTTACTGTGTCACATATAAATTCAACTACAATTTGATTCAAATAAAAAATCAGGACAAGGTTACTGTAATTCCAAAGACTACCAAAGGACTGCTAGAGATAAAAGGAACACAATTGCAAATGACACTCAATTACATCAAAACAGAAATGCCAAACAATATTACAACCATGTACTTACCAAAGGCTGAATGGCATGAGAAAATAGACAAAAGCCCCAGTATTTCTCACTAGATCCTTTCCTTCAATTAAGGAGGATAGCATGCAAATACCGCCATGATATGCTCACATATGTATGGATATGGATAGCTAACAAAAATCTTAAGTTTCTTCAATTTTGCTTAGCTGGGGAATGTAGCATATTAAATGTTATGAAACACCTCCAAGAATCAGTACAAATAGGTATTACATTTCTACTGTGTGTTAATCTCTCTTCAAAGCACAGGCTAAATATAAAAAAGAAAAAAATGCAACTATTCATATTTGAAAACCAACAGTGCCCATTTTAAACATCTTGTTTCTAAAATATGCTTCATTTATTCTGCTACTTGTATATCTGGCATGCTCACTCAAAAGAAATGCAAACTTTAAAGATGCAAGGAAGCTATAGTAATATTAGATAAAATAAATTCCTGAAATCAAAAATTTCTAAATATTTAGTAACATAGCTTGCTACTATAACAAAGCTGAATATTTGTAATAACGTTTTACTTGATATTTTGAGAATGCACACAGTTCTGATAGTTAATCAAATGGTATTTAAGATACTGCTTAATATCCAGAAGTTAAGAAATTATGAAATCTGTATTCATAGATTTTTTTCTGTCCTTGCTTTAATTTGAAATTGGTTTATGAAACACATTGTACAAACAGGCTTTACAATGATTACTTAGATATTTTTTTAAATATGCTTATGTATAAGATAACTAAGGTATCTATTTTAGGTGATCAATAATGATTTTCAAGTGTTAATTATAAAAATATTTGTATCTTCATAGTTTCCTGATATCAGGAAAATATTTAGTAACATATTACTATAGCAACGCAGATATTTGTAAGAACTTTCTAAATGATATTTTGAGAACAGCCACAGTTTTTTTTTTTTTTTTTTTTTTTTTTTGGCATGGGCAGACACCAGGAATCAAACCTGGGTCTCCAGCATGGCAGGCAAGAATTCTGCCACTGAGCCACCATCACGCTGCCCAACATTCATGGTTTTGACAGCCCTTGTTGGCTTAATTTTAAATTGGTTTATGAAACTTACTGTGCAAACAAAGGTTTCACAATGATTATATGGATGCTTTATTTAAATATGCCTATGGTTAAGCTAACTAAGATAACCATTTTTGGTGGTTTTAAGTGTATTGCTTGTTTTCTTAAGTAAATAAAATGAAAGAGAAAAATTGAACTATTTGTATTTGAAAACCAACAAGGCCAATTTTAATCATCTTGTTTCTAAAATATGCTTCATTTATTCTGCTACTTGCATATCTGGCATGCTCACCCAAAAGAAATGCAAACTTTAAAGCACAAGGAAGTATCAGTTTTCGAGAGTGTATAATGTTTCAAACACTGTTTTAGGTATTCTATATCAGTACTTCTCAAACTACTTGTGAGGAAGGACCACCTGTGTTTTATCAGCCAAGCCACTGTAGAACAATACTTTTGTAAAACGCAATAAAAGTCAATTAGTACAAAAATAAATAAAAAGACATTCAAATTACAGGACACAACTTTTATTATTAGATTCAACAGATATAAAACTACTCTAGCAAACTGTTACTATTCTAAATCCTTAATCTCGGTGTCTATACTTACCTTGCCACTGGCAGGTAACAGTTGATTGTACAGGAACCACACTTTGAGTATCTCTATATTGTAACCTATTTAATTTTCAAAGCAATTTTAAAAGCCTCCAAGCACTTAGTAATGACCACAACAGGCCAAAGGAACTCAGTGTCTTCTGAGGATCTCAAGGTCCTTTTCACCCTGACAAATTCTACGATCCTAAAAGCTAAAGATGTAATGTGATTGGTAATTAAAACCCTCATTGTCGAGTGCAGACAGCAGGCTGAAGATGGGGAGATTGTGTTTTAGGAAAACCTTGATATACTGAAAGACAGAAGAAGATAGAGGCAGCCAGACCCAGAAGCATGCTGTAGAAGTTATCCAGAATGCCAGAGGACCTGGATCTCAGCTAAAGGACAGTATTCCAGTTAGTGGCCCTTTTGAAAGTCAAGATCTTCTTCAGAAACGATATCCTTGTGTGAAAAATGAACTTTTGCCCAGTCGTCCTCTTGAATTATCAAAAAAGAATTTCTAGCTCAACCAAGATAAAATGAATTCTTCCACACTGAGAAACATCTAGGGTCTGTTTGCTCTGCTAAAATTACAGATGGAATTCAAAGCAGTGCAGCAGGCTCGGTGGCTTCCATTTCTTCCGAGCTCAAAACTTTTCACTGGTTATTTTGAGAGGCAATGATGAGACTATTGGATTTGAAGATATTCTTAATGATCCATCACAAAGTGAAGTAATGGGAGAACCACACTTGATGGTTGACTATAAACTCGGTTTACTGTAGTACAGTTGCGCTGTTAATGAAAATAGTGACTGCATCTTGTTTATAGTTGTCTTTCTACTATAATTTGATGTACACAACATCAAAAGTACTGACACATAAGAATTTTTGTCTAAATATTATCAGTGATCATTTGAAATTATTTGGGGGTTGTTCAGTTTATGGCTATGTGACTACTGAAAACACTAAGGGAAGATGATTTTAAAGCTAAGTTTATATTAAAACAGTGGCCTTCCAAGTCTTTAAAAAAATCACTGCAAGCGAATATTATAAATCTGTTTGCAGGTTTCAATTAAATCCATTTTCTAGGTATTTCATAAATTTAATTTTGAATAGTCATTATCAATATTTGAAAATGCAGCCTGAATTCATAGTAGCATCTTTCAGAATAAATACTTGTAATTGATTTCACTGGCAACTTCAAATTAAGAACAAAATAAGATGTTTGTATTTTATTTCCATATCATCCATTAATACTCATGAGAACATTTGTTTTATTGATACTGTTTTAAATTACAACCATTTTTTTTGATTCTTTCAAGGTCAAGATTATAAGTTCAGAGATTATGATTTTTTTCTTGTTGTTAAAGTGAAAAAAGTAAAGTTACCAACAGAGGTATATTAAACTGAGGTTCTTATAGATTTGATATATATTAATAAATATTTAATATGTAATCAAATAGTACTGTTAAAAAAAGTAAACCTCATCTTTCCTTGTTCTTGCTTTATATACCATAAATGCTTAATTAAAAAAATTACAGCCTTCATATATACACTCATACAATAAACTCTTTCACAATTTTCACCATGCTTGTTTTTATATGAACTTGGCACACAAAAACTGAATACCTTTATAGCATTAAAAAGGAACACCTCCTTTTCTACTGGCAGCCATTTTGTCACACTGATGGAATGACTAAAGGAAAAATGGGAACTCTGTACTTTCTGCAAACCTACAACTTCTCTTAAGGAAAAAAAACAGAGGTAGGAGATTTAGAAAAAAAGAAAAAGGAGATAAAAGCTTATCTTTTCTGAGATAAGCTCAGAGAAGAAGGATAATTTAACTGAGACGCAGACACTGACGGTGGGGAGATGAGGCTGAGTAGGAGATGCAAGACCAACCACAGGAGAAGTTATTTGGTAGCATTTGGTGGCAGGGGGTGGGGTGCGGGGGAACTGAGCTTGCTTAAAAATTAGTCTTTGAAAATTTAACATGGTAAAAATCAAGTCAAGGTCATAAAAATAAGGTTAGAAAATCTTTTAAGAACATGGTTTAGCATGCAGAGAAAGAAGCATGTAATAAAAGATTTCTATCATATGGTGTAATCTAGGAATGCCTAGAGTGTATAATAGTGACTAAATGTACAAATTTTAAAAATGTTTGTGCATGAGGAAGAACAAAGGAATGTCATTACTGCAGGGTGCTGAAAATAGATGGTAATTAATATTTTAAAATTTCACCTTATGTGTGAGACTAGAGAAAAAAATGTTTATTTGGTACAAAATTTATATTTTGACTAGTGCATTTCCTAATATAACTTATGTAGATAGCTTGATTGAACACCATAAGTACTTGGAATCTTGGGTAGGACATGAGCTTTTGTTGGTTTGTCCAGAGTGATGCCCCGATGAATCCAAGAGTGATTCGATCAGCGAGTGGAAAAGTATTTGCAAAGTCCCCTTCGGGGAATGGTGAGAACGGGGAGAAATTCAACTTCCCCAAGTTGAATTCTTGATATTCTCACAAGCAGTGTGGACGGCCAAGGCTATAAGCTGAGCCCCCAGTTTTGGGGTCTGTTCATATGAAACTTAACCCCACAAAGGATAGTTCAAGTCTACTTAAAATTTAGGCCTAAGAGGCACCCCCAAGAGAACCTCTTTTGTTGCTCAGATGTTGCCTCTCTCTTCAGCCAAGACAACAAGCAGACTCACCACCTTCCCCCTGTCTACATGGGACATGCCATGGCCCTCCCTGGCAACGTGGGACAGAAATCCTGGAATGAGCTGAGACTCAGCATCAAGGGATTGAGAAAAACCCTAGAATGAGCTGAGACTCAGCATCAAGGGATTGAGAAAACCTTCTCCACAAAAAGGGGGAAGAGTGAAAGGAGACAAAGTGTCAATGGCTGAGAGATTTCAGACAGAGTCGAGAGGTTATCCTGGAGGTTCTCCTTACACATTAAGTAGATATCACCTTGTTATTCAAGATGTAATGGAGAGGCTGGAGGGAACTGCCTGAAAATGTAGAGCCGTGTTCCAGTAGCCATGTTTCTTGATGATGAGTATATAATGATACAGATTTCACAATGTGACTGTGTGACTGTGAAAACCTTGTGCCTGATGCTCCTTTTATCTACCTTGTCAATAGATGAGTAGAACATATGGAATAAAAATAAATAATAGAGGGAACAAATGTTAAAATAAATTTAGTTTGAAATGCTAGTGATCAATGAAAGCAAGGGGTAAGGGGTATAGTATGTATAATCTTTTTTTTTTCCTGTTTTCGTTTTATTTCTGTTTTTGTTGTCTTTTTATTTCTTTTTCTGAATTGATGCAAATGTTCTAAGAAATGATGAATATGCAATTATGTGATGATATTGAGAATTACTGATTATATATGTAGAACGGAATGATCATATGTTAATGTTTTTGTTTGTTGTTAATTTTTTAAATTTATAAATAAATAATTAAAAAAAGATTTCTATCATAAAAGATTAAAACATTAAAAAGCATTCAAATAGAATCCCAGATTCACTGTCAGAATCATTATTTTTATGTTGCTTATAGAATTCTAATGTTTTGTATGAGATAACATCAATAAAATTCTAAACTTGAAGAATTCAATAAATACTTACTAAAGTATATTTTATTCTTTAACTGTGACTCTCAGTTTTTCATCTCTATAAAATTAAGATAATTCCTATATGTCTATCTCACAGGACTGCTTTTACAGCAATAAAATAATGTAATTGGTTAAACAAATACGATGCACCCATAAAATAAAACATTATACACCTATTAAAAGCAGTATATAAGTTTTTAAGTATTCACATGAAAAGATATCTTTATAGCATATTGTTCAGTATAAAGTACACATAATACCTTCCATACCTATGACAATATTATTGTGGGGTGGTAATATATGTGTCTGTTTGCCTGTAACTAAAGAAAAGATGACTAAAGGATGTGCACCAAAATGTTAAGAGTGGTCATTATCTCTGGGTGATGAGATTTCTGGAGATTTTAATTTTATTAACAATAATAGCAGCAGGCACTGTTTTATGTTGTATAAAATGTATTTCTATTTAATTCTCACAATAATCTTCTACGGTAGATACTGTTATCATCCCTATTTTACAAGGTGGAAATTGAGATTCAAAATTAAGAAATTTGCCCAAGGGTCACGCAGCCAGAAAACAGTCCAGGATTTTGGTTTCAAAGTCTACGATACTTCAAATTTTTTTAAAAGTAATAAACAAAGTTTTTAAATGAGAACAAATCATTTTCATATTTTAAGGACAATATTACAAACAAATTACTATTATTTCCATTTACCTAACAAAGAAAAATGCCTCTACAGGCTGTACTGATTAGTGGTACGAAACGTCAGGCCAGTGGTTCGCTAAGTGTGGTCTGAGAGCTACCTGCATCAGAATCCTCAGGAATACTGACTGAACACGCAGACTCCTGGGCTCCATGCCCATAAAAACTGAACTGGAGTTTCTGTTGTCAGGCTTGGCAACTGTATCTTATGAAAATATCAGGTGATCTTTAGGCACTCTAAAATTTGGGAATTACAGCTAGAGACATATTGGTGATCCCTGATCCTGGTCTTATAACATTTAACATCTCCAGGCACTTCAATTTCTTTAAAAAGAAATTTGAGATTCATTTTTAAAATATTATAAAGCAAGAGTATACTTTAATCTTTTCTTGAGAATGCTGAATGCCTTTCCAGATTTTTGGTGTACCAGCATTAGGGAAGTCCATTATTCTCAAGGTACTCGATTGATATAAAAAATATTTCTGGTTAATAAAATATTGAAAAATAAATCTGCTTTGCTGTATAGCAAAGAGCCTTGCATTTAAATATATATATATACTTATATATACTATTACAAATAAGTTACTTATATATTTAGGTACAATTGTAAAAATATATATATGTATGTGTGTGTGTGCATTGTCAGGTTTTGGAAAAGTTTAGGATTCGCTACGATAGATAATAGGTTTTTATGAAACTGACCAAACTCCAAATAAAGACAAACACTGAGCAATCCTATCATTAAAGTGAGGAAACAATCACGTTATTTCCACCAAAAAGGCCTTTGAGATCCTTGCCAATACATGTGATTTCTCTAACCTCCAAACTTCCCTTCTCTCTCTACACCTTTCAAATAGAGTACATCCTGGCTACCTCAACTTCTTTTTGCCGTGAGGCAGAGTATGAATAAACAATAAAAATTCTGCCTGATACAAGTATGTACTTATGGTAGCACATCTACAAACATATAAGCTCTTCATGTTTTGTCCCCTGAACTGACAATCTCATACTTAATTGCAGTATAAATGATATGATCAATCCAAGAAATCAGATTCTGCTCAGAACCAGAAAAAGGAGGCTCCAATTAACACTCAAATGATAATTGATACAAAAAAACTCGTTCAAAACATGTAAAAGAAAACACAGAGGAGATATAAATTTCTCACTGGTAAATAAAGGCAGAAAAGCTCAAAAAAGAGACAGAGATCTAAAGTCACATTAGCTAAAAAGAAATAATTCCCCAGAAGAAAAAAAAAAAAGAAAGAATTCATGTCATTGCTCATATGGTAAGAAAGAAGCTTACTCATTAAACACACGCTATAAGTTGTATAGTATAAGAACACTGCTACTCAGTATGGTTTGCCTGGAGCCTGGTTAGAAATGCAGAATTACCATAAGTGAGATACTACATTTTAAAAAAGGTCCAGAATGTATGAGTCTTTCTTTTTTTTCTTTTCATCTCTTTTTCTGGAGTGAAACAAATGTTCTAAAAATGATCATGGCTAAACAATACACAACTATGCGATGACAGTGTGAGTCACTGATTATGCATAATAAAATATGGTTGGACTGTACGTGTGAGGATATTACCTGATAAAAATATTTTAAAAATAAAAAAACAAGATTCCCAGATGACTGGTATGCACATGGAAGTTTCAGAAGAGCTTATGTAGGGCCCAAAGAGAATAAAGAAGGGGGTATATACAGAGGTGCAACAACTAATTTTTCTTGCTTGGTGGAACAGGGATGGTTTCAGCTTTGAACGACAATCACTTGGATGAGAAGTTACAATGATTCTTTTTCTCCGTATTTTGGGAAGTATTTAGTATAGGTTTAAAAACACAAAAAGACAGCAAAATACTACTTTTACCAGTCACAAATTTTTCCATTATCAAAGAAGCAATATACTGAAAAGGGTTTCTGTTTGAAGCATCCATCATCCCAAGAATAAAGTTCCCCTGAAGGACAACTCTCAAGAACTAAATACCTTGACCGTATTTCCCCTAAACAGAAAAAGAAAAGGGAAAAGGAGGAAGAAAGAGAGAGACAGAGAAAGAAAGGAGAGAGATTAAGCTTAAAAAGAAGGAAAAATATTATTGAATATAAAATAAAATGTACAAAGTATATAATTAAGTAAACCATTTTTGTAAAAACCTGTTTAAATTAGGTCTGAGGAAATAAATTACACTTGGTCTCATACTTCTCTAGAAAACAACCAACAATATTATGCCTGCTAAAGACAAGATCCTGATATGAATATTCATATATTCCACTATACGAATAAATACAAGGATCTTATTTTCCAAGTTATAAAGAATTTGTGGGATGTCTATTCACCCATGACAACACATGATTTAGAATGTAACATGCCAACAAGAACTTGAGGGATACAATATTTGAATTTATGGACATTTCAATATCAAGGCTCCCCCTCCCCCAAAATTTTCTTTCCATATACCACAGGTCAGTTGCTATTCTGGGTGCCTTATTCTATTTATCTTATTTAATCCTTCCCTTTGAAGGAAGGCACTGTCTTCATTTAATAACCAAGAAATGGAAGTTCTGAGAGATGGCAGAGCTGGGCTAAAAGCTGCTAGATGTGTTGGTGCCAAAGCCTGTGCTGTTAACCATCAGGCTCACTTTCTGAGTCTACAGACACCTGTGAAAGGCCACAGCATTTCTGAGGTTCCACATTATGTATTTGTCACCGATTCAATATATCATCCTTCTTTAAATTCCAGAGGGCATGATGTACTATTCCTCTGATAACATGGCCCCACACGTTAACAAGCATTTTAGAAACAGGCAAAGAAAGGGCCGTACACATTTAAAAACCAGTCCTTCCAATAATAGCTTATTTAATTAATAACCGATTAGAGAAAAGTTGTAGAATACAAGATTAACAGAAAACCCCAAGTTGAATTCTTGATATTCTCACAAGCAGTGTGGACAACCAAAGCTATAGGCTGAGCCCCCAGTCTTGGGGCTTAACCCCACAAAGGATAAGTCAAGCCTACTTAAAATTAGGCCTAAGAGTCACTCCCAAGAGAACCTCTTTTGTTGCTCAGATGTGGCCTCTCTCTCCAGCCAACACAACGAGCAAACTCACTGCCCTCCCCCTGTCTACATGGGACATGACTCCCAGGGGTGTGGACCTTCCTGGCAATGTGGGGTAGAAATCCTAGAATGAGCTGAGACTCAGCATGAAGGGATTGAGAAATACCCTACAGTGAGTTGAGACCCAGCATCAAGGGATTGAGAAAACCCTCTCCACCAAAAGGGGGAAGAGTGAAATGAGACAAAGTGTCAATGGCTGAGAGATTCCAAACAGAGTCGAAAGGTTATCCTGGAGGTTATTTTTATGCATTAAATAGATATCACCTTGCTATCCAAGAGGAAATGGAGAGGCTGGAAGGAACTGCCTGAAAATGTAGAGCTGTGTTCCAGTAGCTATGTTTCTTGATGATGATTGTATAATGATATAGCTTTCACAATGTGACTGAGTGATTGTGAAAACCTTGTGTCTGATGTTCCTTTTATCTACCTTGTCAACAGATGAGTAGAACATATGGAATAAAAATAAATAATAGGGGGAACAAATGTTAAAATAAATTTAGTTTGAAATGCTAAAAAAAAAAAAAAAGATTAACAGAAAAAAACTCAATTGCTTTCCCCTTTACCAAAACAGAACAATTAGAGTTTAAATTAAAAAAAAAAAAGAAAGTGCAAGGGTAGTTCATTGGTAGAATTTTCACCTGCCAAGCCAGAGATTCAAGTTCAATTCCCTGCCTATGTATTCCACTCACCCAAACCGCCAAAATATTCAACAAATGGTGCTGCAATAATGAGATACTCACAGGGGAAAAGAATGAAATGTGACCCCAGCCACACAGCATACAAGAAAAAAAAATTTATATTAGCATCAAATAAACTAATTCTTAGGTATAAATCTAACAAAATACAGTTTCCAAATGTATAAACTATACAATTCTGATGAAAGAAATCAAATAAGATCTACATAAATGGAGATATCGTACATGTTCATGAATAAAAAGAAACATTATTTTTCCAAACCTGATCTATACATTCAGCACAATTTCAATAAAAATTTCAGCTGATTATTTTTAAAATTTATTTATTAATTAAAAAATTAAAAACAAAATAAAACATCAACATACATAATCAGTAATTCACAATATCATCACTTAGTTGCATATTCATCATTTCTTAGAACATTTGCATTAATTCAGAAAAAGAAATAAAAAGACAATAGAGGGTGGGCCATGGTGGCTCAGCAGGCAGGAATGCCTACCTGCAATGCCAGAGGACCCAGGTTCGATTTCCGGTGCCTGCCCATGTAAAAAAAAAAAAAAAAATAGAAAAAGAAATAAAACGAACACAGGAAAGAAAAAAATAAAAAAAAGATTATACCTACCATACCCCTTACCCCTCGCTTTCATTGATCACTACCAGCTGATTATTTTGACAAAAAAAAAAAAAAAGACCTTAAAAAAAAAATCCAATGCTAGATACATATTTAATTTCCTGAAGTGCTCGTTTAATTCCAAAAACAGAATGGTGACATTTTGTCACCAAACAGAACTACTCAGAGAAAGATTAGATGAATCTGTAGGATGAGAGTCTGGGAGAAATGTTCTTGTTAATACTGGTATGTCCCAATTATGTAGGAATTATCACAGTCTTACAATCAGAACCTTTTAACTAAAGTCCTCTCTCTGTCTTCTCTGCCATGGTACTTGTTTGAAAAGATTCACTGTTTCAGCTGTTTCATATTTTCCCACTGATCTGCTAAACGAGGTAAAACTACCCCTGGTAATATCATTGCCCTTTTTTTTTAATGCAATTTCACTGATGTATATTATATATTCACATACCGTATAATCATCTAAAATCATTGCCTTTTTCCTTTTTTGTTTTCTAATATGTTAAGTCTCTGTGTATTTCATACCTTTATATCTAAAAAAATACCAATCCTATCACCTGTGTGGATTGTTGCCTTATAGAGCTAATTTCACAGAGAGGGAAGAGCAATGGCCTCCAGGGAGGGATCCTTTCTGACCTGGCTGCCTGCCTGCCCTATAAGGAACAAGGACTTTGGGTATGCCTCTACTTGTATATAAGTTAAATATCTCTGGGGGGTGGGGGTACGTAAGCAACAGGTAACAATGATTGCTGTTAGGGAGGACAAGTTGAGGAAGGAGACTTCTCCCTATATTTCCTTTTGAACCTCTGGAATTTTGAACTGTGTATTGCTTTGTTAAGTAGTTTAACTAAATAAAACATCTCATGTAGCAACAAGCCAAACATACAATTCATGTATTAAATTACATAACAAAAAATATGAACTTAATTAGCTACATAAAAATGAACAGGAAATCAGTCTCATCAATTTATAGTTACACCATATTCAGAAGCCTCTCATTATGAATTAGGGCAAATAAACGTACTCATATAAGTGCGTTTTTCCATACTTAAAAAGAAGAGTCTCACAATTTATAAAAACTAACTTTTAAAATTTTTCAACAAGATTGACTAAATATTCAACAAAAGAGGGTTAGGTAAATAAGTCAACAAACATCAATATAATGAAATATCATGCAGGTTTTAACACCTAGGTAGGCATTTAAAAAAAGGTATTCTCATTAATACTGAAATTTTGGAGAAATTTCCTCCAAATAATGTCAATGTTAAGTAAAAAAGGCAGGACACAAAATGTATATATAATAATGATCCTAGTTTCTTGAAATATGTGTCTGTGTGTGTATATACACACATAGAAAAATGTCTGGAGGGAAATACAAGAAAATATGAACTGTACTTATCACTAGTTGGTGGCAATAGGAGTGATTTTTATTTTCTGCTTTATAATTCAAATCTTTCAAATTTCCTAAGACTCTAACATTTTAATTTTTTAAAGTTTAAGCATTTATTAAAATAATATTAAGGAAATTATGGCTAATAGCTATATTGTACTAACCCATAAACAGATTATGCTAAATTCTATAATATAACTTTGTGAGTGTGAGGTCTTCAATGCACTCAATAAAAGATGGTAGGACATAGATTAAGTTCACTGAAAACCCTGAAAAAAAAAATCCACATGGAAATGTTCAAAATAAATAGATTGGTGTTTAAGTACACTACCTAACTGTAGAAGAACTAAGTTAAACAAAAGATCATTCAAATTAATTAAGGTTTTTAGAATGATGGTCAAAACTTCAGAATCAAACGACATATCAGATAAAGGTCTAGTATCCAGAATTTATAAAGAGATTGTTCAACTCAACAACAAAAAGACAGCCAACCTAATTACAAAATGGGAAAAAGACTTGAACAGACACCTACCAGAAGAAGAAATACGGATGGCCAAGAGGCACATGAAGAGATGCTCAATGTCCCTGGCCATCAGAGAAATGCAAATCAAAACCACAATGAGATATCATCTCACACCCACCAGAATGGCCATTATCAACAAAACAGAAAATGACAAGTGCTGGAGAGGATGCGGAGAAAGAGGCACACTTATCCACTGTTGGTGGGAATGTCAAAGGGTGCAACCACTGTGGAAGGCAGTTTGGCGGTTCCTCAAAAAGCTGAATATAGAATTGCCATACGACCCAGCAATACCATTGCTAGGTATCTACTCAAAGGACTTAAGGGCAAAGACACAAACGGACATTTGCACACCAATGTTTATAGCAGCGTTATTTACAATTACAAAGAGATGGAAACAGCCAAAATGTCCATCAACAGAAGAATGGCTAAACAAACTGTGGTATATACATACGATGGAATATTATGCAGCTTTAAGACAAGATAAACTTATGAACCATGTAATAACATGGATGGACCTAGAGAATATTATGCTCAGTGAATCCAGCCAAAAACTAAAGGACAAATACTGTATGGTCCCACTGATGTGAACGGACATTCAAGAATAAACTTGAAATATGTCACTGGTAACAGAGTTCAGCAGGAGTTAGAAACAGGGTAAGACAATGGGTAATTGAAGCTGAAGGGATACAGACCGTGCAACAGGACTAGATACAAAAACTCAAAAATGGACAGCACAATAATACCTAATTGTAAAGTAATCATGTTAAAACACTGAACGAAGCTGCATCTGAGCTATAGGGTTTTTTTTGTTTTTGTTTGCCTGTTTGTTTGTTTGTTGTTGTTGTTTTTTACTATTATTACAACTTTTATTTCTTTTCTTTATATTAACATTTTATATCTTTTTCTGTTGTGTTGCTAGTTCCTCTAAACCGATGCAAATGTACTAAGAAACGATGATCATGCATCTATGTGATGATGTTAAGAATTACTGAGTGCATATGTAGAACGGTATGATTTCTAAATGTTGTGTTAATTTCTTTTTTTTTTCTTTCCGTTAATAAAAAAAATAAAAAAAATAAACTTCAGAATCAGTTCTAGAAATAATGCAGAATATTTTCAACTTACCTCCATATAATCTAGTTTTTCAAGAATCTCTCAAGAATTCACTATTCTCTATGCAAAATTCCATATGCTCTATACACAACCAAAGGTCTTATTCCCATATTGTGTATCCACATTCCTGCATGAACATTTATGACAACTGTTAGGATGCATTTTTCTTATCTAAAATGCAAGTTGTAACTGCAACTAAAATTCTTAAAGCCTTACCTGAACTAATAGTTTAGTTGATAAAAAATAACTGCCTATTATCTTATTCTCCATTAACTAATTTTCCCTATGTCCTGAACTCATGATGTATTTATTAACTCATATCTTTTCATTGACTCTAAATACCTTTTTTTGGCATTCAGATTAATCAACATCCAATTTTTGCACTCCTATTATATTAGTAAAGTACTCAATGATGTACAGGAGGAGGTGACTGCTCTCAAAGAGCTTACAATATAATAAAGGAGACCAAGTGTACCAAAATAAATCATATATATATACACACACACACACACAAGAAGCAGTGCTAAGGAAATACAGAAGAGAGGATGACTGCTTCTAACTGCAGACTTCATGAAAACTTGATGGCGGAGTGCATTTGATGTAGCTCTTAAAGGATGAAAAGAAGGCTTCAAAAAGTAAGGTGGAGTCCCCATTGCCACAGAACCCTATAAACCAAGACCATAGAAGAGAATACAGGCGAGTTTGCAAAATATAGTGCACTGCAAGCGGTGGTGCGACAGAGCAATGACTTAAGAATGGCAGGATAGAAGGGATCCAAATAATTATAGCTCTCTTGAACACTATGCTTAGGAACCATAATTTTACTTTGCAGGAAGTGGGAAGCCACTGCAGGGTTGGCCAAAGACTGTGCTTTAGGAAGACTACTCTGGCAGTAATGTGTGGCTGGCCTGTGTAGCACTTTCATTTGAGTACTCTGTCTACTGTCTGAGAGATCACACCTTATCAAGGTCAACGATTACCTAAAGCAGAGGTAGAGTGGAAAATCACTCAGAGGAAATGAACTTGAGTCCTAATCTTAGCACTAACTAATTATATAACATTGGACAAATAGCTTCACTTTGCTAAACCTTTTGTTTTCTTACCTAAAATAATATCTCCTCTATCTGCCTTCAGAGTCACTGAATGGATGAAATTAAAATAGAATATATGAAGTGTGACAGTATGAATCTGTTGTGTACCCCCAAAAAAGCCAAGTTCTTCAGCCCTCATTCAATATTGCTGGGTGGGAGCTTTCTGATTGTTCCCATGGAGATGTGACTGACCCAAGTGTGGGTGGTAACTTTTGATTAGATGGTTTCCATAGAGATGTGTCTCCACCAATTCAAGGGGAGGTGCTTACTGGAGGGCGCCATGTGCCTTTCCACCTGAGAGAGAAATCCTGAACTTCATAAATGAAGTTCATATTTATTTAAAAAGTATACTTTATATTTATTAATGAATAATAATGTTATTCATTATTAACAAGATCGAATTGCAGGTCTAGTGATTACCATAAGTTCTAAGTGCTGGTAAGCAGAAACAATATTTCAAGATATGTGCAACAATTGCAATATATGAAAATATCTATTTGTAGTGTGAGACACAAATGTAAGTTTACATTTTCTAGCAGTCACATTAAAAAAAAAGGAAAAATAAATGGATAAAATTAATTTCAATAATATATTTTATTTAACCCATTACATTCAAAATATTATCATTTCTGCACTTAATCATTGTAAAATATAATTAATTTACATTTTACACTTTCAGCTCATCTCAATTCTGGCAAGTGACATTTCAAGTGCTCAATGGCCACATGTGGCTAGTGGCTATCAGTATAATTCTGGAGGCTATTTAAGTAAAACGCAGGGAATCTTGACAAAACACATGTAAAATAACATTTTGAATAATAAAAGAAATCATAAGAATATAATTATACTCCAGAGAAAGGAAAAGCAAAATGTATTTTGGATTTAAAAAAAAAATTGTTCCTCCTGGGACAGGTGCTTAAGGCCACCTGTTGAAATTTTATCTGTATTAGCAGTGTAATACCAATACGAAGTATATTAATGAATTTTTTCACATAGTTCAGCTGACCAACATTCTCCCCAGGTTGGGGGAGGCAGGGACTCCAAAATATTTAGTAAATTTTAAAAATTGCTCAATTTAAGAAAGAACTACTTGGCATTTTAAACTATATTTTATTTGTTTAAAATAGCTTCCTTGTTAGCAATACCATGGTTGACAAATGAGAAAAAAAAAATCACAGCACCCAAGAAAAACATTACTAGTTAATAGTTTTCAGTCAGTAGATAATGGAAAAAAAAATTGAAGAATAACATTACAAATCACAGAACACGTTAAGGGGTTTGAAAAGAGGTGTTCACTTTACTTCAAACAAATGCAAATTCTGCTGGTTTTTAGCAAACTTCAACTAAAAAGGAGACACAATCTCAGGGTCCCTTAAAATTTTAGTTTGGTAGCGCCTGTAGACTCTTCTCAGATAACATTTTTAAATGATAAAATAAAGTACATGGGTGCCAGTAAGGATGGCTCAGTGGCAGAGTTCGCACCTGCCATGCTGGAGACCCAGGTTCAATTCCTGAAGCCTACCCAAGTCAAAAATAAAAAAATTTTAAAAAATAAAGTATGTGGGATCACAAGAAACCAATTTTATTGAAAGACATTTACCAAAAATACTTAAAATGAAATTTATGATATAATATAGGCACTTCATTATCAATATATTGAATAACAAGATCGAGTTGCAGCTCTAGTGATTACCATAAGTTCTAAGCGTTGGTAAGCAGAAACAATATTTCAAGATATGTGCAACAATTGCAATATATGAAAGTATCTATGATTTCTACTGGTTACAAAAATCACAGGTACTGCCAATGCTACTGCTGTTTAGTTGATTACACTCATAACTGCAGGAAATGCTGAATTTCAGCTAAAGATTAGTGAAAAGAGAGATATAAATTTTCCCACCCAAGATCATAGATGCCCTAAATTATATTCATAGACCCTTTGGGGACCATGGACTCCAGGTTCAGAACCTGTGAGGGAAAGGAAATTTTCTTCATCATAAGCTCATCCAAGAAATGCTTCCTCCAAAGCTTCCCAAATATATTTTTTACATTTCCACTAATTTCGCAAGTTTCTAGATGAAATAAACCACAAATGGATATTTGAAAGGAATTGTTATCAAGAAATATAAAAGGCAATTCTGCTATTATGTACCATGTTTTGATGAAAACATGTTGACACAGATTCTCCTTTAATAGTCTTCATTATTTCATTTCAATAGTAGGAAAAACAAATATATCAATAGAGATAGGAGGTCCAGATTTTTACTGTACCATAAATAGCTACATCTAATACAACTTTGTTCTTTTGAAATCAGTATTGCAAATTACACAGCATAAAACAAATACAGTAAACACAGAAAAGATCCATTAAAATGCAAGCTGAATGTTAATATTTTGTTGGTATAAAACCACTACTTGAATGATGCATTCATAGTTATTAGTATTACTAAACCTACAATTTGCAGAAAATAGTTTGCAAATTACACATCTCCTTATTGTTAGCCTAAAATTGCTACAAAATGTGCTATGACCCAGTAATTCAGCCAACTACAGGTTTCAGAAGACACTAGAGATTCAAATACGTCCACTCTAGAAATGTCCCTTCATGGAACATTATTCTACAATTGTGCTTAATAGCATATTAAAAACTCAAAGCTACACACAAATATTAATCATTATTGGGAGAATAATTATACAGCACTATTAAAAATGCCTTTAATGATATAACTGTTAGTAGTAACAGGTTGCATAAACACATTTTAATAATCACTATAAATTTACAGTTTATCAAACTTTTTCATGCAAATAATACTTGAAATACTAAAAACTGTTTAGCTTCCTATAAGTTAGAATTTTCCTTTAAAATTTGAAGCAGATTTGAAGAAATAGCAGAAATGTCCAACAAGAAAATTAAGTACTTCAATAAGTGCCATGTAGCCATAAATTATGTTTTTAAATCTAATTTGACAAAATGCTCCAAATAAGTGGTTAAAGGGTACAAAACAGCACATAGGATGCAATTCCAATTTTGCATATATAAAAAAATGAGTTGAAGAAGGAAATAATAAAAAATATATTAGGGCTATTTCTGGATGTTACAATGAAAGGGTATTTTTTCTCTTACACTTCCAGATGTCTTCTATATTTTCTACAGTGCCCATGTTTTACTTCTTTATAATCCAAAAAAAGTTTGGCATAGCATTGAAGCCACTTAATATCAACACTTTTTCATGCAGGTCCAAAAAATGTAAAATTACTCATTATATTAGCATCTAAGACAGAAAATTTTAAGGGGGTCAGAGTCCAACCAGTCTGCCTAACTGCTGTACACTCTAAACACACTTCAGGAGCCATACATCTCTTCCCTGTGTGTCAGCTCCCTGGCTCTGCTGGCCTCTGGCAGCTTCTCCAGACTATCTCAGAACAAGAAGTTGTTGCTCTCTCTTGCCTATATATGGACATGGTCTGTATTAACTGGATTACTGACCAAAATGAGTATATGCCAGGAGTCAAAGGAGACATCAAGTTACTGAAATAAAGGGATAAAAGCTACACAACTCTAATGGAACTCTGCCTTCTTTCAGCTGACCATGGTTCTGCCTACATTTCCAGGTACCTAATCACATCTACTGGATTCATTTTTTTAGAGCAAGAATCATTGGCTTAAGCAAATGTTAAGTTTAAGCATTTGATATGGTCTCTATGAGGGTGTGAGGAAAAGAAGTCCAATCAGAGCGTTACTGGGAGTATACGTTGGTTCTGTCACTTTGGAGAACAACTGGGTGGTGGCTATTAAAATTTAAAATAGATTTCTAGGCCATGCACATACACACACAAAATTTAAATAGTCACCTATGATCCATAAATTCTATTTCTCAGTATCTACCCTAGAGAAATACTTTCATATGTGCACAAGGAAGCATGCAACGATGTGTATGAAGGTCTGTTTTTAGTAATGAAAAACTGAAGAAAACAAACCAAAATACCTCTGGTGGTAGGTTGAAGCGCCACTAAAGAGATCAAGATTATAATCCCTGGAATATATGAATTTTACTTTATACAGCAAAAAGGACTTAGCAGATGTGATTAAGTTCAGGATCTTGAGAAAGGGAGATTATCTCACATTATCTAGGTGTGCCCTGGATATAATCACAACTGTTCCATAAAAGGCATGCAGAAGGATCAGAGTCAGAGAAGAAGGCAATGTGATGATGGAAGCAGAGACTGGTGGTATCTGCTTTGAGGAGGGAGGAAGAGGCAACAAACCCAGGTATACAGGTGGTCACCAGAAGCTAAAAAAAGAAAAAACAAAAAACAAGGAACTAGATTCTCCCATCAGAGCCTCCAAAAGGAACCAGACCTGCCCACATGTTGACTTTAGACCAGTAAAAGTGATTGTGTATTTCTGACCTCTAGAACCATGAGAGAATAAATGTGTTTTAAGTCACTAAATGTGTGATAATTTATTACAACAGCAACAGTAAACTCTTATACCCATCAACAGGGGAATGGCTAAATAACGTATGGTATATCTGGAGTCTTATGCAGCATTAATGTATTCATGTAATACTCATAGTTTAAAGAATTTTAATGAATACATGAACTGTGTTAAAAATGTAGGATCAGAGGGTGCGTGGGTAGTTCAGTGGTAGAATCCTTGCCTGCCATGGAAGAGACGAGGGTTCAATTCTTGGCCCATGCCCTCCAAAACGAAACAAAATCTAGAATCAAAGTAATAGTCACACAGTTTCTGAAGTCTACGATACTGGAAAATAAATCTTATTGAGAAATAGCCACACACTTTACTTCTGAAATAACTGTGCATTTGCCCCATAATTGATTACCTGCTGTTACAACTGTCTACAACTATGGGCTTAAACATCCTGCAAAGCAGATTATACTCTTTGTGTTCACCCCACAACCACGGCTCTAAAACAAGATAGAAAGAAGTGGAGGAAAGAAACAGTATGGGGCACTTTCAGGAACTGAAGGTTCTTTCATAATTATTAATGCTGGTACCTTAGCCTACGAAAGAATAGGTGCATGACAATCCACAAAGTAGCCCTGAACAGGAGGTGGCATTTTGTGACAATCAAAATACGGAAGCCAATAAAACAGATAATAATCAAAACTGATTTATTTAGTGAGACCATTGATTGAAAATGGACATGAAGACTATCTACCTGTTATCTCATTTGCCTAGCCATATTGCAAATAAATTGGGAAGGAAGATAATTCCAGAGAGATGGCCTAAAAATTTAAAAGTCATCTCCACTATTAGAGCACAAAACAATTTTGTTGATAGGACAGCTTTGCTTTCATATGCAACAGGCAGCTGAAGAAAGCCCATATACTTGAAATACATAATTACTTCCATTCTTAAAATAACCTTGAGAATCTATGAAATAATACCTTCCACTTATTGAACATTTGCCATGTACCAGACTTTGCACTAAGTACTTTATATGCAGATTCTTTTTTAATCCTTACATAAACTTTAATACCATCCTCATCTTTTAGATGATGAGGCAGTCTAGCATAATAGTTAAAGAGCATGGACCCTCGGCTGTGTGAGAAAGAGATCTACTTCAGTCGCAGCTCTAACTAAGGGTATAACCTCTGTCAATTTACTTAGCTTCTGTGTCTCAGTTAACTCATTCATGAAATAAAGAAAATGATAATACCAACCTCATAAGACTTTTGTGAGGATTAGCCGAGATAATGGGTGTGAAGTGCAGAGCATAGAGCCTGGCATGCTGTAAGCACTTAGTATGCTGATGCTGTTGTCATGGTGGTGGGAGTGATGGTGACAACGATGACAAAGACACTGCAGCTGAAGAAGACACCACGGCGTACGGAAGGTACAAAATCAACCAAGGTCACAGAGCTAGCCTTTCATTCCCAACCTCATTCTTATATCTGATTTTTTTTTTATTGTGGTAAAATACACACAAAAAAAATTTTCCATTTTAATCATTTTCATGTACACAACCCAGTGACATTAATTACTTTTACATATTGTGTTACCATCATCATCATCCATCATCAAAACATTCTTATCACCCAAAGCAAAATTTGTTCCCATTGAGGATAATTCTCCATTCCCCCAACCCTTAGTAATCTGTAATCTACTTTCTCTATGAATTTGCTTATTCTAGGTATTTTACACAATGAAGTCATACAATATTTGCCCTTTTGTATCTGCTTATTTCACTCAGCATTATGTTTTCAAGGTTCAACCATGTTGTAGAATGTAAAAGAACTTCTTTACAGCGGAATAGTAGAAGAATAAAATTAGAAGAATGGCATTGTTTTCCATTTTTGAAAATCTCCATTTTTCACTAGAGAAGTTAACAGGTTTGCAGAAATAGAGCTCCCATATTCCTCACCCCGCCCCTATTAATACCTAGCATTAGTGTGGTACATTGTTACAGTTAATGAAAGATTAGTATTATAATTGTATTATAGTCCATGGTTTACATTAGGGTGCCCTGCTTGGGTTGTACAGCTTGGCTTGTACAGCCAAGCCCTGCTTGGATTGCGGTTTTGTTTCTTATTTATGTTCTAGTAACATATACAAAACTTAAAATTTCCCCTTTTAATACATTCTCATATATAATTCAGGGTTGTTAATATGTTTACAGTGTTGTGCTACCAATACTACCATCATTACTAAAACCTTCTCATCACCCCAAACATAAATATGTACCCATTACACAATAACTCCCCATTCCTCCAACTTCTGGTAGTCCATAATTTACTTTCTTTCTCTACGAATTTTCTCATTCGAGGTATTTCACATAAGTGAAATTATATAATATTTGTTCTTTTATAGCTCTTATTTCGCTCAGCTCAAGGTTTATCCATGTTGTAGAGTATAACAGAACTTCATTTCTCTTTACAGATGAATAATATTCCACTGTATGTACATACTACATTTTGTTAATTCATTCAACTGTTGGATACTTGGGTTGCTTCAATCTTTCGGGGGCTGTCAATAATGCTGCTATGAACATCAGTGTCCAAATAACTATTTCAGTCCCAGTTTCAATTCTTACACCTAGTAGTGGGATTGTCGGGTCATACAGTAATCCTGAGCTTAAATCTGATTAAACCCCTAGATAATACTTGCTCCCACAGTCCTCAGGTACTTCATTCTAACTTCACACACAGACAACCAAGCCTGAGAGCTTTGTACAGACTTTCACCCAAGCTCACAGAACTCTGCACCAAGATTCAGTGACTCTTATTCCTGTGCTCTGTGGACTACACGTTAATTAATCCTGCAGTGAACAAAGTGTTTATTCAGTTATTCATTAATTCCTCCAAGCCTAGAACGTGGTATCCTACAAAAGTACATAAACACTTTCGAAAGGATTCTGCCTAAATGATAAACAGCCTGCTATTATCTTAAGAGACAGATCATCATAAATTTAAATATCGTCTCAAAGATTTTACTTCAGTGTATCATAAGTATTCAAAACCCAGATTATTTCAGTTAATTGGCATGAAACCCCAATGCTTCTTTCCTTACACAGCAAAAAAACATGCTGAATCTTCTTTAACTTCTCAGATGCTATCAGTATGTTGCGTTTTTCCATTTTAAAAAAACTGAGTATTGACATGCAATAACTGCATGCATTAAAGTGTACAGTTTGATGAGTTTTGACATATGTATACACACATGAAACCTATACCACAATCAAAGAGAAAACACATTCATCACCCCCAAAAGTTTCCTCATACTCCTCGGTAATCCCTCTCTCCTATCCCTTCCTACCCCAACCCACAGACATCTATTCACCTGCTTTCTGTCTCTGCAGATTAGCTTACGTTTTCTAGAATTCGTATGAATGGAATCATACAGTATGTGCTCTTGGTGATCTGCCTTCTTCTACTCTAATAAATCGATGGTGAATCAACAGTTCATTTCTTTATATTGCAGAGTGGGAGTCCACTGTGTGGCTATACCACAACTTGTTTATCCATTCCCCTGCTGATGGCCCTTTTGACTATTTCCAGTTTTTGGCAATCACAAATAAAATTGCTATGACTGGGCTGGTAATGGTGGCAGAGTTCTTGCCTGCCATGCTGGAGACCCAGGTTCAGTTCACGGTGACTACCCATGTTTTAAAAAAAAAAAAAAAAAATTACTATGACTATTCATATTCAGTTTTTTTTAATGATATGTGTGTCCGTGTGTTTCCTTTTAAACAAGTACAAGGGAAAAATGAGAAACACCAAACAAAAGGTTTGAAATCAAAATTAATCTAAACTATGAGGTAAGAAGTAGTTTAGAGAGCTATGACCTCAGGCAAGTCAATCAACTTCTGTCAACATCAATATGTATGATGCCTGTTCCTGCCTGATGTTTGTAAAGAAAAATGAGAGTAAGATTTCAGAATGTCCACAAATTTATCTTAAATTTATTTCAACACTTAAAAGATAATTTCCTACATGCTTTCCTTTCTCCCAGCAACATACAATTAATAAATTGATTATTTATTTGAAAGGCCAAAAAAAAAAAAAGAGCCTTAGCTGCATTTTTATTCACTTAGAGTAATAATACATATCCTTACCTACAACACCCTGCTAATCAGCATATCACATGCAAACACACACATACGCAAGCCACCTCCTATCACTTCTCTCCCCCTTTATTTACTAAGGACGCTCCTCTCTCAGGGACTTGGCTGTCCTCTCTGTCTGGGATGCTCTTTCCCCAGTAGCCATATGGTACACCCCCTCACTTCCTTCAGGTCTCTGCTCAAATGCCATGCCTGGCCTTCCGTTCAGAATTCACTGCCAGTGTAAAAACAGAGCCATCTCAACATTACTCTCTATCTATCCCCCTTATCCAGTAATACTTTTCTCCACAGCACTTATCATTTGACATATTATATGTCATATTATATATTTGATTATTACCTATCTCCTCCCACTAAAATAAAAGCTTTCTCTTGTACTTTAAAATGTTTTTTAAACATTTTAAATTTGTAAAGCCCACAAACCTTAACCATAAATTCCAGGTAACCAGTACCCAGGTAAAGAAAGAGAACTTACAATCCCCCTCTGAACTTCCCCTCATACCCCCTTCTAACAGCAAACATCAGTTATGCCTATCCTAGAACTTGATATAAATGGAATCATGCACTAGTTCTCTTTTTTGCTTTTTAAAAATTTTTTTACTATGGTAACACAAAATTTCCCATTTTAACCATTTTCAAAATTCAGTGGTTAAAATAAAAGCTTTCTGAGGATAGGGATTTTATTTCATCTATTGCTACATTCCCAGCATCCAGGACAGTGCCCAGGACACCTCTGATTTCCAGGAATATTTGTTGAATGTATTTGTTGATTAAATACTATTTTTTTATTAAAAAAAAAAACTTTGGTTCAGAATTTACTGGGAAGAAATTTTAATTCAAAACTCTGTTCATGCTTTAATTAAAATGCCAAGACAAAAAAAAATGCCAACACAATGTTGACTTCCTTTTTAGGATCCCTTTTTTTCTCATTGACATTTAACTATGAGAAGAATGAAAAACAAAACCACACCGGAATTCAAAGGCAGGCAAACCAGGTACTAGTCCTATGCTCTGCCACAACTAGACATGCTATAGCAACCAAGTCATAACTTCTCTGGGTCTCAGATAACAACTCTCTAAAATAAAGAAGTGATAATCTGTAAGGTCCAGTCTAGCTCTAAAACTGTAAGACTCTACTGCAGTTAGTGCAGTCTTTTGCATTAGGGTTGTCAGTCATAAATTAGTCAGCATAGTTTGACTCTCATCCCTCATAATGCAAGTTGCTAATGGGAGGATCCTCTACAGCCTAGGAAACCCTGTGAAAAATGGCCATTCTTCTACCAGACACCCACTGGAAGGAGAAGTTGAGAAGAACGTACTTCATAAGGGAGGAAGCATTTCAAAAGTTAACTTTTAAAAAAATCCATGAACTTCTAATCTTCAAATATGAAAGAAAGTTATTAGAAAATAGAGATATCTGTTTATTACTCTATCTGTACCCAGTTATAAAAATAAAAAATAATTACAAGTATCAATGTCATACAGGCATGGAGGCAGTGAAGTGTCATGATTAGGAGCAGTTACATTTGATACCGAAAGACCTGGTTTAATGTCCAGGCCCCCCTCTATGTCAGCTTGAACAAGTCACATACTGGCTCTGTACTTCACATGTCTCATCTGTACAACAGGTATAATAGTTATGACTGTTAATAGGTGTAATATTTATGAAGGTAACAATATTTACTTCCTAGGGTCCTTCTGAGAAATTAGTAAGATAAGGTCTGACACGTTTAACCAACATTATTATTATTAAATAATTAAATGTGAATACATCTAGATAAACAAATTAAAAAACCTCAAAAACATTCTTGGCTATCCATTTTTCCCAATACCATGCAACCTGTATAATATGAGGAAAGAAATGAAAAACACATTATTCACTAGTGCCAGTCATAAATGTTTATCACCCATGAGCATACTGGTTTCTGCCATGTCAGGCCATAAATTTAAGAAGAAAAATTTTTTCAATCCATTAGGCCACAGAGGTTCTTTACTTTAAAATCATTCTTTTACTGAAATAGCTCACAAATTCACTCAATACATTTATTGAGTGTAAGAGTAAACATCTTAGAAAGGCCCAGTTAATAGCTCAGGTATTTTTAACTACTCCCAACTCTTCCTAGAGCTAATTTTATAAATATTTATTAATAAATAATATTAATGAATACAAATAATTTTTGTTTTGTGAACTTAGATTAATCTTCAAAGAACAAAGAGCATCTTCTGCCCATCTCTTACACACAACAGAGCCCAAATGAACCAAAAGATTCCAATATCACAGCACAGTATCTCTTGAGTTTTCAAGCAGATAAGACATTGACACGTTTTGCTTTTATAGAATATACCTAAATAAATGAGACACAATAAAACTATAATTCTGTATTAGGAATTCCCCACCAACTTGTACCTTCCCTTTCTGGGTGACTAGATTGTAAAATAAGTGAATTAAGAATTCCCAATAGGAATTTTGAGGCAACCTCAAACCCAGATACAAAAATATAGTGGAAGGTATTCGCATCTCAGGCACTTGGAAATATCGCGGCTAACACGATCCGTTCTCAGAAACACACAGTAGTCGGTTTTAATTCATTTCTATAAATGCTCGTTGTGCTGAAAACCAAAGTGCATGCAAAACCGCAAAACACAAAAGATTCCTCGCATTCCGTTTATAATCAGAAGACAGGTCATCCTCTCTGCGTCCTACCCGAGAGACTTCCTTGCGACAATAAAAATTTCACGACACCCCATGCCACCTACATATCAAAATGTCATCCCACAAAGTGGAGGTTGGGAGGGGTGGGCAGAGTCAACATCGGCTGGCCTCGAAGAAATCGTACTGCCAGTCTTTCCACCTCCAGGCTAACATCAAACCAAGTGAAGTCGGTGCAAAGTTCCCTTCAACCGAACATACATGCTTTCCTTCTGCCCCCAAATCCAGTAGCAGAATTGCTGAAATTTGCTTTTGCACCTGCCACGGCTCCTAAGCCTGGGCTTCTCCGCCCAGAAAAGGGCCCTGCGGCCTAAAGCTTCCGTGACCCTTGGCGGACAGCTCGCCGAGGGCCGCTAAAGCATCCCACTTGCTGGTCCACGCCGCCCGCTTTCCTGACAAAGGCCCGGTGTCAATCCGAGGCATGACACAGAGAAGTTGCTGGATTGCCATTTCGGAAGGGCAGCTGCCACTACTCTCCTCTGTTGCCCCCCCCCAAAAAAAAATCAACACAACCGGAGAAGGAAAAGGGGGTTACAGCATTAAAATAAAAATCTCCCCAGAGCTAAACCACCTGGGTGTGTCTTGGAAATGACTCCGGGGGAGCCCGTGGGGGAGGGGACAGCGCCAGGGAGGCGGCGGTGGCGCTCCTCCGGGGCACGAAGGCCGTGCCCGGTGATGGTCTAATAAAATGCAGGTGTCGGAACGTTCAAAATGAAACCGCAAAAGAAATCCCCCGCAGGCGTGAGTCCCAGAGGAGGGAGGGGAGCGGCGGTCTGCAGACCCCACCTGCCCTCGCCCCGCGCCCCCGCACACCTGCCAGGGCAGCAAAAGAGGGGGTTCGAGGATGAGGGCGGCGGTGGGGGGGGCGACCCCGGGGGTGCAAGGAGGGCTGGGCTAATCCGATAGCGGGGGCGGGGGCGGCTTCGCTCACCTCCAGGTCGGTGTCGGCGGCCTCCGGGGCGCCGAGAATCTCGCTGGGCAATTCGGCCAGGTCGGTGACCCGAATCAGCCCGTCGTGCAGGAAGATGGTCTCCTCCTTCACCGAGAGCCACTGCGCCGAGTCCGCGGCTGCCGCCGCCGCAGCCGCCGCGGCCGCCGAGGAGCCCATGGCCCGGGCTGAGGGGCTGACGGTGAGGAGCACACGCCCGGCCCGGCGGCGACCAGAGCAGGAGCCGCGATCACCAGTCCATGGCAGCGCCCGCCTGCAGCGCCTCGCCTGTGCAGCTCCACCCTAGACGGCCCAAGCGGCCATCCCCCGACACCAGGAGCCCGGAGACCCCGGCCCCGCAGTCAGCGCCGCCGCCGCCCTGAAGAGCAGGATCCGCCTCCGCCGCTCAGCAGCCAACTGTCAGTGAGGCGCCATCTTGGGGGCGGGGCTCCCGGCATGCCCCGCGGGATGGACAATACGGGCCCCGCCCGCTCCTGGCCCCGCCCACCGCACCGCCCACCGCACCGCGGTGGCCCGCACCCGGGTGGGCTGGATCATCCAACCTCTCTCCATCTTGCCTCGGATTGACCTCCTTCCCTTAGTCATTCCCGGGCGCCCGCGCTCTGCAGACCGGAGGCAGAAGAGGCCCCTCTGTGCACCCCTCGCTCGAGCCAGAGCCCCGCAACGTGGGTTCCCTCCCTGCCTGCACGGTTAAATGAGATACATGCAGAACTCTGGTGCACTGGAGGCGCGCCACAGTTGTTCACACACTTGGTGTTAGCGCTACGCCTACCGCACTGTAAGTGCTTATATTTATTGAAAAGCCTGGTAGCCAATAAGCACGCGAAACCTGGTGGAAATAAAACACTTGCCACAATGGTTGGTACCCAGTGGCTGGTAGGTGCTCCATGAATGGCAATTACAGCCATTATTACAATCCATCAGTATTCAACAGTGATTGACATACGCCTTAAAAATGTGCGCACCATCCCATTTTTATAAAAACAAGGAAGGAAAATACTATATATGTAGAGAAAATGTGTGGGAAAATACATACCAAATTACTGATGTAAACTTCATAGGGGAATGGAACAGGCCTGGAAGGCATGAGGTGAGACTGTTCTTTGCATTACTTTCATAATTTAAGAAATAAAGAAAATTAAAGTATATAGCAATTCAACTTTGAGGGACTTGTCCAAAGGAAATAATCCATAGACAAGGACATATATACAGAACATCAAATTCATTATTTTTATGAGGAAAAATTATAATCAATCTCAATGTCCTCCAATATGGGATTGGTTAACTAAAACATAGTATATCCCTAAGATAGAATAATAGGAAGCCATTCAGAATTATGTTTATGAAGAACACTGATACAAGTAAATATTGGTACCAGCTCATGATATTTTGCTAAATGGAAAAAATTTCAGGCTAAAATAGTAAGGGGAATTGTTAATTTAATTTTAAATATGAATGGTGTTTACAGTAAGATTGCACTAAAACATGCATGTGTGATTATAGGTATAGAATAAAAGACCGGGAAAGTATCATGCACATTAAGATTTTTGTTGGGAGGTTGTGATTTGTACTTTTAAACATTTTCCAAGTTTTTTTCCCTGAGTATGTACTTTTGAAAAAAGCAAAAAAATTAAAATCATGATAAAAAACCTTATTGAGCACATAAGAATCAGTGCACAGCCATTCATCTACTCGTTGTAACATTATGCAAAGTATTCATTACTAGCCCCCA
Source organism: Tamandua tetradactyla (assembly GCF_023851605.1). Taxonomy (NCBI): domain Eukaryota; kingdom Metazoa; phylum Chordata; class Mammalia; order Pilosa; family Myrmecophagidae; genus Tamandua; species Tamandua tetradactyla. The sequence goes on from NC_135331.1 coordinate 13,150,418, forward strand.
TTTTACAGGAAACCGAGGCTCAGAAGAATCGTGACTTATACATGGCTAGGAATTGGCAGACTGAGATTTGAACCCATATCTGGCTCCATCCTACACTGCCTGCCTTCCAAATAAATAATTCTTGAACACTGCACTATTAGAACAATCTCCTATGCCTTATAATTACTGTTAATCTCATTTTCATTCCACAGCATGTGTTAAACTCCTAATAGTTTCCAAACTGGGGAGGTATATAGAATATAGAAAGGATCATATATAACACATGAAAAATTGACTCCTTGCTTTCAAAGAGCCAGAGAACTACTCTAACATACCTAGAGAATATTCCAAAGGGATATGATGTCCTCTTATTCATTCAACATTTCTTGATTTTTTTGATTCTCACAACAACTTCTGAGGGAGGTATTTATCATTCCTGCTTTCAGAGGGAAACAGGTTCAGTTAGATACTTTGCTCAATGTCACACACCCAGTAAACACCAAAGCTGAAATCTGAAGCCAGGTCTTTCTGATTCTAAACCCCAGCTGCCTTATTTTGGCTATTTACAGGAACCTGCTCTATTCCCTTTACCCGCAGCTTCCAAATCAGTGCCACCATCACAAAGTTTAAACGCTCAAGTTTTATAATCATCATGGGTAGCTCAGAGTACATTTCTCCTGCTCTTAATGTTTATATTTCCAGAACCAGGAATCAGGATGCCCAGGAACTACTGTCCTTCATCCCAATTAATGCCTTTAAGTCTTAAAGTCTTTAAATTGCATAATGAACAGTAATTTCATGTTTTAGCAACAGTAATTAATTAGTCATAGGACTGCATGGCTGCCGCCACCATGATGAGGCAACTAATGAATTAATATTTATAGAACCCCCTCTGGAAATGAGACTGTTTAGTGGGCATTCTAGAACAGATCAGAAGATAAAGAAAGTCCCTGGTCAAAAGAACTTTATAGTGGAAGCCTGGAGGCAGAAAATCAGTATTTAGTCAAGATTTCAAACACACACACATGCACAAGAAACATCTACTCACACAAAGAAAAGGTTTTATGATTTATTCCTTTTCCTCCTCCTTTTCCTTCTCCTTCTCCTCTTCCTCCCTCTCTTCCTCCTCCTTCTTTTTAGAACTGTCCTTTCTTCTCTTCCATTTGAAAATGGCAGAATTGGATGGGGAGTAGAGCAAGAGAAGGTGTTAACTGGGCAGCCCTAAGTTGGAAGCAAAGAGGAAGCATGAAGAAAGCAGTAAGAAGAGCTAGTAGTAGATTAGACCTCAGTTTCCTCTTTCCCCTGGGAGGTATCTCCCCAAGAAGGAGTTAAGCTTGTTGATGGAGACCATCTCCCCATTGCCCCACCTGATGACGTGATGTTCTCTGGCCTTGGCTTGAGCTGGGGCCCCTCTGGGATTTTGCAATATCTCTCCCTTCTGCAGGCTTTTCTGCACCAGCTAACTGTCTAAAATGAGTCTGTAATCCTTACCGGGCCTCCAGAAATGTGTGTGGTAGGAAGATAAGTGGTCCTTAATTAACCTTAATAGAGCTCAAAGATAGTTTTAGACAAAGCAACCATGTTAATTGTTAAGACGTTTTAGAACACCAAGGAAAAAACACATGCACATTATCTGCTAAATGGACACACATTCAAACACACACACACACTCCCATCGACAGAAACTGTGGGGGAGATTGATTATTTCCATTTCGCTAAAAATCTCATCTCAAAGAGGAAACACACACCTACTTGAAAGCTTTGTTTTTAAATGGTCTGATAGACCTTGCTCGTTTTTTTTTTTATTTCAAGGAAGATTATTTTGACTCATGGGTGTCAACTGTGAGGCAGCAGAGACAGGAAATCAAATGGAAGGGATATTTGAAAACGAGAAGGGCGAAATTCTCTTTGGAGCTCTACTCAATAACCATAACTAAGGGACGGCCTCCACCTTGATGTAAAGCACAAAGATGAAGCAGCATGAAATGCAGCTCTGCTCAGTGGAGAAATCACAACTGCAGAGCTCTGAAAGGTGAGAGGTCCTCTAGCGCCGCCTCGTGGGCATGTGAGGCCATGCTGCATCGGAATTTCTGATTCTCACTTGCAAATTTGCAAACACTTCCCTTCTGCAAAATTTAGATTAAGGAATGGGTCGCTCCCAAAATTAAAGTAAGGAAAGGACACGACTGTAGAGTTTGTACAAGAAAAGCAAACGTTGTATGTTTTCATTCATTCAGTTAGTCAACACTGGGTGCCTACTTTGTGCCAAAGTTAGAGTTGGGCTTCAACTCTTATGAAAATAGGCTGGTTTCCTCCCTTAGGAAGCTTATGGTGGGCAACAGTGATATGGAACAAAGGGAATGATAAATCCAGGGACCTGGACTGAGAGGTGGGGAGGGTTATCTGAGGATGTGATTAAAGATGGTAACTGGTATGTATGAGTTAGGAAAATGAACTTGAGAACTGGGGAAATACTTCAACAGCATTAGTAACCAAAGAAAAACATTTACATGAAACACAGTATGTGTAATATTTGGATCTGGGGCCTGGTTTTCCCATCTTAAAATTGTAACTTACTCATGATTTCTTTAAGACAAATTAATATGGACACCACCATTAGCACGATGCTGGGATGTAGGAAACTCTTGATACCTGTTAGTTACTTCTAAATGTGGTACCATTTTCCACCTATTAAGTCAAATTAAGATTTCTTTTATCACTAGCATTTCAAACTGAATTTATTTTAACATTTGTTCCCCCTATTATTTATTTTTATTCCATATGTTCTACTCGTCTGTTGACAAGGTAGATAAAAGGAGCATCAGGCACAAGGTTTTCACAGTCATACAGTCACATTGTAAAAGCTATATCATTGTTCAATCATCATCAAGAAACATGGCTACTGGAACACAGCTCTACATTTTCAGGCAGTTCCCTCCAGTCTCTCCATTACATCTTGGATAACAAGGTGATATCTACTTAATGCGTAAGAGTAACCTCCAGGACAACCTCTCGACTCTGTTTGGAATCTCTCAGCCGTTGACACTTTGTCTCCTTTCACTCTTCCCCCTTTTGGTGGAGAAGGTTTTCTCAATCCCTTGATGCTGGGTCTCAGCTCATTCTAGAGTTTTTCTCAATCCTTTGATGCTGAGTCTCAGCTCATTCTAGGATTTCTGTCCCACGTTGCCAGGAAGGTCCGCACCCCTGGGAGTCATGTCCCATGTAGACGGGGGAGAGTGGTAGAGTTTGCTTGTTGTATTGGCTGGAGAGAGAGGCCACATCTGAGCAACAAAAGAGGTTCTCTTGGGGGTGACTCTTAGGCCTAATTTTAAGTAGGCTTGACCTATCCTTTGTGGGGTTAAGTTTCATGTGAACAAACCCCAAGACTGGGGGCTCAGCCTATACAAATTAAGATTTTAATGTGAACCCAGAGATGGTGAAACTCTGAGGTGAACACTTCATCTTTTGCACAGTCAATTTTGGGGAAGCACTTTGGCTATATATAGGTATACATATATATATGTATATATATATATGTATATACACACACACACAAAAGTCATAATAAGACCATTTTTATTGATCTAAAATTTCTAATCCTCAAAATTTACCTATGGAAATCTTTCTTTCACCAAACAAGTTACTAAAGTCCTCCTCTGTGCTAGGTTCTTATAAATAAGTCTGAGTTCCTATCTTCAAGAAGGTTAAAATCTAATAGGGGAAACTTATTCTTGCAAAGGAGAAGCTAAGCCTACTTATAATTATGCCTAAGAGTCACCCCCAGAGAACCTCTTTTGTTGCTCACATGTGGCCTCTCTCTCTAAACCAACTCGGCAGGTGAATTCACCGCTCTCCTCCCCTACGTGGGACATGACTCCCAGGGGTGTGAATCTCCCTGGCAATGTCAGACAGGCCTCGCGGAGATGAGCTGGACCCAACATCATGGGATTGAGAAAGCCTTCTTGACCAAAAGGGAGAAGAGAAATGAGACAAAATAAAGTTTCAGTGGCTGAGAGATTTCAAACGGAACCAAGAGGTTATCCCAGAGGTTATTCTTATGGATGTCCCTTTTTAGTTTATGGTGTATTGGAGGGGCTAGAGGGAAATACCTGAAACTGGTGAACTGTGTTCCAGTACACTTGATTCTTGAAGAAGATTGTATAACTGTATAGCTTTTACAGTATGGCTATGTGATTATGAAAACGTTGTGACTGATACTCCTTTTATCTAGGATATGTACAGATGAGTAAAAAAACAAGGATAAAAAATGGGAGGTGGGTAAGGGATAAAAGAAATTGGGTGGATTGAAGTGCTAGTGATGAATGAGAGGGAGGGGTAAGGGGTATGGTATGTATGAGTTTTTTCTTTTTTCTTCTTATTTCTTTTTCTGGAGTGATTCAGATGTTCTAAAAATGATCATGATCATTTTTAGATGAATACACAACTCTGTGATCATACTATAAGCCACTGATTATAAAATATGGGTGAACTGTATGTGTGTGAAGATTTCTCAATAAAAATATATCTTTTAAAAATTCTAAAAGAATAATAGGGGAAGAAGACAAATACTCAGATCATTATACTGCAGGGCAGGGAGTCCTGTCCGTGATGGAACAAGTTGGGGGTACAGGCAGACACACCTAAATCATATTGTGGGAAGCCAAGGAGATCTGGAGCACTGGTTTTCCACTGGGGGTGATTTTGAATTTTGCCCATCACAGGGCACTTGGCAATGTCTAGAGACAATTTTTATTGCCATGACTTGGGTGTGTGTCTGCAGGGGGTAATGGTTAATGCTCTTGGCATTTAGTGAATAGAGGCCAGGGACACTGCTGGGCATCATAAAATACACGGTACAGACCCAACAACAAGGAATTATCCAGCCCAAAGCCAATACTGCCAAGATTGAAAAACCCTGATCTAGAGAGATGATTGAAATTAGTTAAGTAAGAGAAGGCTCATGATGAAGAGGAGTGTTCCATACATGCAAGACAGCATGGGCAAAGCACAGGAGGTGAGAGAGAAAAGGGTGGATCGGAGACCAGACTAATAATAGCTAATAGTTTTACTTACTGTGTGCCAGGGATGTACATGTACTCACCATAACCCGACAAGATAGGCACTGCTGCTACCTGCATTTTTACAGATGGGGACACAAAAGCACAGAAGGGTGAAGGTCTCACAGCCGGAAAGTGGCAGAGCTGTGATCTGGATGTGGAGAAGCTAGTTCTGTAGCCAGAACTCTTAACCACAAACCAGTTACAGAGACTGCCCTTTCTAGCTGAAGAAATGGAGGATATAGATTAGTGTTGGGGGTGTAGATGGGAGAGAAGTAAGGCTTGAGAGGACAGCAGGGGCCGGTACAGGAAGGACTTTGTAAGCTATGTTCAAGGAATTTTCCCCAAATGAGAGTTAGGAATCACTGTAGAAATCTGAGCAGGGAAGTGGTAGGGGTGGATGTGCATTCTGGAAAGATTACTCAGGCCACTGTAGGTGGTGACAAGTAGCTGTCCTAAGAACCCAGATGAAAAGTAGAGTGGCCTGAACCAGATGAGTGGCTACTGCCATGGAGTGAAGTGGTCAAATTTGAAAGCAACTGGGAAGGGAGAATAGACTGAAGCGTCTTGGTGCTTGAGATATGAGGGGTGAGGGGATCTGTAGATCTGGGGTTGGGTCCTTCCAGGGAGATGGAGCTATATTTCCTGAGAAAAGAAATATTAAGAAAGGAAAAGGTTCCGGAAAGCAGAGACTGAGAACAGATAATTAAAAGGAAAACAACTCTATTCATACGGCTATTCCTTAATAACCATTCTCCTTTTTAAAAAAGACTTTTTATTTTGAAATACTTTCCAACTTACAGTTGTAAAAATAATACAAAGGAAATATATAAAACCCCAATTTAGCCCTTGGACTAATACCCAGAACTACCAAATTTTAATATTTAACTACATTTGTTATATTTATATATAACAAATGTAGCTAAATATTTACTTATATCTATCTTCATCTATCTCTTAGCTGTCTATTTTTTAAACCACAATGATGCGCATTTTTAAATAAAATCGTACACAGCCATTGTAAAGGGCAATTATGAAGCTTTGACAGCAACACAAAAATTTTATGGAATAATATTCTGTAAAGAATATTAAAATACATAAAAATAAAAAAAATAACAATAAAATATTAGAATAGAAACTTGAACTTACACTGATGGGAACATGTATATGTGTGTATCTAATAAACTGAAGGAAAGAGAGAAGTAAACAGTTGCTAGGGGGCGAGCATAAGATTCAATATTTTCTTCTTAATATCCCTGTCATGCCAATGGAATCGAATAGAGTGTTCAGATAAAGACCCTCTCATCTATGGACAATTGATCTTTGATAAGGCAGTCAAGCCAACTCACCTGGGACAGAACAGTCTCTTCAATAACTGGTGCCTAGGGAACTGGATATCCATATGCAAAAGAGTAAAAGAAGACCCGTATCTCACACCCTATACAAAAATTAACTCAAAATGGATCAAAGACCTAAACATTAGATCTAAGACCATAAAACTGTTAGAAGAAAATGTAGGGAAATAGCTTATAAATCTTATACTTGGAGGTGATTTCCTAGACCTTACACCCAAAGCAAGAGCACTGAAGAAAGAAAGAAATAAATGGGAACTCCTCAAAATGAAACACTTTTTTATTAATTAAAAAAAATTAACTAACACAACATTTAGAAATCATTCCATTCTACATATGCAATCAGTAATTCTTAATATCATCACATAGATGTATGATCATCATTTCTTAGTACATCTGCATCGATTTAGAAAAAGAAATAGCAAGACAACAGAAAAAGAAATAAAATGATAATATAGAGAAAAAAATAAAAATAAAAAATATATATATAAAAAACAAAATGAACAAAAAAAACTATAGCTCAGATGCAGCTTCATTCAGTGTTTTAACATAATTACATTACAATTAGGTAGTATTATGCTGTCCATTTTTGAGTTTTTGTATCCAGTCCTGTTGCACAGTCTGTATCCCTTCAGCTCCAATTACCCATTATCTTACCCTATTTCTAACTCCTGATGGTCTCTGTTACCAATGACATATTCCAAGTTTATTCTCTAATGTCGGTTCACATCAGTGGGACCATACAGTATTTGTCCTTTAGTTTTTGGCTAGTCTCACTCAGCATAATGTTCTCTAGGCCCATCAAAATTAAACACTTTTGTGCATCAAATAACTTCATCAAGAAAGTAAAAAGACAGCCTACACAATGGGAGACAATATTTGGAAATGATATATCAGATAAAGGTCTAGTATCCAGAATTTATAAAGAGATTGTTCAACTCAACAGCAAAAAGACAGCCAACCCAATTACAAAATGGGCAAAAGACTTGAACAGACACTTCTCAGAAGAGTAAATACAAATGGCCAAAAGGCACATGAAAAGATGCTTAACTTCCCTGGCAATTAGAGAAATACAAATCAAAACCACAAACAGATATTTGCACACCAATGGATATAGCAGCATTATTTACAATTGCAAAGAGATGGAAACAGCCAAAAAGTCCATCAACAGACGAGTGGCTAAACAAACTGTGGTATATACATATGATGGAATATTATGCAGCTGTAAGACAATTATGAACTTATGAAGTATGTAACAACATGGATGGACCTTAAGGACATTATGCTGAGTGAGATTTGCCAAAAACAAAAGGACATACTGTATGGTCTCACTGATATGAACTAACATTAGTGAATAAACCTGGAGAATGTCATTGGTAACAGAAACCATCAGGAGATAGAAATAGGGTAAGATATTGGGTAACTGGAGCTGAAGGTATACAGACTGTGCAACAGGACTGAATACAAAAACTCAGAAATGGATAGCACAGTACTACCTAACTGTAATACAATTATGTTAAAACAATGAAGCTGAATGTGAGAATGATAGAGGGAGGAGGGCTGGGGGCATAAATGAAATCAGAAAGAAAGATAGACAATAAAGATTGAGATGGTATAATCTAGGAATGCCTAGAGTTTATAATGATAGTGACTAAATGTGCAAATTTAAAAAATTGGTTTTGCATGAGTAAGAACAAAGGAATGTCGTTATTGCAGGGTGCTGAAAATAGATGGTAATTAATATTTTAAAATTTTACCTTATGTGTGAGACTAAAGCAAAAAATGTTTATTTGGTAGAAAATTTATATTTTGACTAGTGCATTTCCTAATATCACTTATGTAGACAGCTTAATTGAACACCATAAGTACATGGAACCTTGAGTAGGACACAAAATTTTGTTGGTTTGTCCAGAGTGATGCCCTGATAAATCCCAAAGTGATATGGGATAAATCCCAGAGTGAATAAAAAAGTATTTGCAAAGTCCCCTTCAGGGAATGGTGAGAAAGAGGGAAAATTCAACTTCCCCAAGTTGAATTCTTGATAGTCTCACAAGCAGTGTGCACAACCAAAACTATAGGCTGAGACCCCAATCTTGGGGTTTGTTCATATGAAACTTAACCCCACAAAGGTTAGGTCAAGTCTACTTAAAATTAGGCCTAAGAGTCACCCCCAAGAGAACCTCTTTTGTTGCTCAGATGTGGCCTCTCTCCCCAGCCAACACAACAATCAAACTCACCACCTTCCCCCTGCCTACGTGGAACATGACTCCCAGGGGTGTGGACCTTCCTGGCAACATGGGACAGAGATCCTAGAGTGAGCTGAGACTCAGCATCAAGGGATTGAGAAAACCTTCTCGGCCTAAAGGGGGAAGAGTGAAATGAGACAAAATAAAGTGTCAATGGCTGAGAAATTCTAAACAGAGTCGAGAGGTTATTCTGGAGGTTATTCTTATGCATTAAATAGATATCACCTTCTTAGTCAAGATGTAATGGAGAGGCTGGAGGGAACTGCCTGAAAATGTAGAGCTGTGTTCCAGTAGCCATGTGTTCTAGTTTGCTAGCTGCTGGAATGCAACACACCAGAGATGGATTGGCTTTTAATAAAAGGGGATTTATTTTGTTGGTTCTTCAGAGGAAAGGCAGCTAACTTTCCACCGAGGTTCTTTCTTACGTGGAAGGCACAAGATGGTCTCTGCTGGTCTTCTCTCCAGGCCCCTGGGTTCCAAGAACTTTCCCCGGGGTGACTTCTTTCTGCATCTCCAAAGGCCTGGGCTGAGCTGCTAGTGCTGAGATGAGGAATGCCGAGCTGCTTGGCTGTGCTACATTGCGTTCTCTCATTTAAGCACCAGCCAATTAAGTCAAAACGTCACTCACTGCAGCAGACACGCCTCCTAGCCGACTGCAGATGTAATTAGCAACAGATGAGATTCACCTACCATTGGCTCATGTCCACAGCAACAGAACTAGGTGCCTTCACCTGGCCAAGTTGACAACTAATCTAACTACCACACCATGTTTCTTGATGATGATTGTATAATGATACAGCTTTTACAATGTGACTGTGTGATTATGAAAACCTTGTGTCTGATGCTCCTTTTATCTACCTTGTCAACAGATGAGTAGAGCATATGGAACAAAAATAAATAATAAGGGGAACAAATGTTAAATTTAGTTTGAAATGCTAGTGATCAATGAAAGGGAGAGGAGTAAGGGGTATGGTATGTATGAATTTTTCTCTGTTTTCTTTTTATTTCTTTTTCTGAATTGATGCTAATATTCTGGGAAATGATCATGATGATGAATATGCGACTATGTGATGATATTGTGAATTACTGATTATATATGTAGCATGCAATGATCAAAAGTTAAGAATGTTTGCATTTGGTGTTTTTTGGTATTTAAAAAAAATTAAAAATTAATTTACAAAATGCGTGTATGGCTTAGAGAGGAAAATGAGGGTAAAAGGAATTATCAAAACTGGCAGCCTCCAAAAATAAATCACATTCTAAATAATAATAATACATCATATAAAAAAATTTAGATTGAAATGCTAGTGATCAATGAAAGGGAGGGGTAAGGGGTATGGTATGTATGAATTTTTTTCTGTTGTCTTTTTATTTCTTTTTCTGAATTGATGCAAATGTTCTAAGAAATGATCATGATGATGAATATGCAACTATGTGATGATGTGAATTGCTGATTATATATGTAGAACAGAATGATCAAATGTTAAGAATGTTTGCGTTTGTTGTTATATATTTTTTAAAAATTAAAGAATAAAAAAAATCCCTCATGAAGGAATTCAATTGAAGCAATATAAGTGCTCAAGATCACACATTACTGTTTTCCATAATTCTAGTATTGTTCCAGGATGTGCCCTGGGAATTACTTATTTTTATATCAGCTTGTTTCTTTTTCATAAAATTTGCCATTGAAGAAAAGGCAGAGGACTGGGGAACTATCGCTTAGTGGGTGCAGAGTTTGTGTCTGAAAAGGTCATGAAAAGTTTTAGTAACAGAAAACGGTGATGGTAGCACAACACTGCGAATATAGTTTACACTACTGAATTGTACCCTTGAAAATGGCTAAAGTGGCAAGTTTATGGCATATATATATACGCTACCACCATAAACACAAACAAGTAGTAAGATCAGAGGAGAAGGAGGAATTATAACAGAGAAGATGGGATTTAACAAATGCCTATGATTGCTGAATCATTCTAATGATAATTCTTTTAGCTTCCAGTGTTTTGGAGCAGCTAGAAGGAAAAACCTGAAATTGTGGAATGATAACAACATACCAAACTTTGAAATCTGTTTCATGTCTATCTGCTAAAATAACTTTGAAAGTTATTTTTTATGTATGTTATATATCAGAATAAAAAAAATTTTTAAAAAACAAGTAAATAAATTCCTGTGAAATGTTCTAATTAGTAAAAATCATGAATCTTTTCATGCTGTCTTCACTACTGTCATATTTAAGGGCTTTTCTTATGTCCTTTCTAAATCACTGTCCACACAGAGTGATCTTCCTAAGATGCAAATACCATCATCACGTTACTCCCTGGCTTTAAAATCCTGTTGTGGTCTCCCCTGATGGAGTCTTACAAAATCTTCAAGATCAGGCTCTTGTTGGGGTATAGTGTCACTTCTCACTCCTCATCCCCCTCTACCACAGAACACACTAAAGTACTTGTAGTTCACAGCACATATGTCATCATCATTCATTTCCCTCTCCCAACGTTTGCATATGTCGCTCTGTGGTAGGCTGGAAATAGTGCTCCCAATTCTTCACTTCCTGACTTTATTAAAAGCATACAGCCACGTCCTTTGCTAAGTGACTTTGCTGATCCTTCCCACGAATAGGTGCTTTGGCCAATGGAATTTTAGTGGATTCGATGGGTGCAGGGATTTTAAATGCATTTGTGCCACGTGACATCCATCCGAAAGCACGAGGGTAGAGTAGCTGCTGGTGCAAGAGTGAGCCAAGCCCCACGGATCTCAGCCTAGAAGCAGAGTCACTCCAGCCAACTCTCAGCTTGGGAAACGGGAAAATACATCCCTGTTGATATCAGCCTCTGAGATTTTTGTGATTAATCCCTTAATTCCTAGTGCTTGGCATAAAGTGCTTGGAATAAGCACAAAGTGCTTGGAATAAGACTTAGTGCTGAATGAATGTGAAGATGTTTAGAGAAAAAAAACATGCAAACGTGAATTCACAATGTTGTTTTCCCATTGCAGGTACCGCACTGCATCCTGTGCTCCCAACCCTCACTTCATCTGAAACCAGTGCCTGTTGTAATCTAAGTAAACCATCCTGCCTTCTTTCAACTTCTTAAACTGCTTTGGTTTTACCTCTAGGCCTCTGCACCTGCTTTCCTCCTACTTGGGATGCACTTCTCCATCCATTTAGCTTGGCAAACTCTTACTCAACTTTCCGGTCTCAGATTCCCCCTGGAGAACTTGCCTGACTCTCCCATACAAGATATATCTTCCTGTTTCCCAATATCATTTCTTAGTGGTACTTATCTTAGCTGTAATTAAATAATTATTAATGAAAGAATTTAAATGACTGTTTCCCCTGCTAGATTGTGAGACACCTGAGCCTGTCCACAGCATAGTACAATGCTTGGCACATAGTCAGTGCTCAATACAAATTTAAGGGATCACTAGATGAATTAATTAATACCAGGTCATCTTTTTATAGGGAAGCCCATAGGTAAAGAGATTAACTAAACCAAGATTCTGTTTTAATAATGTGAGAGGTAGTAGAGGGCACAGTTAAATTCCATTTGAGTAGGTTAATTAAACTTTGCTGAACCTTAGTTACCCCATCTGTAAAACGGGAATAATGACGAAAATAACAGAACTTTCCTTGTAGAGTGGTAGTAAGGATTCAATGAGTTGAAAGTCTGTACTTTACGTGCTTGACACATAGGACCACAGCATTGGCCATTACTATTATATTGATTATCTGAAAGGTAAAGTAAATAGCAAAGCCAGGATTCAAATCTAGGTGCCTTTGAGCCTCAAAATTGTAACTTTAACCTCTATACCATTTTCAATATTGACCTGCACTCAATATTTTTTGTATGAATTATTCCACATTCATTCTCAGAGAGGTTCATATATTACGTTTACAAAGTATCATTGAAAAATCAGAACACTGTTGCATTTCCTCACATGCATTTTGTACTTTAGTTCTTTTGTACTTTAGTTCTGTTTGTATTTGAACTGCATATGGGGAGAGTGGCACCTCCACCTATTCAGTACTTAAAGGTTTCAAAAGATCCCTGAAGCTTGTGGGCAGGCCCGACCCGGGTGGGAGCAGGACTCCTTACCAAATCCTGGCAACCAGAGCTTGGGGTTGAGGTAGGCTGAATAATGCCTCCCCATATATGTTCATATCCCTAATCCCTAGAACCTGTGAATGCCACTTTATATGGCAAAAAGGACTTTTACAGGTATAATTCAGGATCTTTTTAAAGCAAACTCTTTATTTTGAAATTAATTTCAAGCTTACAGAACATTTGCAAAAATAATACAAATTCCATAATGAGAACTCCAATATACCCTCACCCCAGATACCTATATCCACCAATTTTAACATTTTGTGCACTTACTCTGTCTTGCATTCTTTCTCTTTCCTTCCTTCCTTCCTCCCTCCCCTCTCTCAGAGTAGGTTATATTCATCATCATGCTTGAACACAGAATACTCACTTCCATGTACATTTCCTGAGAACAAAGATATTCAGTTATGTAACCATCTTAAGTAGAGCTAAAAAGTTCAAGAAATTTAACATTGATATTAAGCTTACATTCTATATTCCAATTCATTTTTTTATACGTCCTAATAATGTCCTTTTGTGCCTTTTCTCTTGCATTACTAGATCCCACCCAGGATCATGTATTACATTTAACTATCAATGTCTCTCTTTTTTTCTTCTGCTTTTTTTCATTGTCTCTTTAGCTTTTTTTTTTTTTTAAGGAAACATATACAACATAAACTTTTCCCATCTCAACCACTCCCAAGCATAACATTCAGTGAGATTAATCACATTCGCAATGTTGACCATCATCCATTACCAGAACTTTCCCACCACCCAAACAGAAACCCTATGCCCATTATGCATTAACTCCTCATCCCACCCCCCATCCCTGGAAACCTGTATACTCCACTTTCTGTCTCTGTGAGTTTGCATATTTTAGCTATTTTATCTAAGTGGAATCAAACAATATCTCTCTTCAGGGTTCAGCCATGCAGTGGTACATATCAGAACTTCATTCCCTTTAGAGACTGAGCAATATTCTATAGTATGTATATACCACAATTTTTAAATTCATCTTTTCTTGTACATTTGGATTTCCACCTTTTGGCTGTTATGGAACATGCTGCTATAAACACTTGTGTACAAGTTTTGGTGTGGCAATAAGGAATTGCTGGATTATAGTGCAAATTCTATGTAACTTTTTGAGGAGTCATCAAACTCTTCTGCAGCAGCTGTACCATTTTACACTCCTACCGGCAAAGCATGTAGGTTTCTGTTTCTCCATATCCTTATCAACATTTATTTTCAGGGTTTTATTATTTTTTTTAATTACAGCTAGCTCAGTAGGTATGACGTTTTATTTCATGCTTTTGATTTGCATTTCCTTAATAACCAACGGTGTTGAACATCTTTTCATGTGCTTGTTGGCCATTTGTGTGTCTTTGGAAAAATGTCAGTTGAAACTTTTGCCCATGTATTTCTTTTTGTTTTTGAGTTGTACCCACGGAAATCTGAGTTAATGGCAAACTGGAGCAAGCTTGGGTTCAAATCCTAGCTCTTTTACTAGTGACCTCCAATAAATAACTCAACTTCTTTGTACCCTAGTTTGTACATTTAAAAATATGAGGTTGTTAAAATTAAAGTTTACATATGTACTCAGACTTGTTGTGCCTAGGGTATTCAGTAAACATTAGCTAACTATTATTTGACTCTTTGAGACAACATAACCCGGAATGTCACCTGACATCTAAAGGGCATGAAACATGGCTGAGGTCTCAGGCTAGATTACCTACAAGCACAGCCCTGAGATGGAGATTTCTTGTGCAAATGCTTTATTGAGGGTGAACTTTTAGGAGATACCTTAAGGAAGTAAGGGAAGCTGGACACAAGATAGGGCAGGTGAAGCAGCTAGGGAAAGACATGGTTTTGCTGAAATCTAGCCCAGCCTGATCCCACGGGGAGCTCGTGTGAATGCCATCACAAATTGTCACACCAAGGCAAGCCTGGACTGTTCTAGCCCCACATCAATTAGTCACTAACCATGAGCTGCTCCCTGGGGCAGTGATCATAACTCTCCAGGATTCTCTAGCTAAGGTGGCACCCCTCTAGAAAATGGTGCAGTTGTGAACTGTTAGTGGCCAACACAAAGAGCAGCTGAGGGGTGGGCATGGAATCTGAGTGAGGCACCGGCAGCCATCAGCTTCAACTGGTATCCAAAAACCAGTGTTGGCTTTCAAATACTCTTTTGGGACTAGAGAGATCTGATGTGTGACAGAAATAAGTATTTATCTCCGCAATGTTCTGCCACTTCAGACTCTTCAGACTCAAAGCCCCATGAGTAGGAATCTCAAAGTAAAGCATAACCTACGACTGACTTTAATCCCAAATTTCTTATGTGGAATAGGACAAAGATACAGGACAGCCTCTGATTGCCCAGTAAGGATATACATTTAAAGTTTAGATTCAGGAAAGCTTAACGGGGAGAGCAGTCTTTCAATGCACCTGCCTACCAAGAAGTCACCATTTGGCTGATCGAAATCTGAGTCTGCTTCTTAGCTTTACAAGATCAGAAACATGATTTTTAAAGTATGATCCAGGGATCCTTAGGCATCTCTAATGTATTTAAAATGCTAAGATCTTCAAAATACTAAAATCTTGTCTTTCCCTTCAAGTGTAGAATGGAATTTTTAAGAGGCTATATAGCACATGTGATATTGCAAAATGACTAGATGCAATAGATGAGAATTCAGCGAGAATTCTCTCATCTGCAGATGAGATTTGCAAAAACAATGCCATTCTTTTTGTTTTGCAAGCTAATTCTCAAATTTGAATTTGTATGAAATGGATTTATTTTAAAATTTTTAAATTTCACATCCGGGTCAAGATGGCGGCTTAACGTGTGCATTTTAGTTCGTCCTCCAGAACAACTACTAAATAACCAGAAACAGTACAGAACAGCTCCTGGGGCCACATCAGTGACCAAACACACAGCATATCCCAGTCTGGACCAGCTGGACTGGCTGCGAGCCCCCCCAGAACCGTTAGTTCCCAAAGCTGCGGCGGCCAGCGCCCCTCCCCCACAGGCCGCTTCCCAGAGGGGAAAGAAAAGGACTTTACCAGCAGCAGGGACTCGGCACAATCAAACGCCAATTGTGGAACTAATTAACAAATTCTGACTACTAAAAATAGGCCCCCAGCTTAGGTGAACCTGATCAAAGCAGAGGTTGTTCATTTTTGCCCTGGCGCCAAGGGGGCAGGACTGACAGAAAAAGGGGGGGAAAAAAAAAGGAAACAGAGGTTTTTGTGGCTGTGTATCTACAAAGGCTTGACTGCCTCTGGATACAGCAGCAGGACTTTTCAGGCTGCAACTGTGCCAGGCATAGGTAGAAGTGAGCTCTTTTGGGGGCTTATCTGGAGCTTGCGCCTTCCCCAGGGGAGGGGTGAAGCCCCACCCAAGTGGAATCCCTCCATGAAGGAATTCAGACACCAGGGCTTGGTAAATTGAAGCCATTAAAACCAGCCTAGAACCTCTCCCTCTGTCTCCACCACACCCCCAGCAGGGAGAGTCTGCCAAAGTTAAAGGTGCTGCATCATCTTATGCTGGTGGGACCTGCAGTCAGACAAGCGCCACATACTGGGCAGGATAAGAAAAACAGAGTCCAGAGACTTCGCAGGAAAATCTTTCAACCTGCTGGGTCTCACCCTCAGGGAAAACCAATGCAGGTGACTCTTTCCCCCTGATAGGAGGCCAGTTTGGTCTGGGAAAATCTGGCTGGGGTCTATAATATCTAAGTAGACCCTCCTAAATGTGTGTGGGGGAAAGGCACCACACAAGCAGGGCAAGAAACAAGAAAACAAGAACTGAAAAATTCTCCTCTGTTAAACAGAGGTCCAGATAAAGCTGAATGGAATGTCAAAGAACAGACAGACAACAAATTCATCCAGCAAGAAAACCCTATATAAAAGAAGTGAAAGCAATCTCCAGAATAAACTAATTAAGGTAATTAAATGCCTAGACACCAGCAAAAAATAACAAATCACACTAGGAAAATTGAAGATATGGCCCAGTCAAAGGAACAAACCAACAATTCAAATGACATACAGGAGCTGAAACAATTAATTCAGAATGTACGAACAGACATGGAAAACCTCATCAAAAACCAAATCAATGAATTGAGGGAGGATATAAAGAAGGCAAGGAAAGAACAAAAAGAAGAAACTAAAAGTCTGAAAAAACAAATCACAGAACTTATGGGAATGAAAGACACAGTAGAAGAGATGAAAGAAAAACAATGGAAACCTACAATGGTAGATTTCGAGAGACACAACATAGGATTTCTGAACTGGAGGACGGAACATCTGAAGTCCGACAAGAAACAGAAACTATGGGGAAAAAATGGAAAAATATGACCAGGGACTCAGGGAATTGAAAGACAGTATGAAGCGCACAAATATACGTGTTGAGGGTGTCCCAGAAGGAGAAAAGAAGGGAAAAGGAGGAGAAAAACTAATGGAGGAAATTATCACTGAAAATTTCCCAACTCTTATGAAAGATTTAAAATTACAGATCCAAGAAGTGCAGCGTACCCCAAAGAGAATAGATCCAAATAGACATACTCCAAGACATTTAATAATCAAAATGTCAGAGGTCAAAGAGAAAGAGAGGATCTTGAAAGCAGCAAGAGAAAAGCAATCCATCACATACAAGGGAAGCCCAATAAGACTATGTGCAGATCTCTCAGCAGAAACCATGGAGGTGAGAAGACAGTGGGATAATATATTTAAATTATTAAAAGAGAAAAACTGCCAACCAAGAATTCTATATCCAGCAAAACTGTCCTTCAAAAATGAGAGAGAAATTAAAACATTTTCAGACAAAAAAATCACTGAGAGAATTTGTGACCAAGAGACCAGCTCTGCAAGAAATACTAAAGGGAACACTAGAGACAGATACAAAGACAGAAGAGAGAGGTGTGGAGAAGAGTGTAGAAAGGAAGACTATGAGTAAAGGTAAAAAGAAGGAAAATTAGATATGACACATAAAATCCAGAAGGCAAAATGGTCGAAGTACTACCCATGAACAAATAACATTGAATGCTAATGGATTAAACTCTCTAATCAAAAGACATAGTCTGGCAGAATGGATTAAAAAACAGGACCCATCTATATGCTGTCTCTACTCAAAGGACATGAGGCCAAGGACACAAATGGATATTTACACACCAATGTTTATAGCAGCATTATTAACAATTACCAAGAGATGGAAACAGCCAAAATGTCCATCAACAGACACTTGGCTAAACAAACTGTGACATTTACATAAGATGGAATATTATGCAGCTGTAAGACAGAATAAAGTTATGAAGTATGTAACAATATGAATGGACCTTAAGGACATTATGCCCAGTGTGATTAGCCAGAAACAAAAGGACAAATACTGTATGGTCTCACTGATATGAACTGACATTAGTGAATAAACTTGGAATATTTCCTTGGTAACAGAGACCATCAGGAGATAGAAACAGGGTAAGATATTGGGTAATTGGAGCTGAAGGGATACAGATTGTGAAACAGGACTGAACATAAAAACTCAGAAATGGACAGCACAATATTACCTAACTGTAATACAATTATGTTAAAACACTGAATGAAGCTGCATGTGAGAATGATAGAGGGAGGAGGGCTGGGGCATAAATGAAATCACAAAGGAAGACGATAAAGATTGAGATGGTGTAATCTAGGAATGTCTGGAGTGTATAGTGATAGTGACTAAATGTACAAATTTAAAAAATGTTTTTGCATGAGGAAGAACAAAAGAATGTCATTACTGCAGTGTGCTGAAAATAGATGGTACTTAATATTTTAAAATTTCAACTAATGTGTGAGACTAAAGCAAAAAAATATTTGGTACAAATCTATACTTTGACTAGTGCATCTCCTAATATAACTTCTGTAGATAGTTGATTGAACACCTTAAATACATGGAACTTTGGGGAGGACATGAGATTTTGTTGGTTTGCCCAGGTGATGCCCTGATGAATCCCAGAGTGATTTGGTCAGTGAGTGGAAAAGTATTTGCAAAGTCCCCTTCAGGGAATGGTGAGAACAGGGGAAAACTCAACTTCCCCAAGTTGAATTTTTGATATTCTCACAAGCAGTGTGGATAACCAAAGCTATAGGCTGAGCCCCCAGTTTTGGGGTTTGTTCATATGAAACTTAACCCCACAGGGGATAGGTCAAGCCTACTTAAAATTAAGCCTAAGAGTCACCCCCAAGAGAACCTCTTTTGTTGCTCAGATGTGGCCTCTCCAGCCAACACAGCAAGCAGACTCACCACTCTTCCCCTGTCTATGTGGGACATGACTACCAGGTCTCTTCCTGGCAGGGAAGTGGATCTTCCTGGCAGCGTGGGACAGAAATCCCAGAATGAGCTGAGATTCAGTATCAAGGAATTGAGAAAACCTTCTTGACCAAAAGGGGGAAGAGTGAAATGAGACAAAGTGTCAATGGCTGAGAGATTCCAAACAGTCGAGGTTATCCTTGAGGTTAACTTAGTAGACATCATCACCTTGTTATCCAAGATGTAATGGAGAGGCTGGAGGAACTGCCTGAAAATGTAGAGCTGTGTTCCAGTAGCCATGTTTCTTGATGATTGTATAATGATAGAGCTTTCACAATGTGACTGTGTGATTGTGAAAACCTTGTGTCTGATGCTCCTTTTATCTACCTTGTCAACAGATGAGAGGAACATATGAAATAAAAATAAATAGGGGAACAAATGTTAAAATAGATTTAGTTTGAAATGCTAGTGATCAATGAAAGGGATCAGTAAGAGGTATGGCATGTAAAAATTTTTTTTTCTGTTATAGTTTTCTGTTGTCTTTTTCTTTTTTTGAATTGATGCTAACATTCTGGGAAATGATCATGATGATGAATATGCAACTATGTGATGATATTGTGAATTGCTGAGTATATGTGTTGGGAATGTTTGTTTCTTGTAATTTTTTTAATAAAAAATTTAAAAAATATTTTAATTTTAGTTAAATATCAAGTTATACCCAGGTAAACAGGTTCTTTCAAAAAGATCTTCAATAGTTTAAGGTTATAAAAAGCATTGGTCTAATACTGGAACAGGAAGATTTCTTGTAGCAATTTTTGCATTCTACCTTGTGATCTTTTAGCAATATTCAAATTTTGCTAATTGTCCCCAAATTTCCTGTATTGGTTCATCTACATACAGATGGATTATGCATGTTGAAACTATCACTGCCACATTGTGTTGTTAAAATTCCAAATGATGAAAATACAAATATCCACACAATGGGATCACTATACAGCTGTAAAAAAAAAAACGTCATTATTTTCTATGGATCAAAATGTTAACTAAAATTGTGTACAGTAGTTTTTAAAAAAAGAATCAGGATAAATATTTAAATTCTTATTTGCCATATATGCTTAAACTGTAGATATACAAGAGACTGCCATCACTATAGGGAAGGAGCTAAAGGAGGTAAACACTGGGCAGATGAGTAGATGGGAGAGTGATGGACATTAGATAATTAAAAGGGAGGAAATAACTCATGTTAACAGTTTCTCATCCATGTGCAATTTAGTATACAGCTGAAACCACTGTCCCATTTCTCTTAGCAGTGGCAAAAATACCATTAAGCTGGCCGCATTATAACCAAATGTCCACCCAGAGAATTAACAACAAAAAAGACACAAACAAAATTTATCAATTATTTAATTAGGTTCTTTGCAAGTTTAGAACACCAATTTGTGAGGATAAACTCCATTTGTGAGAGAAAACACAGAACGCAGGTATCCTTGGAGCTGAGGAACAGCTTTGATTTTTGGCATAAGTTGTGAGTCCACAGTTTTCTGATCAACCTTGCGCTGCTCTGTAAGCTCGTATTTCTAAAGAAAGAACATTTAGAATTTAAAAAGCAGGGCAAAAAGTACCAAATTCCTTGGTCAACCAAGGAACCCTATTTCATAAGTACTAATTCCCAGAAATATTAAGACAACTGAAGGCAATTTTGAAATTTTGATAATTCTTTTCTTGGATTGCTATGAAATACCTCTTTTACCTAATAAAAACAAGTCTTATCCTTTTGTCTGCTGCAATTCACACCAAGCCTTGGGATTCTTGAGTTTAGCTCCCTGCCCCCATTAAGAACTGAATTTAGAAGAATCTGGAGCAGTACTAAATACTTCCCAGACATTCCTCATTGCTTACACTTTACTTTTCTTCTCTCTGTCTAACAATGCTTAAATCCTGTTGTTTATTCATATTCCCAACCTGAGGTGCCAATGATATCATCACAGTGTATTAGAAAAATAGAACCTTACCTCTTTCTCTGTGTCGAAGATCTCACCTTCCTGGTGTCTGGGCTTACGCAGCTTCTTCTTCTTGAAGTAAGTATCAGTGAGATGTTTTGGGATTTTCACACCACTTATGTCAATTTTGGTGGATGTGGCAATGACAAACTTCTGGTGGGCCCTACGCAGAGGAACTCGATTGAGGACTAGGGGTCCTAAGGGAAAAAAAATTGGCAAGGCAAAGGAGAAACAAACACTTAAGGACTAAGTAGATATTAAGCTCAGATTTGCAAAAACATGGTGAGTAGAATTTGTAATTTGTCTGTGAAATTTGAAGAAATCCAAAACACTCTCTACCGTCAGTATCACAAATTATTCAAGATCTCAGTTTGTCCAAGGCTTTTTCCCCCCTTAAATCTCCCAGGGTGGGAGAGGACAGTCATAGATCAGAACCTTCAATAACTACAGGGGCCTGATAGAGCTACACTGGAAACTGGCTGCCCAGCTGTGAGAGTGAACTACTTACTTTTCACCTGTTTAGAACAAACCCCGGTGTGATCAGTGACAGGCCCATTACAATTTTATGCAGGAGGCATTCCTTGGGGCTAGCAGCCAACCACTGTATTTCAGATGACAGGTTACTTGGTGCTATGTTATCACACAAAATTTAAAAATCACTTCCATTAAAGGCACACATGAAACTTCCCTGAAGACACTACAACCATTTAAAAATTTACGTTCAGAGGATACAAAATCTGTTAAGTTTTCTTACCAGTCACAAGTAGCAAGCCACTGCTTAGCTGCTTCAGGAAAACCACTCTCTGCAAGTTAACCAGAAATCATGTTTCTGCAATTAGAAACTGAATGTTGAATTAATCAAATCACAAATGTTCAAATGTGGTAAAGGAAATTTCTAGACATGCTCAGCAATTCTGGAAGTAATCATGCCAAACTAACAGGGGCAAACCAAGAATACAAGCAGTATGCTTGATTTAAAAAAAAAAGACCAGAAACTACTTTTAATTATAATAATAATAAAAACCCTTTAACTCAGTAATTTCATTCTAGCAATCCTATCCTAAGTAACTTTAAAATACAGAAACATCTTCAGGTAAAAGTTCATTTGAATCACCTGTAACAAGTGATATAACCAACAGCAGGAAACGGCTTAAATAAATAATTGTATGTTATGTATTAAATGTTATTTGTAACAAAGGAAAACATTTCCATTACATAAAAAGGTGGGAAACTATGCACAGTATGTATGACCATTTCTATACTGGAATGGCTACAGAATGACTGGATTTTACTGGATCATGTTTTCCCCCTATAATGGAAAACTACAATCAACACAGGTAAGTAAAGGAACTCTAGCTGGAGTACAAACACACAACGAACAAGCACTCCAGGGAACTAAAAGGAAGCTCTACCAGTGGAGGAGTTTCACTCACCTTGCCCCTGTGGCGACCAGTGAGGATGATCAGGACGGTCCCAGGAGTGATGCTGGATCGCAGCTTTCTCACATGCTGACTGAAGGGCTTTTTGCCATGGCTCAACAGCTTCCGAGGCACATCTTCAGTAGGATAATATCTAGGCTTGAAAGAATCATCATTCAAATTTATTTGAACAAGCCATTCAGATTAGTAAAATTGAGCTCAGTTACATACTTATTCTTTTGCACTTTTAATTTGGAAAAGGTCAACATTATATTTCTATAACCAATACATGAAGAACATAGGATGGGAAGCACTTAATGAAGGAACTGTGTTTAAGCAAAGTTGAAAAGGATCATGGAAGTTATCTTTGTAAATGTGGTATGAAACTAAACCTTAGATATCACATGGCAAAATAAATTATACACTGTTACGGTGTGATTCTCACGTTTTCCTGGGGTCCTTGGCCCTTAACATATACCATAACGCTTCATACCACATTTTGCACAGTGTAATTAAGAGGCTGCTTCCAATTCCAATAAAGTGCTTCACCATTTTATCTGATTCCCACAGTAACATGCATTGCT
The DNA here is from genome assembly GCF_023851605.1 of Tamandua tetradactyla. NCBI lineage: Eukaryota > Metazoa > Chordata > Mammalia > Pilosa > Myrmecophagidae > Tamandua > Tamandua tetradactyla. Next base: position 13,173,416 of record NC_135331.1, read on the forward strand.
GATTATATTATATACAAATAGCAAAACAAAAGGTATAAAACTACTGCCAGTTTATTTTATTATAAAAATAATATACAGGATATGACAACGAATGACCCAAAAATCTGCTTCCAACTACGCCATATTTTAGTTGTCAGTCTTTCTTGACCGCCTGATAGAAAAACCAGCTCATTGTTGGATGGTCCAGGTAGTATCCCAGAGTATTATATTAACCCTCAGTTAAACCTTTATTACTGTTTTACATGTGAAGGAAGCAAGGAAAAGTAACTCAACAGTTAGATGTAAAGCCAAAAAGCAAATCCAGAACTATTACCTTAGATGATCAATTCTCTGGTAGACATACATAAACTTCTAAAATCTGAGTGCATAAAAATATTCACAGTACTCAAGGTTAAGCTAAATGGATCCAATTTACCATTTCCTTCAAATCTTACCATTTTGCGAAGCTTAACCACTCGGGTTCCTCCATTTTTGTCACCCCCAACGGGTTTTGTGACAGTAGCAAGAACCTTCTCCTTCTTTTTCTTTTCAATCTACAAGGAGATAAATACATCAAAAAGCCAAATAACAGACAAAATCTTCAAAGTTAAATGATGGTCTATGGTTCCTCTCTTCTCTTTTACCCTAGATTTAGCTGCTGAATACTTCCTCTTGTACATGGCCTTTCTGGAATACATTGCAGATCGGGAATATCTGCCTATTCCTCTGACGAGGACCGGGTTTCTGCTGCAGTGAGGCTTCCCCTTCTTGGGCTTTCTGGTCTTGAGGTTACTACCCTTCTTAACCTTGCCACTCGCATCAGTCTTCTTGGCTACCGGCTTCTTCTCCATAGCAGCCGGCTTCTCAGCCTTTTCACCCGCCATCTACCAATACCAAAACAAACAAACCAAAACGGTGTGATCCCTTAATAAGGCAATACTTAGAGCACAATGATGGGCTCCCCAGATCATAGCCTTCCCTCCACACTTTTACCCCGGCTGCATTATGCTTAGTATTTGCATGGCCTCCCCAAGACACCATAAACTTGATGACTTCGGGGTATTTTAAATTCGTTGCATTTTCACTAAAAGTTTAGCAGTCAAAAGTCCCAACCACCATCATTATCCCTATTTCGCGAAACAAACAACTTAGGTACAGAGACTTTTAACAAACCTCCACTGCTGGGAAGCAGCAAGGCTGGAACTTGCAATTGTCTGCTCCCTTGGCTTTTGTTTTTAACCTTTAAAAACTATCTCATTCATGAAACTCGATTTTAGGTGAAGATACCCGCACATTTAGATGAAACTCAGCCCCTACAGAACGAATAGCAAGGCCCAAAGCGGCAACTTCCGGCTGCGAATGGGGAAAAGTAGCATTTGGCTTCACACCCAAGTCCCAACGTGGCTGAGACAACCCCAGCGGCATCTTCTGCAACCGGAGCTCGGGATCTGAGGGCGCGAACCACCGCTGTGGTCCCTCCGGCCTCATCAGCCTACTACGGGTCCCCACAGGGGCCCTCTGCCCCCAGACCAGGAAGGTGGCGAGCTGCCGCAACCTCCGCAGCATTCCATCTCAAACCTTAAGCCGCAAACCCAATCGAAATAAATGGAGCGTCTCAGACCCCTCCTAGTTAGCCCCGAGCACGCCCGACCCCCTGCAGATGTGGTCTTCATGCCCGCCTGGTTCGGATGGCGAAAGATTAGGGTCTTGAAGTCGAGTCTTGCAAAGGAGGCCCGCCATTCTTACCTCGCAAGATGGGAAAGAGAACTAAGGAGCCAGCTTCCGGTCTATAAGCAATCACGGGAGTTCTCGAGTCCCACTTCCTTCCGGGTATGGGGCATTATGGGAGATGTAGTTTTCCCTTCTTTGGGATTTATAAAGAGGCAAGGGAAGTCATATTTTGTCTTCAAGTGTTTCATTTTATACATCAATAAAATTCTGGAAGTATCTCTGGGAACCTAAATAGGGTTACCAATTTTTTAGTTTGCCTAATATTATTAGACAATAACTACCATTTTCAACGTAAGCATGGCTAGATAGTTGAAGGAAATCCAAATCAAGTGAAATCTTTCATATGAAAAGCCTAATTGGATCCCTTTCACGGCCATTTTCTTCACAGTTGATTTAATGCCTATATTCCATAATAATAGTCAACGACGCTGGGTTAAAAAAGCTAGGATTTAAAATGCAGTGATCTGAGTCCTCTGAGGACCTCAGAGATTTCACTTTCAGCTGTTACACTCGTGGTTTACCATATATAAAATGCTTTGAAATTTGTGCAGTACTTTAATATTTTCAAAGCAATAATGCAGAGTTGTCAAGCTTGCTGAAAAGTATCGCTTATAAAGGTGTCTTCCTTCCAAACAGATTAAGGATAAGCATGATCCTATTAGGCTATATGATTTTAGGATTATACAGTCTAGGTATATGATCTTCTCAAGGAAAAGTTTAAGTACTGCTTATTTTTGAGATTGGGAATATCAGCAGCTTTATTTGTTCAGCTTCCTGAGCAAAGCTCTTAGAAACCTGCTTCAGGAAATGTATCAGAGTGAATCAACTGCAGAATAGCTTACTTGAGCCCCTCAAAAGTTCTCACAATCTCAGACACTAGTAAATTCCACAAAATATTTGTTAAAAGAACTGTCATTTAAATAGAACATAAATGAGCCCCTCTTTGTATTTTGTTGAGGTATGGCAAAACTTACAGTTTTTAGTTGGGCAAAATATCATAAGTAGTATAATAATCATAATGTTAATTATAAAGTAGACATTTTTATTACACTCCTGGTTTACCATATATAAAATGCTTTGAAATTTGTGCAGTGCTTTATTATTTTCAAAGCAAGCATTTTTACACTTACTCATTTTAAGCTTCATCATAACCTGTCTGTGAAGTGGAATTTCAGAAGAATTGAGGATTGATTAGAATAAATCACTTATCCAAGTCACACATATAGTTAAGTTGAATCATATCTCTTTGTGCCATAGAAAGGGCCACAGAAAAATATAAAACCACTATGCATTTGTGCTGCAGAAAGAGCACTGTCTTTCTAACCTAGAGACCACTTGCTGTATGACTTATAATAAGCCTCTGTACCTCTGTTTTCTTATTTATAAAATGGGAATGATATTAGTGATATTAATAATACCTCACACAGTATTAATGTTAAGATCAGCATAGTTATTCAATCACTCACTCAATAATGAAGTTCATGAAAGAATATTTTTAGTGTGTGGCAACCCTGAGATTAGAATTCCCTCTCTTAGGAGAAAAGATTAAACCTTAAGCACACAGTAGCCTGTGTGACCAGAGCACAAGCCAGAAGAAAAAAGACTCCCCAGAGGAGGAAAAAATGGTCAAGCCACTTATCTTAGTTATACATTAAACAGACCTGCAGAAACTTCTTTGATGATAATTTACCGTTTTTCTATATCTATGCTGTTGTAGTACTATTATCTTAGAATTACAGCCTAAAGATCCTTCTGACACATGTTGATTCTAATCTCAAAACCTCCTGAATCACGAGACCCAACTGTACCATGCTATTTGTCTCAGGCCCCTATAACTGGTCCTGTTGATTCCTACTTAATTGCAGAGCGCTATTCATGTTTGTTCAGACTGCCACTGCTGTCTCCTGTTCGTAAGTCCTAATAAACTCATGTCTAATTCCATGCCCGGTGTGTTCTTTGGTCTTGGAGCTGCTCAATCCCATACCCTAAAAGAGATAGGTCTAGACCGTAACAAGTGGCAAAAATCCCCTGGAAATTAATATGATGTCCATTTAAACAGAAATAGTTGACTAAATAACGCGCAACCACACTACAGAATATTATGCAGTTATGGGAAAGAATGAATTAAATTTGAAGGTCTAGAACTGCAGTGTCCAGTGCAGTAGCCAAATGTGGCTATTGAACACCCAAAATATGGCTAGTTCATATCGAGATGTGATGTAGGTACAAAATACACACCGGATTTCAAAGTCTTAGTAAGAAAAAAATATATATATAAGAATTTTTTATATTGAGTACATGTTGCATATTTTGGCATATTATGTTAAATAAAATATATTCAAATAAATTTCACCTGCTTCTTTTTATGTGACTACTAGAAAGTTTAAAATCATATATATAGCTCATAGTTTTACTGACAAGCAGAATTGTCCAGTAAGAGAATCTCTCTCTATAGAGAGAGTCCCTTACATAATTAAGTGGAAAAATAGATCACAAAGATCATGTGTGAATGATATATGCGTATTTAAAAAATAAAACAGGAGAAAATCTTGTTTATATTGTGTATGCGAATGACTGTGAGTATAGGTATAGAGAAAGCTATAGAAAGATACTCATCAAACCATCAGTGCTGGTGCGGGTTGGAGTAGAGATGTACACATTGAGGAAGGGGGACAAAATAACTTTTATTTGGCTTGTTGCAAGGAAATTGTGTTGCTTTTGTAGTTGAGAAAGGAATTCAAATAAAGTATCTCAAAAATGAATATTTCTTATTCATTTTATTATATTTGCCAGGCACCATTAGGCTCTGGGGATATAAGGATGATACATTTTTATTTAAAAGGAGCCTCATAATCTAGAGACAATGGCACTGAAGTGTATTAGGTACCAACAGAGGCACAAACAGGCTGCACCAAGAGCAGAAGGGGGCCTCTATTATATTCTCAGCAAGTGATCTAGGGGTGTGTGTGCAGAGAATGTTTTCTGAAGTGGGTGCCTGAGTTGGAGCCGAACCTTGCATGACATTTAGTTTTCTAGATGGAGAAGGGTTTGAAGGGTATTCCAGGCAAAGGCAGAGGAATTAAATTTTGGAAGGCAGGGATATAACAGTCAGTAGGAGGCCTTTGGAAACTGCAGGAGTATATGAGGGCATTGATTGTACATTTGGATGATAATATGGTGAATGTATCTCAATAAAATCACATTAAAAAGAGAAGAAAAGGAGAAAAAATAAGAATAAGGGTTGGGGATAAATGAAGTTGAGTAAGTAGGCATAGGCCATATCCAAAAGGGCAGTACTTGCTAATGGAAGGATTTTAATTTAATGCTAAAGGCTTTGAGCCTCCTTCATAAAACAAGGGAGTGACATGATTAGATTTGCATTCTAGAATGATCACTTTAGCTGCAGAGTGTACTGAATATACGAGAGACCAGTGAGGTATGGCTTCTGTATTCAAGGAACTTATAGTTTACTTGAGAAGAGACAAATGATAACTTGCACTTGTTACATTCTTACTTTGCCAAGCATTGCTCAAGTACTTCACATTAACCTTTTTAATCTTCACAACTACCCTATGAGGTAGGTAGATTTTTGATTCCCTCTTTACAGAGAAGCAAACTGAGACATAGAACAATCAAGTAATTTGTCCATGGCCACACAGGCACACAGCCAGGCTGAGCTTCACAGGTCAAAAATGTAATCCCCATATTACTGCCTCTTAGATTTACAATATTTAACTAAGCCAGGATAGATGTCTTTGGGATCTCCTAATCTGGACTGGGAAATCAAGTAAGGCTTCCTATTGCAAAGGAGTGACTTCTTTGAGATCTGACGCATGTATGGGGAGGTGGGGCAGGAAGAACCCTACAGAGACAGGATGCTATTATTTAAAGGCTCTGAGCTAGGAAATTGGCATTCTGAGGGGAAGTGAAAGTCATTCAGCATAGTGAAGCAAGGGCTGGGAGAGGAGGGAGCAATGAAGAGGGTAGGAACCAGACCAGGCTAGGTCTTGTACTGCATGTACCATGTCAAAAAATTGTTTGACTTAATCAGTGCAGGGAGTGTCTGGAGTTGCATTTTAGATTACTCTGGCTATTAAGTGGAGAATGCGTTGGAAAGGGCAAACCTGCAGTCCTAAGAACCATTTATTTGTGGTTTGGGTTATGTAGGGGAAAGATAAGGGTGGTCAAGATTTAGGGAGATTAGAAACAGGGGCTTGTTGAACAGGTATTATCTAAATGAAATAGGCACATAAGACAATTTTGTAAAGATAATTTTGCAAATAGCACATCAATGCTGAAGCAGTTTTTTGTAGAGGAGTGAGATGGGCATCACTCAGAGAAAAATGGTAATTTTGGAAGTAGATTGATATGTATTGAAATCATAGCTCTGCTATTTTATTAGCTCTGTGGCTCTTAGCCAGTCATATGGTTCATAAGGTAAGGGCTCTACCTTCTCTTCCTCTGAGTCGCTATCATCTCCAGCCTGGAAAGCTATAGGAGCCTCTGACCTGTTCCCTCTGACCTCACTCCCTTGATCCTAGACTTCAGAGTATCCAAAGTAAGACTTCAAAACATAGATTATGTTCCTCCGCTGCTCAAAATTCAAAGGCTCACATTTCATTATGAAAAAGCCCAAACTTATTAAATTAGCCTAGGGCCCTATACCAACTCTACCCCTCTTTTACTACATCTCCTGTTACTCTTCCCACCTTCAATCTGCTCCAACCACAGAGACCTCTTTATTGTTCTTCAAATGTAGGAGGCAGCCTCCTGCTTCAGGGCCTTTGAACTCATTTCTCCCTGGGCTTGAAATGCCCTTCCTTCAGTTATTCCCAGGGATTGCTCCTTTACTTTCAAGAGCTCTTTATTCAGATGCCATCTTAAGTTTCCCCTAAACACCCTGTTTAAAAATATAATACTCCCCTCCTCCTTCCTTGCCTTTTCTCCATATCACTTTATCTCCACTTCTGTCTATATTTTACTTATCTTCATTATTGTATCTTCTCCCACGAGCATGCCGAGTTCGTTTTTTTCTTTGCCTTTTTAATTCACTGTTATATCCTCATAGTCTAAAACAGCGCCTCGCATTTGAAAAACAATCAACAAATGTTTAATCATAAAGATAAAAAGAGCTAACTTAAAAAGCACTTACTATACAGGGCAAACTCAGTACTATGGACTTTACATGGTTAATTCTCATAATAATCCTAAGAAGAAAACATCATTACTTCCTCAATTTTACAGATGAGGAAACTGAGGCACAGAGAAATGAAATAACTTTCCCAAGGTTACACAGATAATAAGTGGAGCGGCGATTTATGGAATGAAATTAAGGAATGATTTTGGCAGTCTCGCGCGCAGGGATGGAAACTGCCACCATGCAAAAGGATGCAACAGGTCCATAGGAATTGGTACAACACCCAGCGCGGAGCTCACGCCCGGCGGCCAAGGTTTAGAGGGCTCGAGAGCGCTTTGGGTACTATTCTGCGACGGCTCCTCGCACTAACCGACCTACCATTACCTGTCTCCGCTCAGTCCTAGGCTGACGGGAAGCAGGAAGTGGCAGTGGGCGTCGCGCGAGGTGACGTCACGGCGGAGCCTCAGGCAAAGGGCGGGGGAGGAGGAGGAGCGAGTCGGGCTGTGGGGTGGGGGGGCCGGGCGGCTGCACTGTCTCCGGGATCCCCAGGCCTGGAGGGGGGTCTGCGCGCGGCCGGCTGGCTCTGCCCGCGTGTCCGGTCCCGAGCGGGCCTCCCTCGGGCCAGCCCGATGTGACCGGGTCCAGTGGAGCCTGAGCAGGAGCGGGTCCGTCCCGGAGCCGGAGGGCGGGAGGAACATGACATCGCGGAGGTGAGGAACCCCGGGGGGCCCGTTCCAGGCCTCAGCCTAGCCCCCGCTCCAGCTAGTCCGCCCCGCCCGGGAGGGGGCGCCCCCGCCGGGTTGCCGACTCTGGCTCTGTGTTGGGGAAGCAGGCTCTCCCAACCCTTTTGCTCTTACCCGGCCGGGGCTCCGGCCGCTCCGCGCCCCCACCCCTCGGGGACCCATTCATTTCCTGCCTTCCTGAGTTCCGGCTCCCGCAGCCTGGAGGATGCCTGTCGCTACGCGAGCAGGTAGAGCTGCCCGAAGATCCACCGACTCCAGCGGCTCGGCTCGGCGCCGCATTCCTGACCCATTGCCTCATGAGAATTGCCTCATGGTGATTCCGAAATAACCCCGTTCACTCGGGGAGGCTGGTCGACCCAGTACGCGGGAGGGGTGAGGAAGGAGCTGCCGGGGGCCAGGTCCCGATGGTCGAGCGGTTCTGGGTCACTCTGCGTCCTGCGTACATTTGAGGGCTTCACTCAGTATCCCTGACCCCGTTATATACCTTTGCATCCCTGTTTCCCCCCGCCTCTCAAGTGCCAGAAATGGAAAAATTGACGGTATCTGTAGCTATTAGAAGTATTTCCTTCCTCTGCGATCTTCGCTTTGGGAGATGGAAGGGAAGACAGCTCTATCTAGTTATTTAGTGATTAGCACAACTTTAAAAGTCAGGTAGTTTAATCATTCCCATTTTGTGTATGTGGAAACAGGCTCAAAGTAACATACTAGTAAATGGCAGGATTTGAACCTAAATTTGTGTCATTCTAGGGTTAGAAGGAGGATTAGTGAGTTAATGAGAGCTTTTGAAAGTAAACAGTATACTACTAAAAACTAACATTTAGCTTTTACTCTAAGCTTAACACGTTTAATTTTTGAACAGCCCTATAAGGTAGTACTATTCCTGTTTAACAGAGGAGTAGTAAGTTAGAAGAATACTCTAACTCTAATTCTAACTGAAGAAGTTAGACAACTTGCCCAACGTCGCACAATTAGTAATGATGAAGCCAGAATCCGCCGTTAATCAGCATGCTACTATTATTATTTTATAACTATTGCTAATCATTTGTAAACCTTAATTCTGTTGGTAAGGGGGAGTGTTACCTATTGTTTTCAGATAGTGATTATGCTATTTTGTATTACCACTCTCTTTATTCAACTCATACATAGAAGTTATCTATTCTTTTCCTTGATTATGGTCACCATCTTAGATGTTTGAAAAACTTTCAAGTTGCTGGGTGTTTTTGAATGAGAGGCTTTTCAAAATATTGGAATGTCTCGTTAAAACACACCTGCAAGTTATTCACTCATGGATCTGGAAAGAAAAGAAATAGAAAAAAGAAAATGCGAAGCTCCTAGAATTGAGTGACGTGGACAGGTCTGTTGGCAAGTGTCTGCAGTTTTGGGTAATATATAATTGCATTTCAGCAGAACAGTGTATAGCATCAAATGTTCTAATTCTTTAGGGATTTTTAAAATAAAACAGTTGTCTATTCTTTAATCTGTCAAATAGTCATTGAGCCTTTTGTTCCCTGTGTCTGCTCTTCCAGACATGTAAGGATCTGCTTCTTTAGGAGACAAAAGACTGAGATTGGGGGTAGGGTAAGGGCCTGGATAGTAATAGACCCTGCATTGTCCAGCTTGTTGGTTTAGAAGCATGAAAGTGTGGGCATAACCAGCTCAGCAAGTGGTACCGATGACAGTTTTAAAGGGAATAATTTCTCCTCCCCTCCAGCCTTGATATTTATTACTCACCTATTATAGAAAAGAACCTAAAAAGTCAGATTATGAACACAACACAAAATTGACGTTATTTTTTTATCGTAAATTTTATTACTTTTATTCAGCTTTATTGAGTGATAAATGACATGCAATAAATTGCATATATTTAAATGTACAAGTTGATAAATTTGACTTATATATATACTTGTGAAGCCATCACTATAATTTCCATAACAAACATACCCACTAATCCTCATGCTCCTTTATAATCCCTCGCGTGTTCCTAGGCCACCATCCACTGTTCTGCTTTCTGTCACTATTCATTGTTTTTCATTTCCTAGAATTTTATATACATGGATTGGTATTATACAGTGTGTACTTTTGTCTGGCTTTTATGCTCAGCGTTCTTACTTGGAAGTAAATCCATGTTGTAGTGTGTTTCAATAGTTCATTCCTTTTTACTACTGAGTATCCATCACATGGATATCCATTCATTTGTTGATGAACATTTGGATTGGCAAGTGTTTGTGTGACTTTCATTTCTTTTGGTGTGAAATAAGTTGATTATATAGTAGTAGATGTATATTTAATCTTTTCAGAAAAAGTTAGTTTATTTCTTTAGTTGGAGTGATGCAAATGTTCTGAAGAATGATCATGGTGATGAATATACAACTGTGTGATGATATTGTGAGCTATTGATTGTGCATTATGTATGAAATGTTGTATGTTGGGAATGTATGTGCTTGTGCATTGTTTTATCAATAAAAATTAAGAAAGAGAAAAAAGTTAGAATGGCCATAGCTCAAACACCCCTAAAGAGAGAAATAGAAAGATCAAAGGTAGTGGTGAATCCATACAGAAGAGACAGGATCTAACAAATGAATATCATTGCTGAATCATTAAATTGATATCTCTTTTAGTCTCCAGTATCTTAGAGCAGCTAGAAGTAAAAACCTAAAATTGTAATATTGTAACCAGTGTCAAACTCTGAAGTATAGTCTACAACTAATTGTGGTGCTGTGCTTTGAAATTTATTGCCTTTTTTGTATGTATGTTATTTTTCACAAGAAAAGAAAGGGAAAAAGTTGATTGTGGTGGTAAAAAAATATTTAAGCCTTCTAGCCTCCTACATTCTGGAGCAGCTAGAAGGAGAAATATGAGAGTATCGTATGGTAGCCCATGACAAACTCTGGCATCTGCCCTGTAACTACTTGTTGAAGAGTGCTTTGAAAATTATTGCTTTTTTATTTCTTTGCTTTGTATATATGTTATACTATATAATAAAAAAGTTTAGAAAAAAGAAAAGGAAAGGTCAAACTGTTTTCCAAAGTGGTTTTACCATTTACATTCACACCATGAGAGTTTCATTTCCTCACTTTTTACATTCCCACCATGAGAGTTTCACCACTTACATTTTTTTCATTCCCACCATAAGGGTTTCACATTTACATTTACATTCCCATCATGAGATTTTCACTTCCTGTACATCCTCACCTATACTTGTTATTATCTGTCTTTCTCATTGTAACCATCCTAATAGGTATGTAGCAATATCTCCTTGGGGTTTACTTTGCATTTCCCTGATTACCTATAACGTTAACCATCTTTCCATATGCTTGTTTGCCATCTGTATATCTTCCTTGATGAAGTATGTATGCAAATAGTTCGCCAATTTTTTATTTGGTGGTTTGTGTTTGTATTGAATTTTAAGAGTTCTTTGTACAAGTCCTTTTTCAGAATAACAAATATTTTCTCCAGTCTGTGGCTCGAGTTTTCATTTTTTTTTTAACTTTTTATATTGTAGAATATCATGTATACAAAGCAAAAGAAAGAAAAAGCAATAGGTTTCAAAGCAGTCTTCAACAACTAGTTACAGATCCCAGAGTTTGTCATGGGCTAACATATGATCCTCTCAGATTTTTCCTTCTAGCTGCTCCAGAACATTGGAGGCTAGAAGGAATAAATATTTTTTTGTCATCACAATCGATTTTATTTTCATTTTTTTAACAGTATCTTTCGATGACCAAAAGTTTTTAATTCTGATGAAGTCCAGTTGATCTGTTTATTCTTTAAAGGATCATACTGTTGATATTATTTGTGAGAAACTTCACTAATACAATGACTGATATTTTCTTTTTCTGTCTTCTAGAGATTTTATGGTTTTTAGGTCCATGATGCATTCTGAGTTAATTTTTTATTTGGTATGAGTTATAGTTAAATGTTCTCTTTTTTTGTATATGATATCCAGTTGTTCCAGCACCATTTGTTGGAAAGACTATATGTCTTCACTGAATTTACACTTTTGTTGAAGATCATTTGTGTGTGGGTCTATTTCTAGATTCTGTTCTGTTCCAATGATCTGTTTGTCTGTCTTTTTGCCAACTCAGATGTTCTTGATTACTGTTGCTTTATAATAAGTCTTGAAATCAGATAATGTTAATCATTCAACTTTGTTCTTCTTTTTCAAATTATTTTTAACCTCATTATTCATTTGTTTAACAAGTAGTTTTAGAACCATGCATGATAAAGGAGTGAGGGAGGCAAAGGTTATTGTTCTCATGGCTGAGAGAGAAAATAAACAAACACTGAATAAAAGATAGTATTGGGTAGTACTCAGGGAGGAAAATAATACTTGGGAATGTGAGAATGACTAGGGAGAATATGGTTCATTTTAACAGGAAATGTAGGGAAGGTCTCTTCAAGGAGTTTGATAATATGACTGGAGACCTGAATGGCAAATGTTATTCTGTTTTTGGTTTTGCTTAATTATGAAAATAATGTATCTGATTAGTATGTTTACAGTTTAGATTTTCTGTGTGTAGTAATTAAAATGTCAGTATATTTAGTGTACTGATTCTTTTCAACATCATAAATAGGAAAAATGGGGGATCGAACAATTAACTGATTTCCCTTTAGGTAATTACAGGTCAGTTGTAGTACTGAATTTAGATTTGAGAACTTTTTTCTGCCCCACTCTGCCTTTTTCAACTGACAAAACTGTATTCTCCAGATCTTGCTACAGCATATAGTACATCCTTCTGAAAGGCATGTGTGACAACTTGAGTTGATAAGAGCAGAGAATTTGATTTGTTCTCAGGCTGCGGGCTTTTGGTTTAGCACAGGTCAAGTACATTTTGTTCCAGCCTCTCCCTGGTGGCCATGTTTGTTTATCTCCTGTGGGAATAAATAAACATGCCTTGCTGAAAAACACCAGTTCTGTGTCTTTCCAGTTGAAACTGGGTTGTCTTTATTCATGTTATGTCCCAATTTAAGGTCAGACTTTTGGCCAGAGCTGTTGAAGTGTACAGGCTGCCACTGAGCTGACTCTTGCACACTGTCAGTATGGAGACAGCTACAGGGTATCACAAGATCCTGGAAAAGCAGGGCCGCTGTTTGTAACTGTTAGTAGTAGGCCTTGGTGTACTTTGTTAGGCGGTTACAGAACAATAGAGGGCACTGTGCTTATTCTAGTCTTTCCCTTTGGGAATCACAGACAGCCCTTGCCATCTAATACTGATGTTTTTAAGGAAAGGAAAGGCTGGTACTGATGATCAGCAGACTCTGTTGGTGTTGTGGACCCATGAGTAGAGTTCTACACCCTAAAATAAAGCCCAGTTCATTACTATGCAATTTAGAGGATAAAGCAACATATAAGTGCTTGGTTCTCTGGCAACATTGGAATATGAAAGATACCATTCCTATTTGCAAAGATGACAGTTTGGGAGAGAGACAGACTTGTATGCCAGGAATTAAGTGGATATTATAAAGTCAGTACCAAACTGAATTTATCAATATGGAGAAACAAACACACACATAATACATATGCATATGCATATATACACACATACGTATACATATACATATATATCTACACACACCCATTTTTTCTGTACAGATGATAGATTATAGAACCATTTCTTTATCATCCCATTGGCCTACCCTAATGAACGATCTAATTTTTCATTCAGGAACCTTTTATTGTGGGCTTTCTATGTGTCAGACACTGTGCTAGGTACTGGGTGTTCCATATATGTAAAAGTGCTGAGGTAGGAAAGTTCTAGGAGGATTGAAGAACAGAGGGAGCACATGGGAGCAGGTACAAGACTGGTAGGTGGGGACTTGATCACACAAGGATTTTTAGTATCTTCAGTGTCATGTGGACCATGGAAAGGCATTTGTCTTTTAAGAGCAATGCAAAACCATAAAAGGATGTGATCAGAGGAGTGACATGAGCTGATCTATTTAAAAATATTCTTCTGGGTGCTGTGGGTAGGAGATCAGAGAGACCATGAGAGAGGCTTTAAACTAGGGAAGAAGCAGTTAGTAGCAGGACTTTTTTGGAGGTAGTTTCCTTGTATTTCCATGTCATCAGAGCAGAGATGCTGAGCAGTGAAACTCCATGATAGTGATTTAAAAGGATGTAGCTGCTTTCACAATTTATTTTTAGCCTTCTGTTACCTAGAATGCTTGTCCCTATTGACTGCTTCTGTTCATGTCTTAACACTTTTCCTATAGAATATTAAAATTTTATTAGAAAAAAGGGATATTTTGAGAAATCTGAGGAGTGCCACAAACTATACACTTTCTCCCCAGGGATAAAGATAGTGATTTTTCTGGAGGAGTGGCTAGGAAAGATATACTGAATAAATTATCACTATTCAGGCAAGAAACGGAAAGTAGACTTTGGATCCCTACTTAAACTCTCTTTTTAGGGATATATAGCAATTTTGAGAATAAGTTCCTGAAATGACTAGCCTACTTGACTATTTCCCCATAATATTGGAGGTGGAGGATCCACAGCTATAACAAAATATTCGGCATCATTATATTTTCTTTGTAATCATCAGCATTTTTTTTTTAAAACTTGACATAATTAACTTCCTAGCTTCAGAGAGCTAAGCCTTTACAGAATGTGTGTTCCCTAATGAAGGATTTAGATTTCTCATGTGATTCACTGGCACAGTTTGGGTATATAAACTCTTTTGCAAGCAGGGATTTTGTCTTCCATTTCTTCAAGCCCGTTCAGCACAGGGCTTGTATATAGTCGGTACTGAAGCCTGCATAGATATTGATTTGAGGTGCTTTTTCACTAGTGCTGGTCTTGTACCTGAGTGTCCCTGTGTGTGCTTATGATTCTGAATGAGATGGTTGTTAACCATGTAAGCCTTATTATAACTTGAACCCTTAATTAATAAAAAATAATTGCAGAAGATGACCAGTTAGAAGGTGTTGGCAGGGGCTGGCAGGTTTTGCAGGTGTTAGAATAAACTAGAGGAGAATGAATACTTCTGGCCACCTCCCCATATAACTTTCCTTTTCTTTCTTTCTTTTGTTAATATTTTTATTGAGATATCTTCACACACCATACAGTCCATCAAAAGTATACAATCAATGGCTCACAGTATCATCACATAGCTGTGTATTTGTTTACCACCATGATAATTTTTAGAACATTTTAGAATTTTTAGAACTCCAGAAAGAGAAAGAAAAAAAAAAAGAAAAAACCCTTACATCCCATACCCTTCACTCTCCCCTTCATTGACTACTAGTATTGCAATCTGCTCACTTTTTTTTTACCCCTACCCCCCCCATTATTTATTTATTTTTTGTCCTTATTTTTTTACTTATCTGTTCATAGCCTAGATAAAGGAAGCATCAACCACAAGGTTTCACAATCACACGGTCACATTTAAAAGCTATATAGTTATACAATCGTCTCCAATAATCAAGGCTACTAGAATATGGTTCAGCAGTTTCAGGTACTTCCCTCTACCCACTCCAATACACCTTAAACACAAAAGGGATATCTATATAATGCATAGGAATAATCACCGGGATAACCTCTCAACTCTGAAATCTCTCAGCCACTGAAACTTTTTTTGCCTCATTTCTGTTACCTGTTTTGGTCAGAAAGCTTTCTCAATCCCATGATGCCAGGTCCAAGCTCATCCCTGTGAGTTGTGACCCACATTGCCAGGGAGATTTACACCCCTGAGCATCATGTCCCATATAGAGTGGGGAGGGCAGTGAAAATTCACCTGCTGAATTGGCTTGAAGAGAGAAGCGACATCTGAGCAACAAAAGAGATTCTCTGGGGGTGACTTTTAGACATAGGTATAAGTAGGCTTAGTGTCTCTTTTGAGTAAGTTTCATTGGGGTGAGCCCAAAGATTGGGGCTCAGCCTATTAAAATGGTTGGCCCCAGTGCTTGGGAGAATATCAGGAATTCCCCATGTGGAGAAGTTTAATATTTCCTCCTTTCTCCCCAGTCCCTCCAGAGAGCTTTCAAATACTTTCTAATTCTCTGCCCTAGTCCTTGATCCAGGTTTGGGGGTTTCACTGCTAAAGGAATTTTAGAGGTGAAAGGGCCAGTAGGAGTAAGTAGTAAAATTTATTTAAAAAGAGAGCGTACAGGATACTCTGCCCAAGGGAGGGGCAGGATGGAATGGGTTAGCTTGTTTTATAGGAAAGTTTTGTTGGTAGCAGGGTTCCATAGTAACCTTTGAATGCTAGGTATCTTCTTTATTCTAGGAGGAGATAGCTGGCTAGCATGGTTTGTTGTTACATACCTAAAATTTATGATGCTATGCTTCTATCATTAACTAAGAATTTTGTTCTGGGCCCAGAATTTTATAAACTTTTATGGTTTGGGGAGGTTTTGGAGCTTTAGGGGAAGTTTGCAGCTGAAGTTTGCAGTTTGCATTAGTTCCTTTGGAGCTAGATAAGAAACAAGAGACTTGCAGTTGTTGTTAACTCTTTCAGTGCTGAAGACCAGGGACTTGCAGTTGTCCTGTTTTCTCTTGTATCGGGGCATTGCACTGACCTGTACAAACCAACAAGATCTCACTCCCTATTCAAGATTCCATATAATTATATATTCGAAAAACTGACCATATGAGTTAAAAAAGATATTGTGCTACCAAAAATATAAATATTGCACCAAATAAACAGCTCTCCCTTTGGCCTCATGCAGAGGTTGACGTTTTAAAACATAGACCATATCATCTTTTACCTTGTCTTCTGGCTTACCTTAGTCCTATCCAGATCAGCTTCATTCATATCTTTAGTTGAAGTCCAATCACTTTTTCAACTTTTTTAACAGTTGCTGTATGGGGTAATGCTGACTTTCATAGCTTCAGAGCTCTAACTTTAAGTCTCAGGTATCACAAAAATACCTGAAGATTCAGGGAATGACCAGGTTATACACAAATAGCTCAGCATCTCAGAATTTAGAAACAACACTTTAAACTCCAGAATAGATGTGACTGCTGTAAGAATTTACAATCTAGGAACCTTTATAATAGGTCTTAATCTGATAACCTATGCTCTCGATTTCAGTTCTTTGAGTTTGTTTATGTTCAGTTTGTTGAGTAGTTAGTCCTTATGAGTGAGTCATGATAATATTTGTCTTTTTGTTTCTGACATTTCATTCAACATACTGTCCTCAAGGTTTATTCACCTAGTTGCATACCTCACCATTTCATTCCTTCTTGCAGCTACTCAGTAGTCCATTGTTATGTATACAATTCTCCCTGCCATTCCTCAGTGGGTAGACCCTTAGGCTACCTCTATCCATTGCAAATCCTGAAGACTGCTGCCATAAACACCAGTGTACAAATGTCCATTTGTGTTCCTCTCTCAGTTCCTCTAAGTATACACTTAGCAACCAGGTTGCCCAATCATATGGCAACCTCACACCTCGCCTCCTGTGGAGTCACGAAACTGCCCTCCAGAGGGGCTGCACCACTCAGTTTCCCTATCAGTTGTGAATAGGTAACATTTCTCTCTTAACATTTTCTTTGGCGTTTGTATCTCTCTGTTCATTTTTAAACAGTTCACACATCATACAAGCCAACATAAGTAAAAAATCAGTGGCTCCTGGTTATGATCACATAGCCATGCCTTCACCACCACTATCTATATGAGGATATCTCCTTTTCTTCCTCAAAGAATCCCATATCTCTATCCCATATCCCCCAATTACTGACATTTACTTTTGGCATATTGCCTTTGTTACATTCAATGGAAGCATATTACAATGTTACTGTTAACTATAGACCCTAGTGTGCATTGATTGTATTTTTTCCTGTATACCATCCCATTTTCAACACCTTGCCATGTTGACATTCATTTGTTCTCCCTCATGCAAAACTTTCCTATATTTGTACATTTAATCACCATCATTGTCCCCCCATAACTCTTTCTACCATACTCCCCCTACCCCAATGTCTTTTACCCTATCTATTTTCCTTCACTTCTTTCACTCCCCCTAAATTCATTCAGTCAACAGCAATTTATCAGTGGCCACTGTATACATGGTGAGAACTGTAAACTGGAAATTTACCTGTCTCTTCTCATCTTGTCTGGACCTACTTGCTTATCATCTTGATAACTCAAATGGAATCATACTAGTTTGCCATTTTCAGATATATAGTTTCATTAGCATTACATTTTTTGTAGACCAACCCCTGCCATATTCAATTCACTGTTTGTGGAAAATGGGAAATTAAGGATGTCTTTTTTTTTTTTTGCTCTTCCATCAGTACCTAATGTTACAAGTGCTTATGATCCTTGAGGCCAGTCTTCTAAATTAAGATTTCTATTAATTCTCCTGTTTGTCTTTACCCTCCCTCACTAAGATCTTAGGGGCTGAATTAATTTTTATTAACAATAAACATGGTGCAAATCTCAATCAGTTTTTGGAAACTAAAATTAAAAATACAATTGTTAGACTTTTTTTGGCAGTTACAAATGCTTTTAAAAATTTAACTGAGGGGCTGCAAGGGTAGTTCAGTGGTAGAATTCTCACCTGCATGCAGGAGACCCGGGTTTGTTTCAGTCCACGCACTTCCCAAAAAGAAACAAGCAAAAACAAACAAACAAAAATTCAACAAATGGTGCTGCAATAATGGGATACTCACGTGGAAAAAAATAGTGAAATGTGACCCCACTGTTCAGCATACAAAAAAAAAAAATTAACTGAGAAATGAGAGCCTAAAATATATTCAAGTGCAAATAGATGGGTTATGGAATAGAAATTGCAATTTCTAGTTACATGCTATTTAAAATAATATGCATCTAGTCCCTGAACCATGATGAAATTAAGCTTTTGAAGAGACAGTGTGGCATAAATTATATATGTTAAAATGGCTTAGTGAGCAATTATGCATGAGAAGTTGTCTACCCTGTACAGCTTCCACTAATAATAATGATAACAACAGTGATAATTAATGTTTATTAAGGCCTAACTTTGTCCAGGCTTTGTGCTAAATGCTGTTTACCAAGCTTCCCCTGTAAACATCACTCATCTGTTCACTCTTAATGACATCTGTAGGTATAATTATAAGTTGTAAATGAAATACTGTGGTTCATACAATGAAAGGTAAGGAGATGACCACCCTCCTTGTCTCCTGTTGATGATCTACCTAGTGGGCATAGGTGGTGTTTACTGCATTTCACCTTCAGCAGTGGAATCCGCTTTTGCCATGTCTTGTACACCCTCAGCAGAATACTCTACATGTTATTTCTGTAAAATATGCAAAGGTGAAAGCACATAGTTACAATTGGAGACTTTCTGGGTTCAGAGTCTGCTTTAGAATTTTTTAGAAACAGAGTAGAATGTAATGGTTAAAAGCTTGATTTTTTTTGTCCACTTCATACACTGGCACATTCAGTAAATGTATCTATAATTTTAATCAACCAGAATGTATGATAAGACAATATATTATTTTTTTTCTTGCTATTAGAGCTAGTTCATAATTGCAGGAAAAAAGTTTGCAATAATATAAACATAGAGAAATCTTTTTTTTTATAATTGCTAAAGGTTTTTAAAATTATAAAATATTATTATATACTCTCTCGATATAAATCATCCTCTTATCTCTTATTTACTTTCCTCTTGCAGGCATCCCTTTTTAGTACCTACTTCGGGGCTAAGGATGGCTTAATTCCTGTATTTCAGGAAGTGACAGTTTTTGCTGATGATTT
Organism: Tamandua tetradactyla; assembly: GCF_023851605.1. Classification (NCBI taxonomy): domain Eukaryota; kingdom Metazoa; phylum Chordata; class Mammalia; order Pilosa; family Myrmecophagidae; genus Tamandua; species Tamandua tetradactyla. The sequence continues at coordinate 13,192,690 of NC_135331.1, forward strand.
AAGTCATAGTGGTAACTTAAGCATATGGATTTATCAGAAAATTTTAAAGCAGTTTAAACCTTTTTATTTGAAATTAGTTGTAAATTTAGAGAAAAGTTACAAAAATAAAAATAGTACAAAGAAAGCCCAGAATAGGATACATTTTACCCCCTTAGTGTTAACATTTTCTCCCATTTGCTTTATTCTCTCTCTCTTTCATGTATGTGTACATACATATATATAATGAATTTTTTACTGAATCATTTGAGGGTAAGTTATACACATTGTGGCCCTTTTCCTGAAGTACTTCAGTGTATATTTTTTACTTTAATTCTTAAGTAAATTTACCATTGATAAAAATACTTTTGTCAAATCTACTGTATTCCGGCTGTATCAGTTGACCCAGTAATGTCCTTTATAGCATTTTCTCCTCACCAGTACAGGATCCAGTTAGATTTACTTATTGGGTCTCTTCACTCTGGAACATTTCTATAGCCTTTTCCTTTTACAAGAGTGCCTTTTTTTTTTTTTTTTTTAAAGAATAGAACCCTTTCTCTCCTTTAAAAGTAGAACATTTTTCATTTTGGATTTCTTTGATGTTTCTTCCTTGTTAGATTCAGCATTTTCAGCCAGAATATTTCTTAGGTGGAGGAACACAATGTCCATCAATAATGTTAATTTTCCCCCTTTTAACTACATACAAAATTAACGTTTAATTTTTATTATGTTTTGATCACCTGGTTAAGAGTTTGTCCAGTTTACTCTTTTCTCTCTTATAACTAATAAGAGTTGATCTCTTGTGACTAATAAGAGTTGATAGGGAGACAGTGTAAGACAATGTGAATATCTTGCTCCTCTTAGAATTTCTCAGTAGATTTAGAACCCCCCTTTAAAAAAAAACATTTCTTATTGTGAAATATAACATATATACAAAAAGTGAGAAATTTCAAAGTACATTTTAACAAATAGTTATAGAACAAACTTCTAAGTATGGTATGGGTTACAGTTCCACAGTTTCAGTTTCAGGTATTTCCTTCTAGCTGCTTTAAGACACTGGAGACTAAAAAATATCAATATAATGATTCAGTAGTCATACTCATTGTTAAATACTGTCTTCTCTATTCCAATTCTTCCTTCTTCTTTGATCCTTCTCTCAATCTTTAGGAATATTTGGGCAATGACCATTCTAACCTCTTGTTGAAAAGAGGGGCCCACATTATGAGGTAAGGTTATGTAACTGGTTGATACTCTTGGAGAGACTGGTAACTCTGGGTTTCAGCACTTATCTGGAGGTTTTATGTTTCTGAAAAATAAACTTAGCGAGTGAAACTTTTATAGAGTCTCAATAGACCCCTGAATATTCTTTAGGGTTTACATAAATACTGTTGGTTGGGGCTTGACATACCATGCAATTAGCAATATCTTGCTGAAGCTTGTGTAAGAGCAACCTCAAGCATAGCCTCTCTATTTGAAATCTCTTAGCCACTGATACCTTATTTTATTATGTTTCTTTCCTCCATTTTTGGTCACATAGGGTTTGTCAATCCCATAGTACCAGAGCCAGGCTTATCCTTGGCAGTCTATGGCTCACGTTGCCAGGGAGATTGACACCCCTGGACATCATGCTCCACGTAGGGGAGAGGGTAATGGTTTTACTTGCAGAGTTGGGCTTAGAGAGAGATAGAGGCCATATCTGAGTAACAAAAGAAGTTCTCTGGAAGTAACTCTTAGGCATAATTATAGATAGTCTTAGCTTCTCTGTTACAGAAATAAGTTTCGTAAGGGCAACAGAAAATATCATCAGAATACCCTGTATTCTGATTTACCTTAATTCCAACAAGATTGGCTTCATTTTTGTCTCTAATTGAAGCCTGATCTCTCTTTTGGCTTCTTTAACAGTTGCTGTCTGTAGGAATGCTGACTTTCAGAGCTGCAGAACTCTAACTCTGCGTCTTAGATATCACACAGGTATCCAAAGTTCCAGGAAAATGCCAGCTTATACACATATAGCACAACCTCTCAGAATTTAAAAATAACCCTTAAAACTCAGGAATAAATGTGACTGCTATAAGACCTTACAATCTAGGCCCCAATTTTCTTACAAGTATTTTCTAAAAGAGACCATAAAATATTTGTCTTTTTATTCCTGGCTTATTTTGTTCAACATAATGTCTTCATGGTTCATGGACCTCCTGACTTCATTCCCTTATATAGCTGCACAATATTCTCTCATATGTATATACCACAGTTCGCCTTTTGCTTCTCAGTCAATGTACCCTTCAGCCACCTCCATCCATTGGGAATCATGAATAATGTCACCATAAATATCAGTGTGCAAATGTCTATTTGAGTCCCTGCTTTCAGTTCTTTCAAGTATATTACCAATAACAATCATGATTGCCTAATCATATGGAGACCCTATATTTAGCCTCCTGTGGATTCACTACATTACCCTCGGGAGGGGCTGCCCCATTCTACTATCCTACCAACATTGAATAGGTATACCTCTCTTTCCACATTTTCTCTGGTACTTGAATCTTTCTGTTTATTTATTTATTTAGAATCTGCAGAGTGTGTTGAGATATATTCATATAGCATATATTCTATCTAAAATGAACAGTGTTTCATAGTATCCACACTTAGTTGTACAATCCTTACTCTCAATTTTAGAAATTTTTCATTGCTCCAAAGACAAAAATAACAGACACATACATCCATACCAAAGAGAAAATCCAAAACTCTCCTTGCTCTTGTCCCCCTCCCCCAATTATTTACCCCTAGTATTGTGGTACTAATGATAAATTCCTGCTATAGACCATAGCATGCAATAAGTAGTTTTTCCCATATACTCCTCTAAACTCTTTGTACAAGTGTCATATTTTTGAAGTAGTTCATGCAAGAACTTATTTATATTTGTGGTGCTATTTGGTGAGGTATATGACTCTAAACAACCCCTTTCAATCATATTCCTCTTCAGTATGGCGCTATCACTTATAAACCCACTAATGATCTACCATCGCCTTTATCCACTCCCAGACTTTTAAATTCAGCCTCGTTAACTAGTCTGTAAATATCAGGTAGCTATTCCCCCTTCTCTAGCTTCTGTCTATCTCTAGGTCCTCTGTATTCTACATTTTAAGACTGAGTTTACATTTTCCAGGGAGTTCATATTAGTGAAATCTTATAGTATCTGTCCTTTTGTGCCTGGTTTATTTTGCCCAGCTTTAAATCCTCAAGGTTCATCCTTGTTGTCATATGCTTCAGGACCTCATTTCTTCTTACTGCTGCGTAACACTCCATCGTATATGTTTATCTGCTTGGCTGTTGATGGACACTTGGATTGTTCCCATCATTTGGCAATTGTGAATAATGCTGCTATGAATATCAGTGTGCAAATTCAGCTCTTTGGGTATATACCAAGTACTGGTATTGCCTTGTCATAGGACAACTCGTTTATCAGAAACTTTTTTCTTTGAAACTTTCTGATTATCTATCTATCTATCTACCTATCTATCTATCTTTATGTGTCTTACTACATATATGTGTTTTTATATCTATACATACACACACATGAGGTGGATATATGATCAATGTATCTATCACAGGGAATTTTGTTCACAGCTTTTTTGGGGGGGGGGGCCAAAATTTGCATGGGCCAGGAATGGAACCCAGGTCTCCTGCAGGGCAGGTGAGAAGTCTACCACTGAACTACCTGTGCACCCTATCAGAAACTTTTAAAGCTGTAATTCAGTTTCATACAGCATTAGCTTTTTAAAACAGACAAAACAAAAGCAAAAAAACAATTTTTTAATGTAATTTGAAATATTTCTTTCCAAATTAAATTGCAAATGGAAAAAACAAAACGGTACCTCATCTTCATTCTCTTTTCAATACAAAGAATTAGGAAGGGAAGGATAAGCTAGTGTTTTACCTTTTTGCTTGCTATGATAGGTGGGCTGTTTAATATTTAGAAAAATGTTACTCATATCAGTAAATAGAAATACCCGTATTTCTTTATGTTTACTTATTGGCTTTACTGAAGGGAAGGATAAATTCAGAATATACATGAGATTTTTTTTGGTTAAATGCACTTAAAAGAAGTGACTCCTAAATTAAACTTAAAATAAAATTTAAAACCAAAGTTTAGATTGTATCTATCATAATCCTGGTAGAATAGTTGCCAAACTTCATAGAAGTGTTTGTGACTTTGGTTCTCTCCTCTGCCATCCGGTATGATAGAACTTTCCAGTTACACCAGAGTGAATATAAAATTTCATTGCTTTAAATGGGGTCTGTAAAATGGACTGTGCAGGGTGTTCTACTTCATCTGGTCGTCGTGTAGAAAGAACTGTTGAAGCAGCCAGCAAGCGCTAAGCAGCTGTTTTTCATCTGCATTTGTTACTGTGGTTACCAATTGATGCACATTTATAACTGAGAGGCACAAAGCAAAACTGGGTGAAGTGCTGTAAAAAGGTACCAGTGTTGAAAAAAAGTAGGCAAAATTTCTTCTAACAGAGAGCAATGTCAAGGTCTTCACTACTGTATCCCTAGCCCCTAGTCAGTGGGCATACACGGAACAGTTCTTTAATTTGTATTTGAGGACAGAAAGGAAGGAAGAAAGCAGTCTGGGGTGAGCCCAGACTTAATAATATAAATTATTAAGTTTAATTAATAACTTAATTAAAATATCAACATTTGGTGTTTCTAAACACAAGGGGAAGCTTTCCAGAAGTTTTTTGACTTCTGCGCAGGTGTCCTAGATACTTTCCAAATTCCTATTAAAGTTATAATAGCGTACAGAGAAGGAAAAATACCCAACTCAGCACCACAAATCAGGGATGAGAACTGAGTGTATCCTCAAAACAGTAAGCATCTTAATAAAAAGAGCTGGTAGGGACAGTTTGTAGAGCGTCTTTGCCAGCTGATGTCTGTGTCTCTTCCTGACTAAATGCCTACAAGTAAGTAGAAGTGATCTTTGGCAGCCTCCTGTTGGCCTCAGTCAGAGATGCAAAGCTGTATGAAACCCTGGGGCTCACCCCAGACTGCTTTCTTCCTTCCTTTCTGTCCTCAAATATGAATTAAAGAACTGTTCTGTGTCAGCCCATTTGCTAGGGGCTAGGGATACAGTAGTGAAGACCTTGACATTGCTCTCTGTCAGTTTAACCTACCAGTTGTAGAAGCATGTAATTAGACATGATATATCACATGGGGGAAGCAGATGGTGTACTCAGAAGATAGGAATCACATGGATGGAGGAGTCTGACAGTGGGGCCCTTAGAGGGATAAACAGCACATGCAGAGCCCATGTGTGGCTGGATGAAATGTGGCACATTTAAGTAAAACCGAGCATCAGAGCATAAGAGTCAAGTATAGGCTGGACCTTTTGCAGGCCCATATTAAAATCTTTGACTTTATTATAACAAAGTATTTTATTTTGGCTTAAAAACTAAATTCCTGTTGTCCAGAGGTAAAAATAAGAGCTGATTCTGTGCTAATCATTTTGCATTTATTAATATATTTCTACTAAAACAGCAGTGCCATGAACTGAGTTTTCAGAGCGCGGCAGGAAACCCAGAAATGATAAACGAAAAATCTGATTAATTTAACCATGCCGCAGTTAGCTTCTTTAGACAGTAAAAAAGCAAAAAGTTGAGACAGATGTTAGCCACACATATGTTTTTATTTTAAACTGATACCTTTAGAAGGCAAAAAATTTGCCAATTCTTTTCAGGGCAAAATTTGGAAATATTTGTCAAAAAAGTCTTTTGACAAGGCAGTTTTGTTTTTAGAAATTTAATTTACAGATACGTTTGTAAAAGTGTGCAATTTTTGTAAAGGATCTGCTCTGCTGCATTATTTGTAATAAAAATCCGGGAATAACATAAATGTCCTAAAATAGGGATTAAATTATGGATGGTACAGTCATGTAGTGGAATCCTTTGTAGCCATTAAACATCAGAAAGTACTGATTCAGAAAGATCTTTAAGATGTAGTGAGTAAAAAAACCAGTTTGTAGGGCAGGATGTGTGGGAGGAATCCTATTTGTATGTGTGTTTTACACACCTGGGCATCGTGGGGGTAATGCGAATAAGCATACAGATATACATGTGAGTGTGTGTATGTGTATATATATATTTGTGTATATATATATGCATATGTATATATGCATAAAACATTTCTGGAGGATTAAGAAACTGCCAACCGTAGTTACCTCTCAGGAATATAACAGGGCACCCAGGGAAGCATGGACTTTTTCTTTGAATGTCATGCTTTTCTGTGCTATAATTATAACACTTTTCTGTGTTATAATAAAGGAATTGAACAGATTTTTTAAAAAAGTTGATGTTTGCGTTCTCAATAAAATTCAATTATTTATTTAAAAATTAGACCAGTCTGAAATAGCATAGATAAGAAAAGATTAAATGGGAATGAAAAACAGGACATCCAAATAAAACAAAATTCATTGAAGCAGTAAATAGTGTACTTGAGGCTGCCATCACAATGGTGAGGTTGAAGACCTATGAAATTCTTTTAGAACCTATTTAAAAATGGAATGACAGTGGTAAGAGCAAGGGTTGAATCAGAAGATAGATCGGAGGGGCCCAGGCTGAAAGACTGGTATTTAAAAAAGAAGAAACTGCTGAACCTGCCACTTTTCATTTAGTGAAGACTGATAATAGGCTAGAAAGCTGGGAGAGAGCAATAGCAGGAGTTCTCTACCTTCCATAAAGGGGAGACAAAAATTATTTTCCCTTCATTCATTTTTTTTTAACAATCAAATTGATGAATACAACTTTGTTTTTTACACTTAAAAGCTGATGAAAAACCACTGTTAATCCTCATAAAGAAAATCCAACATCTCAGTTGAAAATTATGGTAACCATATTTACTCATTAATTACTAGTTAAGTTTTCCAAAACAGAACTTCAAAAGATCCAGAATGCATGTTCAATTTAAGTACAATGGGTTCAAGACCAAGTATATATGTTACATGCATCGAGGCTAGATTACAAATTATCACATTCATCATCATCATCATCATCATCATCATCATCATCATCATCTTGTTTTCTTTTCAATGCATTTGATGATTCACTGGCAGTATTTTGTGATAGCACCATGTTAGGGGTAATAAGAATGTTTTTGGACCCAATTGATGATGGATTAATCAAAACATTCTCAACTGCTGATGTTGCAGGAAAGGATGCTTTTACAGCTGGGGACTATGAAATGGGCATCTGCGCTGTCAAACTTTGTCCTGTGAGGGATTTTGGAGCCCCTACTTTAGTTGAAACAGGCATAGTTTATGGAGTTGGTATGCCTAGTGTGGTAGTACTAAGTCTGCTAGCAACTTAACCCACATATAACTGGGGAACTTTAATTCTTCCTGCAGAAATAGGTGCTTTTTTTTTTAAATTAAGACTTAAGTTAATAGTTTAGAGCAGTTAAGGAGTATCTATCACATGGCAACCTAGGACCTGAAAATGGTTTGATTAATGACAAAGGGGTCTGATTTCTTTGCCTTGCAATATCTACAAAAAATCTCTTGGGGGAGGAGAGGTAAAAAAGACTGGTCATCAGGACACTGGATTGCCAATCACACATCATTGGCATCAACAATAGCTTTCGTAGCATGGCTTGAATAAATTTTTGCATCTTCTAGAATTGTGGTCACATATCAGAAGGCAATCTCCAGATTCTTGGCTTGTATTCTGTAATACCCATTCCTTCAGGATTTGTGCCATCCTCTGGGCCTGTTTCTGCATGCTCTTGGGAGAGGCCATCTTGCCAGACTCCATGATATCCCGTGATCAGACTTTAGCTAAATCACCCATATAAAGGTATTTCGGTCCTGATCTTAATGCAAGTTCTTTGCCTAGTGTAGTTTTTCCAATCCTTGGTGTGCCACAATGGCTCGGGCGCCCCCCCACACAACAGGGAGGAGCAGGAAGGGGCCCACAGTAGCAAGTGCCAGCAGCTGGGGGTTCTCTAGCCCTTGCACTGCAGTCCTGACCTACCCTCTCAGCCCCACTGTGGACCACTGGCTACCTGTTCTTTGACATGGTCCCGTCGTAGGGCCTGGGCCCCTTCATTCACTTCGATAACTAAATAATTGTAATTTTAAGAATATTTTTGAAAAAAAAATACCATGAGCCATTATTCTAATTACTAGAATAATTAGGATATTATTAGAATTAGAAACAGTGATCTTACAAATCACTGAAGTAGCTAAGTAGCAAAAGACAGAAAGAAAACAAAAAGATGGCAGGTGAAAACAATCGGTAGATATGAGACCTAACATAAGCTGTTAATGACAATGTAATGATAATGTCCCCCAATTAAAGCAAAGAGTTGGATGGAGTTTTTAAAAATCCAGTTGTGTTCTTAGAAGAGAATGACAGAGAATGATTAGCACAGAAAGAATGACAAAGAATCAACAAACATGGGCAAAAGGAATTTGGGTAGCAGCAACAATATATGGTTAAGTAGGATCCAAGATAAAATGTATTAAGTAATTATTTATTACTAGTGTAATTTCATATTAATGACAGGTCTAATCCATGGTAGAGAGATAATAGTTAAGACTCTTTTAATGGACTGAATAAGGCAGCAGCAAGCCCACAAACTATAATACTATTAGAGCTGTTTTACATTTATTAACTCATTTAGCCCTCATATCCTATAAAGTAGGTGCTATTAATAGCCACATTTTAAAGATAAAGAAATTGAGTCAGAAAGTTATTATCTAACTTGACCAAGAGGCATGGCAGAGCTGGGATTTGAAATAATGGTTTGACTCTGTAGTCTGTACTTAGTTATTTTGCTGTGCCACCTCAATAACTGAGAAGAGGTTTCAATCAGGTTTTTAAAATGTGTTTTTCTTTAGTGTTTTCTTGATATTTCTACCCTTGGATGGGTTTTAGACTTGCAAATTTGAAAACATGAAAAAATGATAGAATATACAAAATACTGCAGCTAGATTTAATAATATGACTGTCTGTCTTCTCTCTGAGCTGTGGAATCTCCTTACTTCTATCCGTGCTTCCTTGTAGCTCCTGTGGTTTTTGCTTCATAAAGGTGGTTGCTATGTTATTTGATGCCTAAGTATTCATGAGTGTTATATCTTCATTGTAGAGTGTCAATTTCTTTTCTTTTCTTTTTTTTTAACGTTTTTAAATTGTAAAATTTAACATATATACAAAGCAGAGAGAGAAAACACAATTTTCGAAGCACATTTAGATCCCAGAGTTTGTTATGGGCTACCTTTCCACTATTTCAGATTCTTCCCTCCAGCTGCTCCCAAACACTGGAGGCTAAAAGGAATACTAATATAATGATTCAGGAGTCATACTCATTCGTTAAATCTTATTTTCTTTGTTGTACCTCCTCCTTCTCTTCTGATCCCTCTCCCAAATATATAGGGATCCTTAGGCAATACCTGTTCTGATTTTTTTCATGTTGAGAAGGGGTGTTGACACTGAAGGATAGGGGGATGTAATTAATCCCTAATCTTGGAGAGGGTGGTCCCTCTGGGTTTCAGGATTTATCTAACCTAGGACCCTTCTGGAAATTATAGGTTCCTGGAAAGCAAAGTTAGTGCATGAAACCTTTATAGAGTCCCAGTTCAAGCCCTAGGTGTTCTTAAGAGGCAACAGGAGTGATGTTACTTGGGATTTACTCACTGGGGTTTGGTATGTTTTCTTTTTTATTAGCAGGTAAATTAGAAGTTTGGACATTTTCTGTCCTTTAATTAGTTGAGGTTTGGTTTTTATATGTTGTTATTTTTTGTTATTCTTTTTATTTTGTATTGTTTTTGGAGGAAATTTGGGAAGATATGATATAGGCAAACATCTTTGTCCTTGGGTACCCAGAAGCCCAGGTACGTTATAAACGTTAATTCATTTTATCCTTTCAACAGCCCTTTGAGTCTATCTAATTCAAGGATAAGTTAGCAGAGAGGTTAAATAACTAGCCCAAGGTCACCAAAACCTGGGATTTGAAGCTAAGCAATCTGGCTCTATAGTGCATATGCTCCTACCCACAAGGCTTTGCTACTACATGCCAGTGTTCTCCAGTCTTTTCACCACTAGGATTGTGCTCTCTTTCTTTTCACCATAAGCCCAATATTCTGAATGATTTGCTCTTCAAACCTTTATTTATTATATACTAATTAGTTTTCTCATGTTTTTTCCATGGTTGAAGGCATATGTTGCCACTCAGAGCTGGTCATGCTACTATACCAACTAACATAATTGCTTTATAGCCAGAAGCAAAAGAGATTTGGCATTTTAATTAACTTATATAGGTAGACAAATTGAGGGTTAATATAAGATTTCCATTATACTTTTTGAAAAGTTATAAATAGCTAGAAGCCTTTTATTACCACTTTTGATTCCCTAGAGTGGGGTCCCAGCTGGGAACCACAGATCAAAAGAAGCTATGGACATTTTTTTTTTTAATTGGATAGTTTAGCCATGCCTAATGCAGAAGTATTGGATATTAGAATGACAGGTATAAAATAAATTGAAGTTGAAGTTTCCTGGGGGGAAATTCTGTCTTGATCTTCTGAAAAGTTCCCTGTGAGAATAAAAAGCAAACTTATATTTTATTCTTTTCATATGAACCTTGTTATTTTTCTCCAGGGCAATTAATTAATCAGAATGATGTTTAGCTTCACCAACAAAGTTAATAAGACGCTACAGGTAAAATTTAAAATAAATTTCAGGAAATGTAAACAACAGAAATGTTGATATCAGACTACATCTTTTTTCTGATTGTTTCTGGGCAGGATAATCATATTTATTATGATGATTATCAATAATAATATCTAGTATTTAGTGCTTACTGTGTACCACACAGTGGAATGACTAGTAGGCATTCAAAATTAATGTTTCTGCATCTCTGTTCATGACACCTCCAACCCTCTAGTTGTTCAGGCCGAAATTCTGGAGTCATCTTACTCTCCTATCGCATTTGTAACCGATTAGCAAATCCTGTTAGTCATTCCTTAAAGTATTCCTAGTTGGACTGCTTATCACTGCTCCCTTACTGTTCCCACCCTGGCCGTGGCACTGTCATCTCTTACCTGGAGTATTTCCTTAGCTTACCAGTGATCTTTGCGCTTCTATCCTTGGTTTCATATGGTAACCTGAAGGATCATTTAAACATTTAAGTTAGATCCTGTAGCTCCTCTACCTAAAATCCTCCAGTCCTTTCCTTTTCTGAATTGATGTAAATGTACTAAGAAATGATGAATATGCATCTATGTGATGATATTAAGAATTACTGATTGTATATGTAGAATGGAATGATTTCTAAATGTTGTGTTAGTTAATTTTTTTAATTAATAAAAAAATAAATAAAAGCAGAGTTTCAGGAAAAAAAAAAAGATATATCTGATAAAACTCGTAAAAATCTTTTAAAACTATAAAATCTTATCCAACCTTAACCACAACCAATAAAATTCACTTCCAACAAGAAAAAAAAAAACAAAAAAATCCTCCAGTCCTTTTCCATGTCATAAAAAGTAAAAGCTGAAGTCTTACAGTATCCTCTGAGTCCCATGTGAAGTGGCCTTTCATTACCTCTCTGGCCTTATATCCTACCTCTTTCTCTCTTGCCCACTCTGTTCCAGCCACAGTGGCCTCTCACCTGCTTGAGCATGCCAAATATGGTTCCTCCTCTGGGTCTTTGATCTTGCTCCTCCCTTTGCCTGGTATACTCCTCTTCTATATGTATGCATATTGCTGCCTTCTTCCATGTCTCTGATTAAATATTACCTTATCATTGAGACCTTCCCCAACTGCCTTATATAAATAACATCCATTTTATCCCCCTACTTCTATTCCCTTTTCCTTCCTTTATTCCTCTTCATAGCATTTATCACCATCTGGCATCTTATGTATTTTCTTTCTTCTCCCATTATAAAAAGTGCTCCATGAAGGTAGAAGTTTTTGTGTTAACTGCTGTGGCCCCAGTGTCTTGATGCCTTACCTATAATAAGTGCTCAGTGAATGTGTGGAATGAATGAATTTCGTAAGTCCTTCTCTTTTATTATTTCATTTTGTTCTTGAACCGGACCTGTGAGGTACAAACTGTCATCTCCATTTTGCAGACAAGGAGTCTGAGGTAGGGAAAAATTAAATAACTTTTCCAGATCACAGAACTAGTAAGGGGTAGAGCTTCAGTGCACACCCAGGTCTGTCTAATCAGGAGCTCCTAACCATAATACCGTACAGTTTTCCATACGCTTTATGCATTTTTTTTTTTCATGGACAGGCACCGGGAATTGAACCCGGGTCTTTGGCATGACAGGCGAGAACTCTACCTACTGTACCACCGTGGCCCACCCTATGCATGATTTTTTTTTTAAATGCAATTTTATTGAGTTATATGCACATACCATATAGTCGTCTAAAGTACACAGTCAGTGGCTCACAATATTATCATAATTGTGCATTCATTGCCACAATCAATTTTAGAACATTTTCATTACTCCAAGGAAAGTAAAAATAAAAAAGAATGTCTAAAATGTCCTATGCCTCTTATCCTTCTTATTATTTGTTTACTTTTCTGTCTTTATGTTCTTACTCATCTGCCCATACGCTAATTAAAGGAAGTGTCAGTGACATGGTTTTCACAATCACATGATCACACTGTAATAGCCATATAGTTATTCACTCATCATCAGGAATCAAGGCTACTGGATTGCAGCTCAACAGTTTCAGGTATTTCATTCTAGCTATTCTAATACACCAGAAACTAAAAAAGAATATGTAATACATAAAACCTCCAGAATGACCTCACAACTCTATTTGAAATCTCTTAGCCACTGAAACTTTGTTTCATTTCTTTTCTCCCTTTTGGTCAAGAAGGCTTTCTCAATCATAGGATGCCAGGATCACACTTATCTCTGGGAGTTATGTCCCACTTTACCTGGGAGAATTACACCCCTGAGAGTCATATTCCACTTAGAGGGGAGGGTATTGAATTTATTTGCAGAGTTGGCTTAGAGAGAAAGGCCATATCTGAGCAACAAAAGAGCTTCTTGTGGGCGTGTTTAGGCATAATTATAAGTAAGCTTAGCTTCTCCTTTGCAGGAATAAGTTTCATAAGGGCAAACCTCAAGATCGAGAGCTTGACTTATGAATTTGGGAGTCCCTAATGCTTGTGAGAATATCAGGAATTCCCCAGGTGGGGACATTTAAAATTTTCACCTTTTTCACCAGTACCTCAAAAGGGAATTTTGCACATACTTTTTTTTTTTTTTTAATTTTCTACCCAAATTACTTTGGGATGTATTGGGTATTACATTAACTTGTCAAAACAAATCTCATTTCCTATTCAAGGCTCCATGTAATTATGTTGTTTGAATAAACTGACAGATTAAATCAGGTAGTATGCTACAGAAAATATAAATTTTGCACCACATAAACTTCTCTTCCTTTGGTCTCACACGTAAGTTGAAGTTTTAAAAAACAGTCGATATCTTCCTTTACCCGGTATTCTGAATTATCTTAGTCCTATCCAAATCAGCTTTACTCCTATCTCTAATTGAAGTGTGATCTCTTTTTCTGCTTCTTTGAGGTGGGGTAACCTGACTTTCAGAGCTGCAGAACTCTTAACTCTGAGTCTCAGGTATCAAACAGATACCCAAAGTTCCAGGGAACAATCAGATTATACACAAATAGTTCAGCATCTCAGAATTTGGAAATAACAGTTACAACTCAGAAATAGATGTGACTACTGTAAGAATTTACAATCTAGAAGCCTTTACAATAAGCCTTATTTGAACATTTTGTATTCCTTGCTTGTCAATTACCCCATGTCTGCCATGTTCTATTGCTTGATAAACAATGTTCTCATTCAGTTCTCAGAGTTTGCACATTATAGTTAGCCCACATTAGTGAGGCCTTACATTATTTGTCTTTTTGTTTCTAGCTTAATTCACTCAACATAATGTCCTGAAGTTTCATTTACCATGCCTCACTACTTTATTCCTTCTTGCAGCTGGTCAATATTCCATTGTATGTGCTTGATTTTTTTTTCATTTAAATTTATTTATTTTTTATTTATGATCTATAACCACATACAAACACAAATATGCTTGATTTTTTAAAAAAAAAACCTTTATTGGAATAATATATAAAAAACAAAAGATCCCATTTTAACCACTTTCAAGTAGTGCATGATTTATGACAGTTTTTCACCCTTGTGTTAGCTCTCTACTTCATTCTTAAAATACTTTAATTGGGCCATATTTGTTAAGAAGTCTCTTAAAAGTTCATGTAGTTTTCAGTGCCTTATGTTAGCATTGATTTATGTTCCTGGGGGCATTTAAAGCCATTGAGTTGGCTTATAAAAGTCCAGGGTAATTTGACTTTAGAAATTTGCTTTCTTTCTGTGAATCTTGATGACTGTTGGGATCCATGAAGGCAGTTTCCTTGCTGGAAACTAGAGAGGACTCTGTTGAAGTGAATGCTATCCATGGCAGATTATGTCATTTGTGTGTTGTGTGTGTGGTGTGTGTGTTGGGAGAAGGGGGTTAAACTTTTTATTTTAAAATAATTTCAAATTTACAGAAAAGTTGCAACAATAGTACAGAGAATTCCAGTTTACTATTTACCTAGACTTACCAGTTGTTAATATGTACTGCACTTGCCCTCTCTCTCTCTGTCTATATTATATATATAATTTTTCTCTGGACTATTTAGTTTCAGACATGATGTCTTGTTACTACAGAAAACTTTAGTGTGTATCTCCTAAAAACAAGGACACGTACCACAGAACACTCATCAAAATCAGGAAATTTAAAATTGATACAGTACTGCTATATCCTCAGGCTCTTCTCAAATTTTATTGGTTGTTTCAGTAAAATCCCATAGCAAAAAGCAAAAGAAACAAACAAAAAACCCGCCTTCCCTTTTTTCCCTTTCCTTCTGGTCCATGATACAATTCAGGATTGTTCATTTTATTACTGTATGTCTGGTTACAGCCTTCAAACTTCTACCCACAAGTTTCAGCATTCATTGATGATTCTTGCCATAACTATTGCTGTGATGGTTGCCAGATTGAAACTTTCTGATACTATCATTCCTTCTACATTTATTATTTGTGCTTTTATTGCAGAGAACTTTCCCTCTTTTGCCATGTCTTTTAAAATCAGTTTTTTAAAATATTAACATCACTAAGGGCTGTTGGTTTTGTATTTCATTCAATGATTTATAATCCATTAATATCATTGTTTATTTTGAAGTTCAAATTGTCCTTAATTTGGTCAGTAGGAAGAGCTTCAAGCTGGCTCCTGTATCCTTTTGGCATGTCCTCATTATTATTGGAACTCTTTCTTACTCAGGCACAATAAGATGTTCTAGGCTTATCTTCTTTTACTGCCCCTGCCCTAGAATCAGCCATTTCTTCTAGGAGTTTAGGTTCCTTTTAATGGAGAATGGTATTTAGAAAGCAAAATAGGAGTGCTAGATATGCTAGATTGCTATTAGGTGTTGTTGCTTCCAGGCCCTTACACAAGAGAGAGCCATTGTATTGTATACAATGTATACAATACATACATATATATGCATATATATACACACATACACAAACATCTGTATTTCTTTATCAGTATATCTATCTACATATATACATTAAAAACTGTAGTTATGTGATACTTCCAATTTCATTATAACACCACAGAGTTTATTCTGACTTTCTCCCTTTCCATATTTGTATCTCCTCCTTCAACAGTGAGAAATCTGGTTCTCATTATCTTAAATATATTTACTTATTAAGTAATTTATTTACTTACTTGCTTTTTTGTTTTTTATTTGCTTAATCCCACTCCATGTGCTTAATCTCCTGACCATGTGGACTGTCCTTCTGGGCCTGGCCTCACCAGGTACACTGGCTTTATACCCCCAGCTCCAGTCCCCATCAGCCATACCTCCAGTACCACCTGCTGTGCGGGCTGGATTCCAGGTCCCTACCAAGGAAAATGCAGGGAGGGGATGGCAACTAAGAGATGCGAGAACAGTCTTGATTTGTATTTTTATCAGCTACTCATAAGGTATATTATCGGTGATGGTGTGAAAGTAGTGCTGACAAAGTCCTTTGTTTTTCACTCCACTTCTCTCTCTCTTTTAAGATGGTTTCACCCAAATATCACTGGCGTGGAGGCAGAAAACCTACTGTTGACAAGAGGAGTTGATGGCAGTTTTTTGGCGAGGCCCAGTAAAAGTAACCCTGGAGACTTCACACTTTCTGTAAGGTAAGAAAAACACAGTATCCTGAGAGTGTTTTCCAGATAGGAAGTGATAAAATCACACTTGTACAGCTAGCTGTCCTCATTTTGAGTTGGAAGGCCTGTTTGTGGCACTGTTAGGAGACCATGCCGTAGCACTGGGTCACAGATCAGACGTGGGGTTTGGGGAGTGGCTTGCATGGGCAAGCCAAGAAAATTGTCTCCTTCCTGAAAGACCCCTGAGGATGAGTTGGCATGCTTCATTTGAGTTCTTATGTTCTTAAGGCCTCCAGTGCTTGATCCTCTTTCTACTCCTCTGGAGCCTGATTCCCCACATTTTTCTTCCTTCTGTTTCTTTCTTACTTTTTTCTAACATTTAGAAGCACTTATTTTATGCAAAAAACTTTAATATGATTTTGTGTACACAAAAAGTACACACATTACCTATGCTGAGCAATGCCAAGAAACATAATATATTGATGCAACAGTTGTCTTCTAAAATAAACATAAAAACTAAGCCCAGACTGCCAGACAAAAACAGACTTATTTCCATATAGAAATCCTAAACACTTCCAAGTTCCTTACAAAGCTGCCAAAGTCCAAATATTTCTAAAAATTGCCTTATTTTTTTTACATCAATAATAAGAATCTGGTGATGTCTTTACTACTTTAAAATTCCACATATTCCAACATACTCGCAGGAGTAAAAATCATTTTAAAGTGATATGCTTTATAAAACAAACGACAATGTGTACATTTATTGCAAATTATATTTAACTAAAATGGAGGGAAAGCAATAAAAGGAAGTGTTTACTACTTGCAGATCAATAATAATTTTAATTATTTTCTCATCCTGGTAAAAATCAGAAAGCAACATTTATAAAACTGCCATCACATCAATTTTCATGGCAGGGAATTGAAACCTGTACATCTCAGTTTTGCAGAAGAGTAGGCAGGCAGAAAAGAATTACACATAAAAATGTCCAAAAGGAAAAACAAATATCTGATCTCCTTTCTTCTTAAAAATCAATTCAGTAGACTTCTATTTTTTCTTGTGTAACATGATAATTCCTGGCTCTAAAATTGATGAATTTTCAGTTTCAGTGTAAGGACATTGTGTTACTTTCTTTTAAATAAAAAAATTCAGCATGGAAATTAATAGTGTATTATCCACTTTAAACTACAGAAATGCAGGAACTGGAACCAAGTGTTGAGCAATTTACTTAATTATTGACTTTTCATAAGAAAAGTCTGGGGGAAGGAGTAGGGAAAAAGAGTTGCTTTTTGGCCTCTCTTTCAAGTGTTTTTTTTCTTAATGGAAAAGCTTTTTAAGAGTCTTTCTCCATAACAATTTTCATTTTCAAGAAATATAACATTCCTGAGGAAGTTGTGGTCCCCTTTGTTCTCCTGCCAGTCCCATTCTGCATCCCACCCGCCTTTCCCAAGAGGAAACCACCATTGAGAAGTTGGCATATATCTTTCCTGAACATTTTGTTTGCTTATACTGCATTGTTGATAGATCAACAATATAGTTATTTTGTGTGTTTTTCGAATTCATATAGTTTTATGACATATGCATCATTCTGCAGCTTTAACTTTTTTTTTTGGTTTCATGTTAGTACCTATAGATCTATTATTTATTTTAACAATTATATATTATATAGTACAAATATATAATATAGTATTCCAATATATAGTACTCCAATAGTGTGACTATACCATTATTCAGTCTTCTATTGATGAAGATTATTTTCAGTTTGTAAAATTTTTCTGAACAATATCACAATGAATATCCTGTTACATGTCTCTAATCACATGGAGTTTCTCTAGAAATTGATGTTCTCCTATATGCTTAGCCTCCTTATCCTAGCTTAATCTAGGAGCTAGAACTGAACTGCTTTGTTAAGGTGTGTTCTAGTTTGCTAGCTTCCAGAATGCAACACACCAGAGATGGATTGACTTTTAATAAAAGGGGATTTATTTCATTAAAAACATGTAGTTCTTCAGAGGAAAGGCAGCTAACCTTCAACTGAGGTTCTTTCTAACATGGGAAGGCACAGGGTGATCTCTGCTGGCCTTCCCTCCAGGCCTCTAGGTTCTAACAACTTTCCCCAGGAGTGAGTCCTTTCTGTCTCTCCAAAGGCCTGAGCTGAGCTGCAGGTGCTGAGATGAGGTATGCTGAGCTGCTTAGGCTGTGCTACGTTGAGCTCTCTCATTTAAGCTTCCAGCCAATTAAATCAAACATCATTGCAGCAGGCACGCTTCCTAGCCAACTGCAGATGTAATCAGCAACAGATGAGTTTCACATGGCATTGGTTCATGTCCACAGCAATAGAACTAGGCATCTTCACCTGGCCAAGTTGACACTTGAACCTAACTACCACAAGGTACTTTTTTTAAAAAAGCACTTTTCATTTTGAAATAATCTCGAACTTACAGGACAGTTGCAAAATTAATAAAAACCCATACAAAAAATAAAACCAAAAACCCATACAGAAGACTACAACATACTTTCATCCCCCCAGATACCCAGATCACCAATTTTAACATTTCACCACATTAGCCGTTATCATTCTATTTACTGAATCTGTCTTTCCCTCCATCCACCCATCTGTCTGTATTAAGCTACTTTTTTTTTCACAGTTTAAAAACATATTTTATTGAGAAATATTTACATACATACAATCCATACATAGTATACAATAATGGCCCACAATTTCATCACATGGTTGTGTATTCATCACCATGATCCTGTTTAGAACATTTGCATCACTCCAGAAAAAGAAATAAAAAGAAAAATCTCATACATCCCATACCCCTTACCCTTCCCTCTCATTGACCACTAGTATTTCAATATACCCAATTTTTTTATTAATTAAAAAAAAATTAATAACGAACAAACAAAACAATAAGATATCATTCCATTCTACATATATAATCATTAATTCTTAATATCACATAGTTGCATATTCATCATTTCTTAGAACATTTGCATCGATTTAGAAAAAGAAATAAAAAGACAACAGAAAAAGAAATAAAATGATAATAGAGAAAAAAAGTTATACATACCATACCCCTTACCCCTCGCTTTCATTTACCACTAGCATTTCAAACTAAATTTGTTTTAACATTTATTCCCCCTATTATTTATTTTTATTCCATATGTTCTACTCTTTTGTTGATATGGTAGTCAATCTACCCAATTTTTTACCCTTTGTCCTCCCTGTTATTTATTTTTTATACTTTTTTTTTTTTTACTCATCTTTCCACACCCTGGATAAAAGGAGTATCAGCCACAAGGTTTTCACAATCACACAGTCACATTGTAAAAGCGATATTGTTATACAGTCATCTTCAAAAATCAAGGCTACAGGAGTACAGTTCAACAGTGTCAGTTGAGTTGTGTTCAGTTTCCCTCGAGCCACTCCAGTACATCATAAACTAAAAAGGGATGTCTATATAATGCGTAAGAATAACCCCCGGGATAATCTGTTGACTCTGTTTGAAATCTCTCAGCCACTGAAACTTAATTTTGTCTCATTTCTCTCTTCCCACTTTTGGTCAAGAAGGCTCTCTGAATCCCATGATGCTGGGTCCTGGCACATTATGAGGGAGATTTACACCCCTGGGAGTCCATGTCCCGCATAGACAGGAGGGCAGTAAGTTCACCTGCTGAGTTGCCTAGGGAGGCCATATATGAGCAACAAAAGAGGTTCTCGGGGGTGGCTCAAGCATACTTGTAAGTAGGCTTAGCTTCTCCTTTATAGGAATAAGTTCATAGGGACAAACCCCAAGGCTGAGGCCTCAGCCTATTGAATTGGTTGTCCCTATTGCTTGCAAGAATACAGGAATTCCCCGGATTGGGAAGTTGAATATTTCTTCCTTTCTCCCTATTCTCCCAAGGGGACTTTGCAAATACTTTTTTATTCTCTGCCTAAATTACTCTGGGATATATTGGGGCATCACACTAACCTGGACAAACCAACAAGATCTCACGCCCTATTCAATATTCCATATACTTACGGTGTTCAACTAAACTGACCATACAAGTTAAAGTAGGTAATGGGCTACCCAAAGTATAAATTTTGTACCAAGTAAGCATCTCTCCCTTTGGTCTCACATAGAGGTTGAAGTTTTAAAATATGGACTACATCAACCTTTACCCTCTATTCTGATTTACCTTAGTCCTATCCAGATCAGCTTCATTTATAATTCTCATCGAAGTCTGAGTTTTCACCATTTTTAACAGTTGCTGTATGGGGCAATGCTGACTTTCATAGCTTCAGAGCTCTAACTCTGAGTCTCAGGTATCACATAAATACCTAAAGTTTCTGAGAATGACCAGGTTATACACAAATAGGTTAGTATCTCAGAATTTAGAAATAACAGTTACAACTCCTGAATATATGTAACTGCTGTAAGAGCAGTCTGTCTATATTAATGTACTTTTATTATTATTTTAAGTAAAGTAAAACCTGTTCTTGAGGATTTATGTAGGATATATTTGAAACTTAAGTATTCCCTTTTTGGCTTCGATTAGTTTCTTGAAAGGTCCCTATCATTCACTTTTACTTTCCATTTACTGTAAGAAGTGGGTGGATGACTTCACATGTCTCTTGGGCTTATCTCAGCACAGACTTCTCTCATCTAAAGTTATGTGACATTTGACCTGTAAGAATTTGGATGGAAATTATAATAATTACAACTATGACAATGCTGATGATAGCAAACATTATTGAGGAGTTGCCATATACCAGACCATTGTGCTAAGCACTTTATAGTTGTAAATACTAGTTAGTATTTCAATTAATTCTCACAAACGTCTGTGAATAAGTGCCATTATCATCTTCCTTTCATAGATGAGGAAGCTGAGGTATAGCAGTTAAGTTACCTATCTGGAATCTTACAGCTATTAAGTGGCAGAGCCCAGACTTAGAACTAGTGTTTATTTTTTCCGAAAAGCTTTTCCTAGGTTTTTAATTTGAAAAAATTCAAACCTTTAAAAAAGTTGATACAGTGTGCAATTTCCCTTCTTTTACCTGTTAACACTTTGTCATATTTGTTCTTTCTCTTTATAAGTATGTTTATGTGTATGTATTTTTATATATATATATATATATATATACTTTTCCTGAATCTTTTTATTTTTTGTTCTTTTTTTCCCCTGAATCTTCTAAAAATGAATTGCAGATATCACAACACTTATTTTTACCTGTAAATAATTTACCGTGTATCTCCTGTGTGCCAGGAATTCTCTTGTATAACCACAAAATTATTATATCCAAGAAATTTTAATAATTATTCAATAATATTGTTTAATATGAGGTCTATATTCACATTTTCCCTGTTATCTCAAAAGTGTCTTTTGAAGTAGTTCTCTATCCCTAGCCTGACCAAATTCAGGATCTTATATTACATTTGACTGTTATATATCTAGAGTTTCAGATCTTGTTTAATGTAGAACATTCTCTGCCCTACCCCACCCCGCCTCTTGTCCTTAACATTTATTTATTTATTTATTTATTTATTGCTTTTTGGCATTGATATTTTTGAAGAAACTTGACCAGTTGTTTCATAGATTGTCCCCCAGCCAAGATTTGCTGATTGTTTCCTCATTTTTAGATACAGACTCAACATTTTTGTAAGCAAATTATTTGGATGATATTGACTCCATCTCATTGTTTTGTGTTTGCATCAGGGACTCATAATATGTTTGCCCCATCTTTTGGTGGTGTTCAGTTTAATTACTTGGTTAAAGTGTTTGCCAGATTTTCCTGTCTCATAAAGGTACCTTTTTCCTTTTATAATTAATAAGTAGTGGAATAATACTTTGTATATGTTTGAATATTCTGTTCCCCAACACATTTTCATGCAATGCTTTTAAATGTGTAGATGAATTTTGTCTGAATAAATTATTATATTGGTAATGGAAAAATTTGTATTTTTCTAATTTTGTTATTCTACATTTATTAGTTGGCATTCCTCTGAAAAGTAGTGCTCCACCTACCCTTTTATTTTTATTTTTGAGTATCAGTATGGACTCAGGAATGCTTTCTTTTTCACCAGTATGTTACATTTCATTGGCATTATTCTTTTTGATGTTCAGGTTGACCCAGATTTGACCAGCATGGCTCCTGTATCCTTTTCTTCCCCCTTTTATTTATTTATTTTTTATTTTATTTTGTTTTTTTCCTACATCCTTTTGAAATGTCTCTAGTAGTCTTTAAGTATTTCTCTACTTTCTGCTCAGTGAGATGTCCCAGGCTACTCTTAATGTTTTCCTCAGGGTGCATGGGTAGTTCAGTGGTAGAATTCTCGCATGGTGGGGGAGACCTGGGTTTAATTCCTGACCCAGGTCCCTCTCCCCCCAAAAAAGAGTTGTGAATAACACTCCCTATGATATTCATATCATGTATCTACCTCTGTGTGCCTGTCTATATAGATATACATATATGTGGAGAGACACATAAAAAATAAGTTTTCCTCTTCTTAGCATGGACTCACTCATTTCTCTAAGGAACTTTAGTTCTTTAGTTGGGATGCTTTTTACAAACTGAGAACAAGATGGTAAGTATGTTTATGCTTTTGGGTGCCAGTGCCTCTAGGCCCTCTCAGTGGACAAAAGTGGAAATAACATTTACATATTTATAATCATCACGTACAAGGGAAGCCCAATAAGACAATATGTGGATTTCTCAGGAGAAACCATGGAAGTGAGAAGGTAGTGGTATGACTATTTAAGATTCTAAAAGAAAAACTGCCAACCAACAATTCTATATCCAGCAAAGCTGTCCTTCAAAAATGAGGGGTAGATTAAAATATTTTCACTTAATCATTGGGAGAATTTGTGATTAAGAGACCAGCTCTGCAAGAAATACTAAAGGGAACACTACAGGCAGATAGGAAAAAGCAGTAGAGAGAGGTCTGGAGAACAGTATAGAAATGAAGACTGTCAGTAAAGATAAAAAGAGAAAACAAATTACATATGACATAAAATCTAAAAGACAAAATGGTAGAAGAATGTATTCACTTTTTTTTAATCCTTTTTTATTTATTGGTTTATCTATCACCAGACTCTAACCATCACACTCAGTGAATTTTAATTTTCATTTCTCATGCTTGAAGGTGGACATCTTTTCATAAGTTTAAAAGGCCATTGGTATATCTTTTTGTGTGACCTTAGAACCAATGCTTTTAACATCTGTAACTATATGTTTCATTTAAAAAAAATTAGTATGGTAAAGTGTTTCACTTCTTATATATTTGTTTATATGTGATATGTATTACAGACACTTTACATGTGTGCATGTGTGTGTCCATGTGTGCATGTGCGAGTGTATTCATATATGCTTTTTGTTCTGATTCTCTGTAGAGAATGACACCTGCAGGTGATGTCAAAACCTTTTTGTTATGTGTCCTTGCTGAATATTTGATGATTATTTTGCCATAAAGGAAGATCCTCTTTTTAAAACATTTAAGGAAAAATACAAGAAAATTCTTTGCCTCTGAGGCAACAACTATCTTGAATTTTATACGTATCTCTTTAGTACGTTAAAAAGGAAAAAATTAGCATAAATGTGTGTATCCTGAATAATATAGTATTATTTGTGTGTGCTCGAATTTATATAAATGGTACGAACTCAGCAAATCGTTCTGCATCATGCTTCTTTCACGTAGAATCATATTTTTGAGATTCATCCATGTTGCTATATATTGATGTAGTCTGTACCTGGAAAAATCTATGTTTGTATTATGTCATTAAATAAAGGCCCAGGTGTTAAAATAGAGTCAGGTGTACTTGGAGGAGAGTATCACCTGAAGTGCCTTTTTTACCCCTTGCAAAAGGTTGTCATCAAAAATTAAAAGTAGATATTGTCAGTAACATTATGAGGTAATAGTTCTTTGGTCCTTAGTTCCTTTTTCCTTTATTATTTGTTCTAAATACATTTGTATTTCCCAGCATCTTCATTAATAATGCTACAAGGTTAGACTAAAAGAAATAAACGTCAGTGGTTACCGTTTTGGTATTGCTAGATTCCTTGGGGTCCACAAATGTGGAAATGGGTATACTGGAGATTTCTTTAGTGATTCGGACAACCAGATGGAAATCACAGTAAAACTATTCAGACTAACTAAAATGACAAGTTTTAAAAACTTTTGGCAGTGTTATGTTAGCTCAGTGGGACAGCACATTAGCTATCTCATGATGGACACACTATCAATTATATGTGTCCTTAACATGGTTTTTAAAGATATAATTATATATAGTATCTTTTTTAATTCTTTTATTTTTTTAAACAAAACAACGTGCAAACATTCTTGCATGTGATCATTCCATTCTTGGTATGTAATTAAAAACCCACAATAGCATCACCATGATCATTTCTTAGAACATTTGCGTCAATTCAGAAAAAGAAATACACAATATATTTTAGTCTCTGGTTCCCCTATTTTTTTCTATACACTTTACCATGCCCTTTCATTGATCACTAGCATTTTAATCTACTAAGTTTATTTTAACTTTTGTTCCCCCATTATTTATTTATTTTTAATCCATATGTTTTACTCATCTGTCTATACCGTAGATAACAGGAGCATCAGACACAAGGTTTTCACAATCACACAGGCACATTGCGAAAGCTATGTATATATAGTATCTTAACATGTATAATGAGAAAAGTTTTGATGAATGTGTTTATTCATGTACCCAACATTCCAATAAAAATATAGAACATTTTTATTGTCCTGGAAATTTCCTCTGTGCTCCTTTCCAATAATTTCACTCCTCCCTAGAAGCAAGCAAGTCCTATAGGCCAGTTCTCTTTATTCTAGAATTTCATATAAATGAGGTTGCTCAGGATATACTCTTTTGGTCTGGCTTCTTTCTCTTAACCTAATATTTTGAAATTCATTCGTCTTGTGTGTGTATATATATATATATATCAATGGTTTGTTCTTTTTTTCTTATTAATTAGCAGTGGTCCATTGTTTGAGTATGCCACTGTTTGTTTACTGTTCTGATAATGGACATTTGGGTTTTCAATTTTTTGCTAATATGAATAAACTTGTTTTACAAGTCTTGTTGGCCACATATTTTAATTTCTTTTGGGTGATGCACTTAGGAGTGGATTTACTGGATCATAAGGTAGGTATATGTTTAACTTTAATTATGTATGACCTTGATCAATTAAGGATGGGAAAATTATTGTCACTTAATGTATATAATTTGGCAGCTCCAATCTTTAAAAAAAGGGAGATGTACAGGAGGAAGAAACTAATATATAGAGTCTTTTACGTTGGCATCAATGGCTGTGATGTTATTTAACCCACAGCAATTGTTACAAGAGAGGTATAAAGTCTTTTCCTGAGTTTGTTTCAACATTTGGGTAAAATCTGATATGGAACATGAGACCCATTTTTACTAGTATAGCTCTTTATTTATTTATGTTTCTCTTCCAATGGACTATTTTAGAAGAAATGGAGCCGTCACGCACATCAAGATTCAGAACACTGGTGATTACTATGACCTGTATGGAGGGGAGAAGTTTGCTACTTTGGCTGAGTTGGTCCAGTATTATATGGAACATCACGGGCAGTTAAAAGAGAAAAATGGAGACGTTATTGAGCTCAAATATCCTCTGAATTGTGCAGATCCTACCTCTGAAAGGTCAGTGCCATTTTAGTAACCACTGTGCCTGTGGTTTCTACATTTTCCCTTGGCCACGTGTGTCATACACATGTGTTATGGAGATTTGGCTTGCATCCTTTTCTCAAGCTGCAATCTTTAAAGCTTTACTAAAGGAAGAATAATAGGATCAGATTGTTTTCAGAGGGTCCTTTTCTTGCAAAAGCTTCACTGTTATTTATACTCATTCTATCCCTGTATATACTTGGTACATGTAGTAATTAGAATTTTATTGAACTTCAGCTGATAGTCTTTGAGAATTATTAGGGAAAAACAAAGGATAATGGAGACCAAAATAGCAGCAGTTTTCTGTGGTAAATCTCCATCAGTTATTCAGCAGTATCACCAACAGATGTCAGTTTAAGCTAAGAAGTGGAAAATCAGGGAACTGAGCGTCAGAGTTTTCATCAATTCTTTTACGTTATATCCATAAATAGGAGAATGACCTTGCTTAAAGGAAATTGTATTACTTTAGAGATCTTTCCCCTAGGGTTGGAACTTACCTGATAAAAGCTGAGGCTTGATTTATTTGTGTTGACTTTATTGGTTTTCTAGATTCCCAATCTCTTCTCTGACTCAGAGAGTCTCTTAGGGACTCTTCATTAGGTTTGTGTGTTTTTTATTCTTCAGGTACTTTTCTATTTTTTTGACCTTCCACCTTTACTTTAATGCTATTGTGTGCTGGTAATCTGTTGCTCCAGCTATTACTGTAGCTTCAAGCAGATGTCTGTCAACCCACTATTTATTTATGTTTCTCTAAATCATACAGTTTATTTAATAAATTTTACTCTGTTCATTTGAGTTCAGATGAAAACTAACTCAGAGTATATCCTTTTAATGAGGAGTCATTAACATTATCTGCCATGAATAGTACCTTACTTTCTTACTATGTTAGGATGTTTTCCATAGTAACTTAGAGCAGTGTTGTCTCAAAGTCAGTCCTTGGATGGCCTACGTCAAGATGATCTGGCATATGAATAAAAAATGCAGATTCTTGGGTCCTGTTCTGACTTAGTGTATTAGTATCTCTGGTTGTGGAGCCCAGGCATCTACATTTTTAGCAGAATCCCTCATTGCCACTCCAAGTCTTATGTGCATGAAAGTTTAAGATGATAACACAAACACATTACTAGCAAATTTGGAGGCTATTTAAGGGTAGGTTAGAAATATGGGATAATTTGGAATGTTTGAATTAATTTAAAGTGAAGATCCTTTATTTATCTAGTTTCACATCCCAAATCAAGGACAGACATTCAAAATGTTTCTCTGTCTCTACCGTACCTTTCTGTTATAGCTTCATTAAATGGCTATGATTGAAGAGTTCATCCTTTTAGGGTTGGGCAGTGGAAAAATGACAAATTGCTTTTGTTTTTTTGAAGATGGGAGATTTAAAAGAAAAAGGGAAAGATGGAGAACATTTGTCTCCAAATGAGTGTGGATTCATTTAAGAAATTTTTATCGTCATTCTAAACTTCTTTGTCATTTTTCCTGACAGCTGAGATGCAAGTTCTGTCTGTTAGGGATCAATTAATCCTTTGGAGGGATGTGTTTGTTCTTAAATTGTGCTCAGGAGTGCGACTATGAATGGTTGTTTTGTGAAAGAATGTTGGGAACCCATGACAGAACTACAGTTCATTTTCATTTTTAAAAATTTAGGTGGTTTCATGGACACCTTTCTGGGAAAGAAGCAGAGAAATTATTAACTGAGAAAGGAAAACACGGTAGTTTTCTTGTACGAGAGAGCCAGAGCCACCCTGGAGATTTTGTTCTGTCTGTCCGCACTGGTGATGACAAAGGGGAGAGCAATGATGGCAAGTCTAAAGTGACCCATGTCATGATTCGCTGCCAGGTGAGTCCCAGTTGAACTGTGAGTCTGGTAAAAAAAAATGTCTGCTTTGGATGATTTTTCTACTGGGAGAAGCTGAACACCATTATATCCAAAGCCAGAGTTTCTCTGCTTATTTAGTCAGAATTTCTTTGCTCATTGCTAAAAGTGCAGAAGGGCTTCTACAATTTTAGTAATGGTTTCATCATTTTGAAATTCTATTAAGTTGTTTATTTCCCGTCTATCTTGGACAGATTAAATTATGCCTCAGGGCATCGCCTTCTGCCCTGTGGTGTCCACTGTGTGAGTCTGGTTGAACCTGGAGTCTGCCTCCAAGTCTCAGTTTCTAAAGTGGAGCCTCAAGGTCTCAGGTCTTTCTTAGGGTTATTACAGTCTCACCTTCATATTATATAGACCCTGTATGAAGGCTGTAGAATTGAACTCAGTATTTCTTGTTTTTAAGGTGGCATCTGTATCAAGAAGATTGAACCTTTGTTTTGATATAGTTTCCTAAATAGAAACTCTCTAACCTCTTAGTACTTTAGTTTTTCAATTAAAAAAAAATTTTATAATAGCCTTATTGAGATATAATCATTATACCATACAATTTGCCCTTTTCAAGTATACAGTTTAGTGGATTATATACAATTTAGTGGAAATCTCTGGATTTGCCTATTCTGGGCATTTCATGTAAATGGAATCATATATGTGACCTTTTTTTTTTTTTTAGTAATTCACAATATCATCACTTAGTTGCATATTCATCATTTCTTAGAACATTTGCATTAATTCAGAGAAAGAAATAAAAAGACAATAGAAAAAGAAATAAAACGAACACAGGAAAGAAAAAAAAAAAAAGATTATACCTACCATACCCCTTACCCCTCACTTTCATTGATCACTAGCATTTCAAACTAAATTTATTTTAACATTTGTTCCTCCTATTATTTATTTTTATTCCATATGTTCTACTCCTTTGTTGACAAGGTAGATAAAAGGAGCATCAGACACAAGGTTTTCACAGTCACGCAGTCACATTGTAACAGCTGTATCATTATTCAATCATCCTCAAGGAATATGGCTACTGGAACACAGCTCTACATTTTCAGGCAGTTCCCTCCAGCCTCTCCATTACATCTTGAATAAGATGTTATCTACTTGATGCATAAGAATAACCTCCAGAATAACCTCTTGACTCTGTTTGGAATCTCTCAGCCATTGACACTTTGTCTCATTTCCCTCTTCCCCCTTTTGGTCCAGAAGGTTTTCTCAATCCCTTGATACTAAGTCTCAGCTCATTCTAGGGTTTTTCTCAATCCCTTGATGCTGAGTCTCCGCTCATTCCAAGATCTCTGTCCCACATTGCCAGGAAGGTCCACACCCCTGGGAGTCATGTCCCACGTAGAGAGGGGGAGGGTGGTGAGAC
This sequence comes from Tamandua tetradactyla, assembly GCF_023851605.1. Lineage (NCBI taxonomy): Eukaryota > Metazoa > Chordata > Mammalia > Pilosa > Myrmecophagidae > Tamandua > Tamandua tetradactyla. The sequence continues at coordinate 13,221,842 of NC_135331.1, forward strand.
TGCTCGTTGTGTTGGCTGAAGAGAGAGGCCTATGTGACCTTTTTTTAATGTATCAATCGATGGATGTCTGGGTTGTTTCTACTTTTTGGCTATTATGAGTAATGCTGCTGTGAACACTTGTGTAAAAGTTTTTGTGATATTCTCTATTTGATGAAACATCATTCTCATGCTTTCTTTTAATTTTTTAAATGTGATTTCTTTTAGTTCTTAGAACATATTTATACTAGCTAATTAAAAATCTTCATGTAGTAAATTCAGTGTTTGGACTTCCTCCAGGGCAGTTTCTATTGGCTGCCTTGTTTTCCTGTGTATGGGACATACTTTCCTTTTTCTTTGCACCTCTCATAAATTTTTTTTGAAAACTAGATATTTTAAATTTTGTGGCAACACTGGAAACTGGAAGTCTCCTCTTCCCAGAGTTTGTTGTTGTTGCTGTTTGTTTATTTAGTGACTTTTCCTGAACTAGTTCTGTAAAGTTTATATTCTTTGTCATGTGCACCCCCTGGCATCTGCTCAGTTAGCAAAGTGGTCAGTTAATGATTGGACAGAGATTTCTTTAAATGCCGTGAACCAAGTAAGCCTCTCAGCTTTGAATAGAGGGTTCTGTTTGTGCTCCAGCAGTTTACAACTCTGCCTTAGCCTTCACTTCCTGCTTGCACAGAGCCTCAAGGTATGGCAGAGTGGAAGATTAGGGCCCTCTTGATTCTTTCTTGGATTTCACCCAGCCTTGCCATGTGCACGTGGCCTTCCAGATTCCCAGGAATATGTTGGAGGTTTTTCCAAGCCCCTTGGGAATATTCCTCAGAATTTCCTTTTTATGTGTTGGTCAGTTCCTTATTTGCACAAACTGATAGTACATCTTCATTCAGTGCCAGTATTAGACAATTACTGCTGGTTGTTTTTGATACCCGCCCCCCCCCCCCCCTTAAGATAGGGCTATTCTCATTGAGTGAACTCTGAGTCAAGTCAAATAAAGATAAACTCTAAAAATGAGGCTCTTCCAGGGAACTGCCATATGCCAGATAATGACATTTCCCTGGGGATAGGGATCTTAGGGGAGTTCCAAACCCATTCTGGGCCCCTCCAGTTGTGCTCGGCTGCTTGTTTTCATGGCTACTCTTTGGTTGCAAGGATGTTGATTTTCAAGGCTAGTCTGAAGCTGGGGAGAGGTTGATGGGAATAGGGCAAATTGAAATGTCACAGAATTCTCTGTTCCTACCAAAATTCAGCCATTTTTCCTGAATAAATGCTCCTCAAATTATCGTAAATTCATTTTGACAATTTTTGCCAGTGTTCTTGTGACTTTTATGGAGGATCAGATTTTGAGAGGCCCTTATCTTTTCATTTTGGAAGTACTTCTCCCCTCTAGTTTTATTCTGAAATAAAGGATAACACTCAAATATTTTCATATATAATTTCTAGCATTTTGTATTTTCTGAGTTTCACTGTTTTCCTTAAATAGCCTATTCTGATCTTCTTTTCAGAAAAAATCTCCTTGTCTCTGTTTATAATTTCCCTTTTAAATTTTCATGAGATGATGAAAGTAATGATACGTATACTGAGATTTAGTATTGCCTCACCCGTCTCAGAGTTTGTTGTGCTTTGGAAGAAAATAGCTACTTTCCTTTTATTTAGCAGCTTTATTTATAGTCACTTAGCATAGACAATAAGTAAATAGTAAAGAATACATTTTTTTTCCATTTCTTTAACTGTTTCATTAACTTAGGAAGGAGAAACTTTTTTATGGACTAGTAAATTCTTGATACTTTTTTAGAGCTCCTCACAATGAGCTCCTTCTCATTGGATTAGTTTCTCTATTTTTATCATCTCCGTCACTTCCTTTACATTTTATTTCTCTAGCTGTTTGATCTTTACATTTCTGGATAGAAGACTGTCTCTATACTTCAGTTGAGGGAAACATTAGTTTAACATAAAGATAATTAAACATCATTTCTTTGCCTTGAAAGGAACTGAAGTATGATGTCGGTGGAGGAGAACGGTTTGATTCTCTGACAGATCTCGTGGAGCACTACAAGAAGAATCCCATGGTAGAAACGCTGGGCACGGTACTACAGCTCAAGCAGGTGAGCAAAAGCTCCATCTCCTTACTGAGTGTTAAAATCTCAATATAGACTATGTGGAACACACAGAAGTAGAAAAATACCACGGACCCCCAGGGGCCCACACCCAGCTCCTATCATGATGCATGCACCAGATCCTGTTTCATTTATACGTCTACTGCTTCTCTATTATTTGGAAACTGATTCCAGATGCTAAATTCATTTTTTGCTCATGACTATTTCCAGGTGTATGTCTAAAAGGCCTTTTAGAGTTTTATAGCAAGTTTTCACCAAATTCCACCGAAGATCCACTTTTCATTACCTTTAGGTGATCACATTCACTTCTTCTGGAATTACTGCTAGTTAAAAATTTACCAGTATGACTTAGTAGCAAATGATCTCATCTCTTGAAACACTGTTATGTGATATATTTGTAAAGAAAAATAGGTCTAACTTTATATCAGTGGAGTAAAATATGTGTGGAGTTTGAAGAAAGATACATTTCCTGACAGAACAAAAAAGAAAGTGAAACTTTTGAAAGCTTTTATTGTGAACTGCTGTGTCCTGTGAACACCCTGTCGTAGTCTTTATGAATATCAACATAGAAGTCTTTTTTTTTTGCATTAACACCTTTTTTCTTTAATATTTTCTTCATTTCACATCAACTGCTGAAATTGATTAGCCCCTCAACACAACTCGTATCAATGCTGCTGAAATAGAAAGTCGGGTTCGAGAACTAAGCAAATTAGCTGAGACCACAGATAAAGTCAAGCAAGGCTTTTGGGAAGAATTTGAGGTAAGTTATTAAAAAAAATTTTTTTTTTTTTGCATGGGCAAACACTGGGAATTGAAATTGGGTCTCTGGCATGGCAGGCAAGAACTCTGCCTGCTGAACCACCCTGGCCCACCCTAAAAAAAATTTTAAGAGGCGTTATTAAATCCTTTTGTTAAGGTAAGTGAAATTGATCTTGTGTTTGGAATTGGATCCATCTGAAAGATGGATCTGTCATCCTTTTTAAATTTGGCCATTGATTGACAAGGAACAAGTTGCTGAGGGGGCTTCTTTTAAATTGAAGAGGATTGTATTCTGACAGAATAAAGTTGCATTTAATATTAAATCGATGAACCAATAGCTCCCTTTGGCTTGACTCTTTTGGTTTGGACTGCTGGTCAAAATAATAATAATAATAATAATAATAATAATAATAATGATAATAATAATAAAAAGATCTAACTATTTTAGATTTCCAGCATTTGCTGGGGGTCTTTAGAAAGAATCTATAGCCTTATGGCAGTGGTTAGAGAAATATCTCATGGTAGCTTTAATTAAAAGTTTTGACAACTTTGTGAAGTTAACTGAACTGATTTCTTTCCTGAAACCAGCTTGGGTAGGAGCATTCTACCTATAGGAATTTGCTATGTTCCTATTACACTCTGGTATACTGCTTACCAATTAATATTGTCATCTTTTTCTCTCCTTATCCATTTGACAGAAAACTTTCTCAACAGCAAGGATTGTGGCATATTTACCTTCAGTGTTCACCCTAGTCCGTAGCATACTGCCTGACATGCAGCAGAAGCTCCTTAGATGTTGCTTAGATGAGTGTTTACATTTAGCCAATGTTTACCTGTAATCTTATTGTTACTACTCTGCTTATGGGACTAGTTATTCCATACTTTTCATAGAATTTTAGAGTTTGCAGGTATTTATGACAATGAGTGAGTAAATGAATGAATGGGCAAGTGAAGAACTTGTAGTCACATGTCAGAACAGCTTGGTGAGATAGATATTATTTCCACTTTACAGACGAGGGGCCTAAGATTCAAGAAGGTTAAGGAGATCAACTTCCATACCTTTTTTTTTTCCCTTACATGGGCAGGCTCTGGGAATTGAACGCAGGTCTCGGGCACAGCAGGCAAGACCTCCATCCATTCCTTTTAATGATCGTATTCGAGTCCTGGGGATGGGTACAGAATAGAGCTTTCACAGTCCTTGCTCAGCCTTGCTGAACAAGGACTTGAATGCAGGTCTATTTTTTTATTAAAAAATTATTTCTTAAGCACCTGCTGCATAGTAGGCATTGGGTTAAGTCCTGAGGACACCATGGTGAACAAGATGGGTAGGATTTCTGCCTTTAAGGAGAGGGAAAACAGTGATGTTGAGCGTCCCTGAAAAAGTGGGATTGAATTTTAAATCAGAATTTTAGCTCTCAGATTCACTGCTCTCTTGAGGCCACCCTTGCTGCCTGAGTAATAAAAGGCAGCATTGCATCACATGCACTTCATTTCATTCATTTCATTACATTCCTCTCATTTGGTCTTTGTAAAGCCTCATGAGCTAAGGTGGGTGGGTACAGAAGTTTTAGAAACCTTACATCAAAATTTGAAAATAAACTAATGTGGGAGATTACAAATATATACAAAAGCAGAGAGAAATATATACCTATAGCAAAGTACTTATCTTTCAGCCTTAACAATTTGTTGATATATGGCCAGTCATTTTTTTAAACTTTTTTTATTGTAAAATATAACATATATACAAAGCAAAGAAGGAAAAGAGCAATAATTTTCAAAGCACACTTCAGCAAGCAGCTACCGAACAGATCCCAGGGTTTGTAATGGGCTACTGTTCCACCATCTCAGATCTTTCCTTCTAGATGCTTCAAAACACTGGAGGTTAGAAGGAATACTAATACAGTGATTCAGCTTCATCCTCTCCTCTATACTTCCTCCAGCCTCTTCAATCCTTCTCCCAGTCTACAGGAATCTGTGGGCATATCTGTTCTGACTTCCTCATGTTGAGAAGGGTGTCAACACTGAAGAATAGAGTATGCAGCTAATTGATAATCTTGGAAGGGCTGGTCCCTCTGAGCCTCAGGACCCATGTGACCTAGGAACTCTGGAAATTATAGGTTCCAGGAAGGCAGACCTAGTGCGTGCAACGTTTATAGAGTCTCAGTTCGAACCCTAGGTGTTCTTATATATGTATTATATATTTAAATATATATATATAGAAAAAATATATATTTATTTATTACAAAATCTTCACACACATATAATCTATACATAGTATACAGTCATTGGCTCACAGTATCATCACATAGTTATATATTCATCACCATGATCAGTTTTAGAGCATTTGCTTTACTCCAGAAAAAGAGATAAAAAGAAAAATCTCGTACAGACTGTACCCCTTACCCCTCCGTCTTATTCACCACTGGTATTTCAGTCTACCCAATTTTTTACCTTTTATCCCCTCTATTATTATCTATTTTTTAATCCTTATTTTTTTACTCATCTGTCCATACCCTGGATAAAAGGAGTATTAGCTACAAGGTTTTCACAATCACACAGTCACATTGTAAAAGCTATATAGTTATACAGTTGTCATCAGGAATCAAGGCTACTGGAACTCAGCCCAACAGTTTTAGGTATTTCCCTCCAGCCACTCCAAGACACCATAAACTAAAAAGGGGTATCTATATAATGCATAAGAATAACCTCCAGGATAACCTCTTGACTCTATTTGAAATCTCTCAGCCACTGAAACTTTATTTTGCCTCATTCCTCTCTTCCCACTTTTGGTCAAGAAGGCTTTCTCAGTCCTATGATGCCGGGTCCTGGCTCATCCCTGTCCCAGGTTGCCAGGGAGATTTACACCTTTGGGAGTCATGTTCCACATAGAGGGATAGGGCAGTGAGTTCACCTGCCCATTTGGCATAGAGAGAGAGGCCACATGTGAGTACCAAAAGAGGTTCTCTGATATATATCGGGGCATCATACTAACTTATAAAAACCAACAAGATCTCACACCCTATTCAGGATTCCATGTAATTATGGTGTTCAAATAAACTGACTATACAAGTTAAATTAAATAATGTGCTACCCAAAATATAAATTTTGCACCAAATGAACATCTCTCCCTTTGGTCTCACATAGAACTTGAAGTTTTAAAATATGGACCATATTATCCTTTACTCTCTATTCTGATTTACCTTAGTCCTATCCAGATACACTTCATTTGTACCTTTAGTCGAGGTCTGATCACTTTTTCAACTTTTTAAACAGTTGCTATATGGGGTACTGCTGACTTTCATAGCTTCAGTGCTGTAACTCAGAATCTCAGGTATCACATAAATATGACCAGATTATACACAAATAGGTCAGTAGCAGAATTTAGAAATAGCAGTTATAACTCCTGAATATATGTGACTGCTTAAGAGCTGCCATACGTATTCTTAAGAGTCAACTGGAATGATGTTGATTGAGGTTTAGTTAACAGTGGCAATTAGCACTATTTAATTGAAGCTTGCATAAGAGTAGCCTTCAGAATAGCCTCTTGACTCCATTTGATCTCTCTTGGCCACTGATGCTTTATTTTACTACACTTTCCACTTTTTGGTCCAGAAAACATTGCTTATCCCATGGTGCCAGGGCTAGACTCATCCCTGGGAGTCACACCCCATGTTATCAGGGAGGTTGTCACCCCTGCGTGGCTTGTCCCATATAATGTAGAGGGCAGTAATTCTCCTTGCCGAGTTGGGCTTAGAGAAACAGAATGGCTAGTCATTTGTAATAGCATCCCACTCACTCTCTGGCCCTGGTTTATCTTGAAGCAAATCCCAGACGTCATTTTATATGCAAATATTTCATTATGTCTTTCTAAGAGGCTTTTTCAATACCATTAGCAGACCTAAAAATATTAACAATATTTTTTAATATTAGCACATATCCAGTTACTTTCTATATTTTTCTGATTGACACACACACATTTACATTTATAGCTTGTCTGAATTGAGAAGTGCTCTTATTTTTCCCATTTGATTATATTTGTAAATGTGAAACATTTATAAAATAGATTCATACAAAGGACTGCCCCCAAATATAGCATTATCAGCTTTGTCAGTTATCCCATCCAACATCTTATTTTATTCATAAATATTGCTACACATTTCTAAAAGATGAGGCAAATCCTTAAAAAAAAAATTAACCAAAATACTATTACCATATCTAAAAAAGATAGAAATTCATCAAGAATCTAGTCATTGTTCAGATTGTGCCAGTTGTCTTATAATTTTTAAAAATTTGCTTGCTGACTCATGGTTCACATACACTACACATTGTGGTTGGTTGATAGATATCATATGTACTTCTCTCTCTTATTAAAATTTTAAGTCTCTTTTAATCTTTTGATTTCCCTCCTCTCTCTTTCTTGTTTCTGTTTTTGTTTTTTTTGTTTCATTTTTGTTATTGAAGAAAGCAGGTCCTTTGCCCTGATAGTTATGGTCTAGATTTTGCTGATTGTATCTCTGTGGTGAAGATAACATATTTCTCTGTCTTTTGCATTTAAGTTGATAGATCTAGAGGCTTTATGAGACAGTTTTTTTTTGTTTTTTTTTTTAAAAGACCATATCTGTGTTGATGTCAGGGCATTTTACATACATCCTGTTGTTTCTCTTTTTGTTTTATAAGCAGTGACTGATAAATATTGCCTTGATTCATTGATTCACAAGGGGTTGTAAAATATGATATTCAGTCATTCTTTCTTCATTTTTTACTGGAGTATTTCTATAACGAGAAGCTTCCTGTCACTAAGGCAGGGTAAATGTTTGATTCCATCCTTTTTACTAAGCAGTTTTCAAAATGGCATCCTCAGATTTTATTTATATGTTCCGTTCTTTTTTTGAGGGGGTGGGGTGGTATATCATTACTGAACTCATAGATTTTAAGACATTTGGTGTCATTTATTATCATTTTTGATGCTCAAATTTCCCCATCTTTGGCTAGTGGGAGCTTCTGCAAGTTGGCTTCCAATCTTTCTTATGTAATGTTAGTAATCTGGTCTCCTTATTTTCTGGTGTGATAAGTTATTCAAGGTTATACATTTCCTGTGTTAAAACTGGAATGGGTCGTTTTTCCTAGTTAGCCTGTTTCATTCTCCTTTTCTTCTTCCTTCCCTCCCTCCCTTACTTCCTTCTTTCTCTTCATTCCTTTTGTGGGAAGAAGTATTTAGAGACTACATCTGGGCTCCAGGGTGTTCATTGCTCCTGGATTGGTTAGTGTTTATAGTTTTTCTTAATGGCTGTAACTGTATACAATTTTTTTTTCTTGAAATTAAATGCATTGAGTTAACTGTTACTGCTAGTTCAAAATCAGGACATTAGGGTTATTACTAACCTTCTTTCTCTTATTTCTGTATTTCCTTTCTTCCATACTGCAAATCCTACTTCTTAAAGCCATACATCTGATTACTCATTTGCTTTATCCCACATTGCGCATTCAACAGTTTCAAAATAAAAAGTTATACTACCACCAATAATATGATTACTGAAAATAATTTGATATTTTATCCAGCATTTTTTTTTAATCCTTGGAATAGATCCTTCTAGAGGAGTATAGTCAAATTACTGTGCTTTAAGATCGTTCGTAATAGAGTTCTCTGTGTGATTGTACAGCAAATGGATATATAGTTAGATGGATTGTTTCACTTTAGTTTAAATTTTAGAAATTTCTTCTGTTAAATTTTATTTATGATTACATAAAATATTGACTTTGATTCCAAAGTCAAATCTATAAAACAAGTTATACTCAGTGATATGTAGCTCATATCCCTGCCCTTTCTTCTCCACATTTGAAGCCATTGTTTTAAAATGTAATGAATTATGCTACATTGAAAAAAAATATTGACAAATATGTATATATTTCCATATTCCCACTCTTTTTTAGTAAGTAGTAGCATACTTTATACACATTTTTCTCCTTTGCTCTCTTCAGTATACTGGACACCATTCCATAGAAATATCTGGTGATAATCTTTTTTACTGCACAGTACTCCATTGTGTGGCTGCACCATAGTTTATTCAACTAGCAAGGGGCATCTGATTGGTTCCCAAATGTATTACAAAGAACATTACAATGAATAACCTTGTACATGCATCATTTCATATTTTTGGTATCATTAATATTAACATTTTTTATGTCCTATACTACAAAAATAATGATTATTACTCATTTTTAACTTTAATCATGCATGATTTTGGTTAGCATATTTAGAGTCTGTAAAATTCCATTTTTTTTATTAATTAAAAAAAAATTAACTAACACAACATTTAGAAATCATTCCATTCTACATATGCAATCAGTAATTCTTAATATCATCACATAGATGTATGATCATCATTTCTTAGTACATTTGCATCGATTTAGGAAAAGAACTAGCAAAACAACAGAAAAGGATATAGAATGATAATATAGAGAAAAAAATAAAAATAATAATAAAATAAAAAATAGAAAAAATATATAAAAAAGAAAAAAAAAAACCCAAACAAACAAACAAACAAAAAATCTATAGCTCAGATGCAGCTTCATTCAGTGTTTTAACATAATTACATTACAATTAGGTATTATTGTGCTGTCCGTTTTTGAGTTTTTGTATCTAGTCCTGTTGCACAGTCTGTATCCCTTCAGCTCCAATTACCCATTATCTTACCCTGTTTCTAACTCCTGATGGTCTCTGTTACCAATGGCATCTTCCAAGTTTATTCTCGAATGTCGGTTCACATCAGTGGGACCATACAGTATTTGTCTTTTAGTTTTTGGCTAGACTCACTCAGCATAATGTTCTCTAGGTCCATCCATGTTATTACATGCTTCATAAGTTTATCCTGTCTTAAAGCTGCATGATATTCCATCGTATGTATATACCACAGTTTGTTTAGCCACTCGTCTGTTGATGGACATTTTGACTGTTTCCATCTCTTTGCAATTGTAAATAATGCTGCTATAAACATTGGTGTGCAAATGTCCGTTTGTGTCTTTGCCCTTAAGTCCTTTGAATAGATACCTAGCGATGGTATTGCTGGGTCGTATGGCAATTCTATATTCAGCTTTTTGAGGAACCGCCAAACTGCCTTCCACAGTGGTTGCACCCTTTGACATTCCCACCAACAGTGGATAAGTGTGCCTCTTTCTCCACATCCTCTCCAGGACTTATCATTTTCTGTTTTGTTGATAATGGCCATTCTGGTGGGTGTGAGATGATATCTCATTGTGGTTTTGATTTGCATTTCTCTAATGGCCAGGGACATTGAGCATCTCTTCATGTGCCTCTTGGCCATCCGTATTTCTTTTTCTGGTAGGTGTCTGTTCGAGTCTTTTTCCCATTTTGTAATTGGGTTGGCTGTCTTTTTGTTGTTGAATTGAACAATCTCTTTATAAATTCTGGATACTAGACCTTTATCTGATATGTCATTTCCAAATATTATCTCCCATTGTGTAGGCTGTCTTTCTACTTTCTTGATGAAGTTCTTTGATGCACAAAAGTGTTTAATTTTGAGGAGCTCCCATTTATTTATTTCCTTCTTCAGTGCTCTTGCTTTAGGTTTAAGGTCCATAAAACCACCTCCAATTGTAAGTTTCATAAGATATCTCCCTACATTTTCCTCTAACTGTTTTATGGTCTTAGACCTAATGTTTAGATCTTTGATCCATTTTGAGTTATCTTTTGTATAAGGTGTGAGATATGGGTCTTCTTTCATTCTTTTGCATATGGATATCCAGTTCTCTAGGCACCATTTATTGAAGAGACTGTTCTGTCCCAGGTGAGTTGGCTTGACTGCCTTATCAAAGATCAAATGTCCGTAGATGAGAGGGTCTATATCTGAGCACTCTATTCGATTCCATTGGTCGATATATCTATCTTTATGCCAATACCATCCTGTTTTGACCACTGTGGCTTCATAATATGCCTTAAAGTCTGGCAGCGCGAGACCTCCAGCTTCGTTTTTTTTCCTCAAGATGTTTTTAGCAATTCGGGGCACCCTGCCCTTCCAGATAAATTTGCTTATTGGTTTTTCTATTTCTGAAAAATAAGTTGTTGGGATTTTGATTGGTATTGCATTGAATCTGTAGATCAATTTAGGTAGGATTGACATCTTAATTATATTTAGTCTTCCAATCCATGAACACGGTATGCCCTTCCAACTATTTAGGTCTTCTGTGATTCCTTTAGCAGTTTTTTGTAGTTTTCTTTATATAGGTTTTTTGTCTCTTTAGTTAAATTTATTCCTAGGTATTTTATTCTTTTAGTTGCGATTGTAAATGGGATTTGTTTCTTGATTTCCCCCTCAGCTTGTTCATTACTAGTGTATAGAAATGCTACAGATTTTTGAATGTTGATCTTGTAACCTGCTGCTTTGCTGTAGTCATTTATTAGCTCTAGTAGTTTTGTTGTGGATTTTTCCGGGTTTTCGACGTATAGTATCATATCGTCTGCAAACAGTGATAGTTTTACTTCTTCCTTTCCAATTTCGATGCCTTGTATTTCTTTTTCTTGTCTAATTGCTCTGGCTAGAACCTCCAACACGATGTTGAATAATAGTGGTGATAGTGGAGATCCTTGTCTTGTTCCTGATCTTAGGGGGAAAGTTTTCAATTTTTCCCCATTGAGGATGATATTAGCTGTGGGTTTTTCATATATTCCCTCTATCATTTTAAGGAAGTTCCCTTGTATTCCTATCTTTTGAAGTGTTTTCAACAGGAAAGGATGTTGAATCTTGTCAAATGCCTTCTCTGCATCAATTGAGATGATCATGTGATTTTTCTGCTTTGATTTGTTGATATGGTGTATTACATTAATTGATTTTCTTCTGTTGAACCATCCTTGCATACCTGGGATGAATCCTACTTGGTCATGATGTATAATTCTTTTAATGTGTTGTTGGATATGATTTGCTAGAATTTTATTGAGGATTTTTGCATCTATATTCATTAGAGAGATTGGTCTGTAGTTTTCTTTTTTTGTAATATCTTTGCCTGGTTTTGGTATGAGGATGATGTTGGCTTCATAGAATGAATTAGGTAGCTTTCCCTCCACTTCGATTTTTTTGAAGAGTTTGAGGAGAGTTGGTACTAATTCTTTCTGGAATGTTTGATAGAATTCACATGTGAAGCCGTCTGGTCCTGGACTTTTCTTTTTGGGAAGCTTTTGAATGACTGATTCAATTTCTTTACTTGTGATTGGTTCGTTGAGGTCATCTGTTTCTTCTTGAGTCAAAGTTGGTTGTTCATGCCTTTCCAGGAACCCGTCCATTTCATCTAAATTGTTGTATTTATTAGCGTAAAGTTGTTCATAGTATCCTGTTATTACCTCCTTTATTTCTGTGGGGTCAGTGGTTATGTCTCCTCTTCCATTTCTGATCTTATTTATTTACGTCTTCTCTCTTCTTCTTTTTGTCAATCTTGATAAGGGCCCATCAATCTTACTGATTTTCTCATAGAACCAACTTCTGGTCTTATTGATTTTCTCTATTGTTTTCATGTTTTCAATTTCATTTATTTCTGCTCTAATCTTTGTTATTTCTTTCCTTTTGCTTGCTTTGGGATTAGTTTGCTGTTCTTTCTCCAGTTCTTCCAAGTGGACAGTTAATTCCTGAATTTTTGCATTTTCTTCTTTTCTGATATAGGCATTTAGGGCAATAAATTTCCCTCTTAGCACTGCCTTTGCTGCGTCCCATAGGTTTTGATATGTTGTGTTTTCGTTTTCATTCGCCTCGAGATATTTACTAATTTCTCTTGCAATTTCGTCCTTGACCCACTCGTTGTTTAAGAGTGTGTTGTTGAGCCTCCACGTATTTGTGAATTTTCTGACACTCCGCCTATTATTGATTTCCAACTTCATTCCTTTATGATCCGAGAAAGTGTTGTGTATGATTTCAATCTTTCTGAATTTGTTAAGACTTGCTTTGTGACCCAGCATATGGTCTATCTTTGAGAATGATCCATGAGCACTTGAGAAAAAGGTGTATCCTGCTGTTGTGGGATATAATGTCCTATAAATGTCTGTTAAGTCTAGCTCATTTATTGTAATATTCAGATTCTCTATTTCTTTATTGATCCTCTGTCTAGATGTTCTGTCCATTGATGAGAGTGGTGAATTGAAGTCTCCAACTATTATGGTATATGTGTCTATTTCCCTTTTCAGTGATTGCAGTTATTCCTCACGTATTTTGGGGCATTCTGGTTTGGTGCATAAATATTTATGATTGTTATGTCTTCTTGTTTAATTGTTCCTTTTATTAGTAGGTAGTGTCCTTCTTTGTCTCTTTCATCTGTTTTACATTTGAAGTCTAATTTGTTGGATATTAGTATAGCTACTCCTGCTCTTTTCTGGTTGTTGTTTGCATGAAATATCTTTTCCCAACCTTTCACTTTCAACCTATGTTTATCTTTGGGTCTAAGATGTGTTTCCTGTAGACAACATATAGAAGGATCCTGTTTTTTAATCCATTCAGCCAGTCTATGTCTTTTGATTGGGGAATTCAGTCCATTGACATTTAGTGTTATTACTGTTTGGATAATATTTTCCTCTAACATTTTGCCTTTTGTATTATATATATCATATCTGATTTTCCTTCTTTCTACACTCTTCTCCATACCTCTCTCTTCTGTCTTTTCGTATCTGACTCTAGTGCTCTCTTTAGTATTTCTTGCAGAGCTGGTCTCTTGGTCACAAATTCTCTCAGTGACTTTTTGTCTGAAAATGTTTTAATTTCTCCCTCATTTTTGAAGGACAATTTTGCTGGATATAGAAGTCTTGGTTGGCAGTTTTTCTCTTTTAGTAATTTAAATATATCATCCCACTGTCTTCTAGCCTCCATGGTTTCTGCTGAGAAATCTACACATAGTCTTATTGGGTTTCCCTTGTATGTGATGGATTGTTTTTCTCTTGCTGCTTTCAAGATCCTCTCTTTCTCTTTGACCTCTGACATTCCAACTAGTAAGTGTCTTGGAGAATTCCTATTTGGGTCTATTCTCTTTGGGGTGCGCTGCACTTCTTGGATCTGTAATTTTAGGTCTTTCATAAGAGTTGGGAAATTTTCAGTGATAATTTCTTCCATTAGTTTTTCTCCTCCTTTTCCCTTCTCTTCTCCTGGGACACCCACAACACGTATATTTGTGCGCTTCATATTATCATTCAGTTCCCTGATCCCCTGCTCAAATTTTTCCATTCTTTTCCCTATAGTTTCTGTTTCTTTTTGGAATTCAGATGTTCTCTCCTCCAGTTCACTAATTCTAGCCTCTATCTCTTTAAATCTACCATTGTAGGTATCCATTGATTTTTCCATCTTTTCTACTTTGTCCTTCAATCGTATAAGTTCTGTGATTTGTTTTTTCAGACTTTCTATTTCTTCTTTTTGTTCAGCCCATGTCTTCTTCATGTCCTCCCTCAATTTATTGATTTGGTTTTTGAAGAGGTTTTCCATTTCTGTTCATATATTCAGAATTACTTGTCTCAGCTCCTGTATCTCATTTGAGCTATTGGTTTGTTCCTTTGACTGGGCCATATCTTCAATTTTCCTGGCGTGATCCGTTATTTTCTGCTGGCGTCTGCATATTTAATCAGATTTCTCTGGGCGTGGGACCCAGCAGGGTGAAAGATTTTCCTGTGAAATCTCTGGGCTCTGTTTTTCTTATCCTGCCCAGTAGGTGGCGCTCGTCTGTCTGCGGGTCCCACCAGTAAAAGATGCTGTGGCTCCTTTAACTTTGGAAGACTCTCGCTTTGGGGGAGGGTCGCCAGCCGAAGCGGCTTGGAGGAGTGCCGCTCCAAATCTCCCAGCCAGCCCGGGAATTGCGCGTGGGGGGGGGGGCGCTGGGTGCTGCGGCTTGGGGGAGTGCCGATCCAAATCTCTCAGCTGGCCCGGGAATCCACGCATGGCGGGGGGGCGCCGGCCACCGCCGCTTGGGGGAGTGCCACTCCAAATCTCCCAGCCGGCCCGGGAATCCGCGTGGGGTTGGGGGCGCCGGCCGCCACTTCTTGGGGTAGTGCCACTCCAAATCTCCCAGCTGGCCCGGGAATCCGCGCGTGGGGGGGCGCCGGCCACCGCGGCTTGATGGGACCGCCTGTCCAAATCTCCAGGCGGCCCTGGAAGGAGGGAGGGAGTGTCTCCGGCCGCCAGCTGCCACGGCCCGGGAAAGCGCGCGCCCCTTGTGGATCTCACCGCAGTGGATTCTCCCAGTGGTTCAGCCGTTCCAGAATGGGGTACGCGCTCTTTTTGGTTTCTGTCGTGGCTCCGGGAGCTGTTCTGTACCATTTCTGTTTCTTTAGTAGCTGTTCTGGAGGAGGAACTAAGACCTGCGCGTCTTACTAAGCCGCCATCTTCTCCGAAAGTGTCTAAAATTCCATTTTTAATTAAAACTGAAAGACATTGACTATCTTAGGTTAAATATAAATAACAGTGAACTATTTTTTAATTCAGACCCCATTTTGATGTTACACTTTCTTTTAAAGTGGAAGCTGAAGTGATTGTTTACATAAACGACTTGTTTTTTTAAAGTAACTATGTACTTTTTTTGAAATTACAGCAGCAAGGTGAATATGTGGTACAGCAGTACATTGTTTGAAAACTAGGTTCAGTCAGGACAACACTGAGTTTTGGAAAAAGAATCAGACTTTCCCAAAGAGCTGTGGCAGCAGAGGTATTTTTCATGATCTCCTTGATGGGGGAAGACGAGAACCGAGAAGGACTTGTAGCCTGATTTTTCTGGCCGTGGAGAGAAAAGGTTGATTCTGGATGTTGACCTGATGGTTTCACTCTGCGACAGCTTAAATTCAACAACAAAAAGGGAAAAAATTGAGTTGATTTTAGGGGGAAATGGAAAAAAGCGAAATCACGTTTGTACTTTACAAATTCTCCATAAAGGTAAGGTGGAGGTGGTAAAATTGTTATGCACTAAATCAAGACTTTTAACTGAAGCTACGTCTAGATAGCCAGTGGTCTACATTTACATTCTAGATCCCTTATGTGCCTGCTTCTCCAATTCATTCACATTTTTAAAATGCCTTTTAAGGTTGGGGCTATAGAAATAAGGCTGAGAATAAAGTAAACCATTATAGAAAAAGTGAGATATTTGGAAGCAAAGACTCATTATATTCTAAAATGCTCTGAAGTTGAAGTTTGATCCATATCAACAAGGCCTTATTATTTTAGGGATTGCCATCTTAGTTATTTCCCAGAAGGTAATACATTTGGAATTAGTTCCTTTTTACAGTGTACTCTGATAGTCTTTAAAAGGAACAAGAGTTCTAAATGTAATGCCATTAGTGATTTAACTCCGAGAGCCATGGTTTCTGTGTCTCTTTTCTCAACTCTTGGTTTTCTGTAAAATGCCACGTTTTACTTATAAACTATAAAAGTAATACTTATAAATTACTTTTGCGCTTCTGACACATCTTAAAATATGAAATCTCCTGTGAAGTTCTTTGATTCTTTTCCCCTTTGTTCCTGAAATAAATGCAGGTTGATAATTTTTTTCTTGGATATGTTGTATGCTAAAGATTTTATGAACCCAAGTCTTTAATTTTTCTTAGAGATTGCCCATTTATGATCTGTGTAAATATCTTGTGTCTCCTGCATATCTCTGTTCATACATGTAAAGAGGCAGATAACAGTTCAAGATTTGTCAGAATGAAATAAAATTCTGCTCAAATGAGACTGGCTCTGGATAAATAAAAAGAAAGTTTACAATCTTGTAATTTTGCACCTGTGATGTGCGTTTTACCAGAAACCTGAGTTAGCCCTTGCGTATTGTGTTAGGTGCATATTGCATGGCCACACTTAAAGGTATTTAAGTGTATGTATGCACTTTCTGTGCCTGGTTCTCCCTGTGAGCCCTCTAGGTCTGAGCTGCCAGGGGACACAGTAAGTGACCCTGGATGCTGTTGGCCTGCAGGATGCTGCAGGGCTGAGTTGGGGAGTGGAGATCTAGGTGCTGATAGTCCTTCTGGCTGCTTTTTCCCTTCACCCTCCTCCTCCATCTCGCTCCTCTCTCTATACCTGAGATCTCTGCTCTTCACACACCTGCTTTGTTCTTTCCCTTCAGACTGATTTCTCTGCTACTTACTGACAAACCTAACTTCTAGCCCCTTTCAGATATTGAGAATAGCAACTTCAGACTTTATACCAAAGTCTTAGAGAGAGATTCTCATTGGCTCAGATGGTATCTATCCATCCCTGATTCAAAAAGCAGTGCCAAATATAGTATCACATAGAACAACTATGCCTGCTATGGGTCATCCTGCTTGGGAGAAGAATAGTTCTCAGACATGAGGGCTGTTGACTGTTGAGCAGATGTCCCCAAAACACCTACCCAAGACAGTAGATATTAGTGGTTGCAGTGAGTCCTACTGTCCTTCAGCAAATATTTATTAAATACATACTGTATGCCAGGCTTTCTTCTGGATTCTGGGGATGCATAACCAAATCAAAGTCTTTATACTTATGGAGTTTATAATCATTTGGAGGAAACAGACAGTATACAAAGAAGTAGGTAAATATTCAGTGCATGAAATGGTGATGAGAGCTATGGAAAAAATAAAGTAGGGTAAGGGAAAAAGGGAATTTTGGTGGGGCATTGCTATTTCACATAGCCTCTGTGACAAGGTGAATTTTGAGCAGAGACTTGAAGGAAATGAGGGAATAAGCCTTTGTAGCTAATCTCAGAAAGAATATACAAGGTGAGTGAATTGGGGGTGTGCTTAGCATGTTCCACAATTAGCAAACAGACCAGTGCAGTTGGAGTGAAGTGGGCAAGAGAGAAAATATACATGGAGCCGTAGTGGGTGGTCAGATCCTGAAGGGCACTGTAGCTCTGTGTAAGTAAGGTGTGTGTGTGTGTGTGTGTGTGTGTGTGTGTGTGTGTGTGTGTGTGTGACTGCACAGAGGAGTGACGTGATCACCCTGGTTGCCATGTGTAGGACAGTTTGGAAGGGGAAGCATAGATAGATGCAGGGAGACCAGTAGGGATACTATTGCGATAATCCAGGCAAGAGAAATGATGGTGTCTTGGACCAGGGCAGTGGCAGTTGAGGTGATGGGGTTCTAGATATATTTTGCAGATAGAATTGATGGCATCTGTAAGTAGCGTAGACAGGTTGTATGGTATGACAGAGCTGAGTCAAGGATAAGATGAAAGTTTTTAGCTGAAGCAATGGAGCTGCCATTTATTTAGATGGGGAAGGCTTGGAGGACAGGTTTGGGGGAAGATAATCACCTTTCATTTTGGACATGCTAATGTTTGAACTTCTGATTAGACATCCAGTTGGAATATGAGTCTTCATATTCTGCAGCATTACAGTTGGGATTGCTGTTCTTCCTTCCTCCCTTCACCCAGCTAACTTCTCTTCACTGTTCTGCCCCAGCCTCTGGCATTTCCTCGGGGAAACCATCCCTGATCTCCTACCCAAGACTGGATTGGTTCTTCCTGATATATATGTCATAGTAGTATATCCTTTTCTTTATAGTACTTACCACTCTTGGAATTCATGAATAATTTATTTGGTTATTGGTTTAATGCTTGTCTCCTGTGCTTTTAATCCAAACAAGCAGGTAACATTACTAAGTCTATTACCATAAAGAGGTTTTGCCCAAATGAGAATGAAAGTAAACAAATAAAGAGGCAAATT